>NW_026555333.1:16343819-16529103 GCF_029017545.1 Prosopis cineraria
AGTAGGAGAATTTAAGTAAGAAAGGAATGATTGCCATGTTGCAACAAAAGGTAAACTTGATGCACAGTCAAATTGACTAGCTGTGTAAGTTAATGAGGAGGAATCAAAATGGTCAGTCATATAATCCATCCCTCGGTGGTGATCATGGGCACTCATTATCATAGGCTATTTTTAGGAAAAGTTTGTTTTGTACGATTTGAATATTCTCAGTTAAAATCCATGTGACTTTTGTTATGGTGGACTTAATTAATGTGGTGTGCTTAAGACTATAAGAATATGTATTTTGTATTGAGTATTTTGTTTAATATTATTTGTTTTTATATTAATATATTTTTGTGGTTTTTAAGTTTTATATAAGTATATATAATTTAATGTATATTATATTTAAATAATTTAAAATAAAATAAACAAAATATATAGCACTGGAGGTGTTTATAAGAAAAGTTAAATCTAGAAATGCCCTCACAAGAGGTGTTTCTCTTATTAAACACTTGTACAGACTGCGTTTCAATTGTCCCTTGTGGGGGCATTTATTTTTACATCTTGCTTGTAAATATTACCCTCCTCCTAACATTATCATGCAGTTCCTCCTCTTCAAATGTTTCTGCAATGCTTTCTCTTCCTTTTCTTCCTCCATCAGAGCCTTCCAC
Source organism: Prosopis cineraria (assembly GCF_029017545.1). NCBI lineage: Eukaryota > Viridiplantae > Streptophyta > Magnoliopsida > Fabales > Fabaceae > Prosopis > Prosopis cineraria. Next base: position 16,344,470 of record NW_026555333.1, read on the forward strand.
ATATTTGGTGTAGAAAAGGCTCCATCAACACATATCCACCACCACCATGGCAGATCTCTATATATATATATTAATAATTTTTCATCATCATCTTTTCTTTTTAATTATAATGATAATTTTGTAGATGGGAGGTATAATTAATTTTTGTTTAATATATGGATAAAAAATTATATATGTGTGAGGGGCAAAGAGTAATTTTCACCCACCCAATTCCATACTCACAGGCACACACAATACACTCAATTATACAAGCAGGCACGCCCCTGTCTCCGCAAGTTCAATGATTTGGTCCACACACACATATATAAATAGACAGAAAAACAACCAAATAGAAATAAATAACATCTATTTTAGGATGAAAAATGTGATTTGAATCTTAACATCATATATATTGAGATGATATACGTTGGCGTGACAAAGGATTCATTTTGCGTTGAAAACTTTGATAATTGACACACAACAATCACAATCCAAAACTTAGTGTGGTTCTTAATTTGATGAAAATGTTAGGCAACTTCTCTCAAAATTAATTTCACATAAATTTATTATATATCCGACATGATAAATCAATCACATCATGGAGCGACTGGCTTGTTTGTTTTCCACGTTGGTTTTTGGATTCTATTCCCACCACCCGAAAAAAGAAAGAAAGAAAGAAAGAAAGAAATGAAAATGATGTAAAAAATTATTTAAATTATGTAAATAATATATTAATTCTATAAAATGATATAACTCTTTTGATGTTTCAAGGAATGTTTCTGTCATTAAAAAATTATAAAAAATAACATTTTTTTATTCATATTAAAAAATTTAAAACTTTTTATTCATAATTTTTGTTCATATATTAACAATTTTTATTTTTAAATTAACAATAATTTAATAAATATTCACATGTTCTACTCTACAGGTCCTAATATGCATCAGGTATTAAAAATTTATAATTTTTATTCTCATATTAATAACTTTTATTTTTAAATTAATAATAATTTAATAGTCATTCATAATTTTGCATCTCCAAGTCTTGATATACAATAAATATTAAAAATTCACAACTTTTTATTTACAACTTTTATTCCTATATTAACAATTTTTTTAAATTCACAATAATTCACTAATCATTCGCAACTTTGTATATGTAGGTCCTGATATGTATCAGGTGTTGAAAATTCGTAACTTTTATTTTTATATTAACAACTTTTATTTATAAATTTACAATAATTCAATAGTTATTTGCAATTTCAGATATTATTATTTTATTTAAGGGCAATTTTATCATATTGTTTAATTCTCTAATAACAAAAAAATTTCATACAATTTTAAAAAATTATATCATTTGATGAGATTAATTTATTATTTATAAAATTTAAATAAATTTTTTTATCATTTTTTCAAGAAAGAAAGAAAGAAGGAAAGAAAGAAGTAGCAACAGAATCAGCATTGTCGCCAAAGTGAAACTAAACGACCGGCTTGTTTGTTTTCCACGTAGGTGGCCTATGCCTACACAACATTAAACATAAAGCAAATTTAATGTATCATATAAAAATAGTATAAGTAGATATTATTATTATTTATTAATATCATTGTTAATCTATATTTTATTCACATCATTAATTTATTTTTCAAAGCATATCACTAGGGTTAGCCGGTGTTTGCACTTACTGATTAATTGATTCTTAATGTTAATATGTTTATACTGATTGTGTTTGGTGAAATTAATTTGCTTGTTCAACATAGAGTATAAATTTTTTCCTAGCTAGCGTGAAATTTTAGTGAATTAAATCAAAGACATGCTTTTGGTCTATTACTTTGATATTAACTATTATTCCTTGATTTCAAATATTCCTTAATTTCTTTAATTCCAAACACCAGCGATGAACCATAAAGCCAAGGCCAAGCTATTACTTAATAATTAACCGCTATCTACTTAATTAACCACAAAATAATTTAAAATCGTACTTATTCATATAAAACACGTTTTTTGGATAGTGTAAATATATTCTGATGAGACGAATTAACTTGAAGGGTCTAGTAGATTCATCTATTCCTGAAGAAAATGTAGAAAGCAAGATTATGATAAAAAGAGGTATGACAGCACTTGGTGAGAATTATAAAATTATATTACTTTACGTTTTGTATCAAACGCAGAGCAATCTATATGAAGATCTAATTACAATTTTTTAAAAAATTGAACCATTTAAATCTCATCTAAGCATTTTAAGTAACACATGATTTAGTATATAATTGTGCTCCAAAAAAATTGTTCTCGTGACTTAGAGATCATTTATAATTATTGTTATAATGTGTTATATCTCATGTATACTTGACTTTAAATTATATAATTATAGTTGTGATTGATATAACTCAATAATTAATTTTAAATCATTGTGATTTATGTACTCTTGTTGTTTTGGCTTTAAGCTCAATAAATTATGTGATTTAATATTTTAATTAATATTGTTATTTAAATCTTTCTCTCAATATGTCATCCACTTTAATTTGCTGGAACATCCTGATCTCATTTTAAACAAGACACAGGACAAATATTTAAAGGAAAATATAACTTTAAATTTTTACACTTTGTTCATAATTTATAATAGGTCCTTGTACTTTTTTTGTATGTTCTAAGTCCCTAAATGAACAAAATGTATGGACCTTAAAAGGATTTAGAATATTGAAGAATAAAAATGTAGAGACCTAAGATACCCAAAAAAAGTGTAGGGATCCATATCAAAATACAAGTAAAGTGTAGACATTTAAAGTTATAATCCTCTATTAAAAAACATAAGGCATTTTTTCAAAAGTTGAATGTTTAAAAAATGTAAGACATTTTTAATTTTTTTGAAGTGTAATCACTGTCTTTTTTAAAAGTGTCTCTATTGATAATGATTTTATATTTATTATGAAATGTTTAATAGAAATAAATATAAAAATATAAAATTAATTTAAAAATAAATAACTATTTTATTGAGGATGAAATTTAATTAAAAATATTTTATATTTTTAAATAAAATATTTTTTAAAATTTACTTTCATTATTTTTTTGGAGTAAGACCCATGACAAGGGTGTCCATGCCGTCCCGTTCCTTCGCGTGCATCGAGCATCTCTAGTACTGTACGACAGCATGAGGCAAGTGGAAATGTGCTTCAGTGGGGTTGAAGACTTTCTGAACACTTGAAAGGTCCAGAAATGGGCCACGTTTCGAACAACAGAACGTGAAAAAATATGTACTGTGTAATGATATAATTTGAAAGATGCGAATAGTAGAGTTGATTAGAAACATAGAAAATGCGGATGATTGGGTTAATTTAAATTCAAACATTATTAATAGAACTAATTTAATTTGAAAAATGCGAATGATAATCATAACATACTGTGTAATAATTGAGAATAGTTTTCCACGATAGAGTTTATTGGAAAGTGGAAACATAGAAAAGACATAGTACAGTCGAAACGTGGACGAAGGGTGATCGCTGGCCCCATATCAATACCAACAACCTTGATTCGCGGAATATTATCTCCGTGTCTTATTTTTTGGGGGGGGGGGGGGATCGATTCATATCAATATTGTTCCTTACTTGAAAAATTAGTGAATTTCTCTAATTTTAAATTAGTGAATTATATTTTCAGTTTGGTGACTTTTTTTGTGTGTTAGGTTGTATTGTAAGTTTTGTTTTGAGTCCTTTTTTTTTTTTTCTTCACTTCAACTATTAGTGTGTGTAGTTGTTGTTTTTTGTGATTAATAAAATGGTTTGTTTTCTGGCCCAAACAAAAAAGGTAGTGAATTGTTTAATGGGACCAAAACCAATTCAAAGACCAAGTATATACTAAGTCTATTATCTTGCATTTAGATCATATAACCTTGCATCTCAATCAATCACCTTGCATTTTATACACCAAGCCTATCATCCTGAATCTTAAATTTATGATCTTACATACTAAGCCTATTAACCTTACATCCTAAGTCTAATGTAAGGTCATATGCTTAGGGTGCAAAGTCGTGAGCTTTTCATGTAAGATGCCGGTTTGAGGTGTAAGATTATAAACTTAGTGTGTAATGTGTTCATTTAAAATGCAATGCTATTAAACTTAGTGTGTAATATCATTTCATTATGCTCTTTTTCAGGAACCATTGCTGTCTTCAAAGTCAAATCGTAGAAAAGTACTTGAGAAGAGGGTCCTCCACGTAAAAGTGCTTCGTACGGTGGGCTGAGAGCCATGACCATGACCTTTGTTGTCAACAACATATTACTATAAAATAATAAAATATTTGTAAATTGTAAATTGTAAATTGTAAAATATAAATAAATCATGTGGTCGCGTGAGTCGCGTGATAAACAACTATGCATAAAATAAATTATACTGTTCAATAAAATTTAATAATGATATTTCATAATTTTATTGTATAAAAAAATATAAAAGTTTTGAAAATGTCTTTAATTTAATATTACTTTAAAGTTATAAACTTAATTATTACATTAAATCATTTCAGTTTTCTTTTATTAAAAAAGTATCAATATTAAAATCATATTTTTAACAAATTTCTTGTACCTTAAGATAATGAACTACTTTTAAAATTGTCTGATGGAGAACTTTAGAATAAATGATAACTTTGAAATATACAAATGATTAGTATTCTTTCATAAATTTTAAATATTAATTTTTAATTTAATCATTTTAAAAAATAATATATTTTCATTTTAAAAAATATATTCAAAATTTAAAATTATTTTTAATTAAATTGTACCTTTTTCTCCTTCCAGAAGTTAAATTTTATCGACCTATTATGAACCCTACATGCATTCCATATCTTGAATTTTTAATGATGACATAACATGTAAACTAATGATAAAGAAATTATCCACTCATGGTTACAATTTTAGAGAATTTTGCACAGTTGAAATTTTATGCTGTCTATTAAATTTAATATATTTGTAATTGTTTCGTTATGTGACTAGTATAGCATGTTAATTCGACCCACTAAACCGGTAAATTATTGAATATTCATGTCTTGACAAACTGAATGTAAAATGTTTGATATGATGAGCAAATCAAACAACAAAACAAACCAGAAGAACTAAATGTAATTAATTTTATATGATCAAAATATTTCTTATATCATAAGTCTTTTTTTGTTAAATGTTTTATTTGCAATTTACAGACTAATGTTTTTATTATTATACCAATAGATCTCATTGCACGACAATTTTGTCAACCAAATAAGATATAGGTCAAATAGTAAATAAGATATAAAAATGATGACAATTTTATCTTCACAGTAAAAAAAAATACAGGAAAATTTTGAATGATTTAACTTTTTCCATAAAGTCATTTTGTATGGCAATGTATTTTTGTGAAACGAAATAATTGCATTATAATACGACAAAAATGAGTGTTTCTGGTTTTCTTTGTCGTTATGGGATCAGGAAAATTCTCTTCCATGATGTTAATATTAATGGACCTCGTTGGGCCAACAACCCTAATGGTTGCGACGGGAAATTCGACAAGTTTTCATAATTAATGGACCTCACTCGGCCAACAACCTTAATGGTTGGGAGACAAAATTCGTTTTCATAATATTAATAAATTCACGCTTGATCAAATATAAATGGAACAGCGAGTGAAATGACTGTTTTATAATTATGCCTTTTAACCATTTCGATTTTTACAGCCATATAAATCATTGGATTAAAATATAAGTTATAAAAAAAGACAAGGGTGTGAGGTGATGTTTTCTCTATATCTTGAACTAACATTTCCAACAACCATTCTATTGCATCAACAACCTTTATAATGCCACATGTGACACTCACTGAATGAAAAGATTTATGAGACTTTTCGAATTCAAATTCTTCATAAAACAAGTTGGTTATAAGAAATCCAAAACAATAGTTTATGATTGGATCGAGTAGAAAAAACTTGATTTTCTTTAAATAAAATTGTGAATTTAAATCTTATAAATGATAGAATATCATATTATATAGAATTATCCTTAATTGAGGCCAACAATACTAGAATATGACATGATAATGCTAGAAAGTGGAAACCAAATTGATATTTAAATATTCCAAATAACAAAATTATGGATGGTAGAATTAAAGTAACAAAATTATGGCTATGGGAACACACGAGAATTTAAGTCAAAGTTTAGGTCCATCTCTCCCTCTCATCCACACACACAGGTAACATGTCCATAAGCATATGTATGAAGGTAGCTCAAAGTAGAGAACATGTCCAAGGCTCTAGATGGATTGATTTTTTAGGCCCAGGCCCAGCACAAATTAAAAGGCATTACAATTATAATTAATATTAATTATGAATATCCTAGAAGGAAGGAAGAAATCTTGGCTACTAAGTTAATGCCACTAACCCCTCAGAATGTGAAACTTGCTGAAATGGATACGGTTTTTTTTCCCCAAGAAAAAGTGAAGCCGGTTCCTGTTATAAGGCATCTTTTAAAAAAAATAATTTGTTATCCTTAATATAAATTATTTAATAGGCTATTAATTATATTTTTTCAACATTACTCTTATTTAATTTTATTAATTATGAGAGATAATGCAATATAAATTTAAAATTTTTTTTATTTAAATACAGTTAAGATTGGGAGTTTATTATATTTTCAAATAAAATTAATGACTTAACCACCTCTCCTTAATTCTAGTGAAATAGTTAGAAATGCTTTATAATAAACATTGAAGAAATATATATATATATATATATATATATTATAAAACATGAAAAGTAAGTCAAGTAATTAGGATATTAAATCAAGCTCATCAAATGAGAGGGAAGATTTCAGAATATCTTATGGTTTATGAGGTCCAGACCTTGCTTTGTGAACTCTATTAGCTTCCAAATTCCTTTGAAGACTAGTCATGGCAATCAAATGACTTATTGAGGTTGTTTTGAAACCGTAATTGGTATTGCTGACCCTTGTGAGGTAATCCTTAACATTTCATTTTTTTTATTCAAATGATCTCCCTCGTTGATTTTAAATTGTTTTTTTAATACATTTATATTATATTTATCAAACTAAAAAGAGTAAATTGACTTAATAATCATGAAAAATATAGTTCCATAAATTATGAATGAAGTTTTTTAATATTTTAAAATGTGGCCTGTTCACAAAATCAATTAAAGGTGATTTTCTTTTTTTATTCAAAAATAAATATATTATTAAAACACTTTACATAAAATTGATTTACGAATATATCTCTTATAATTAACTAAATAATTTTAGTCTTTAATTAACTGAATTAAATCTATGCATACATGTCCATCATATTGTAACACCCTCAAATTTACAAACCGATTTTTAATATGTAACACCCTCAAATTTACAAACCGATTTTTCGTAAATTATTAATTCAACAAATTATTTTTTTTTTCATTGAACCCTTATCATACCCTTATCATGGTAGAAAAATTTCTACCATGATACATCCAAGACAATATATCACAGGTCTTAAAATATCTCAAAAAGCAATTAGAACCATGAGGGACAGACAGGATCCTCATGTCATGATATTCAAATCAGATCATAAATCAAGAGGGACAGACATAATCCTCTTGGTCATATAAATACTTTTAATAAAAAGGATTAGAGTTTACATGCTTCACAAAAAAGATATGCCCTAAGTTGGCACAAGATACATTGTATAATCTAAAATAAGAGGCAACGTAAAAGATGATGTCTCGTACACCATAGTTACACCTCTGGTGCTTTCTCGGCCGGACTCGCTCCTGTAAAAATATTAACCACGGGGAATGAGACTTAAAAGTCCCAGTAACCAGAAATTAATATGTAATGATACATGCGGATGTAACTAATCATGCGATTGCTAAGTGGGCACACAAAACATTTAACCGAACAATATATTTCAAACAAACCGAATAAGTATTTAATTTGCATGACTGCACCTTATATCCTCCTTTTGCCATGCTCGGACGCCAAATCACCCGGCCAAAGGTGAGTTGGACCAAGCGACACGCCACTCATTGGGTCCAATGAGGGCTTACCACGTGGTAATAATTAACCGAACAGAAATTCCCATTAACACCATACATTAAAATACCCTGACAAATCATGCATCATTCAAATATCCAAATAGAAATATATCCGAACAATAATATCTCATCATGATAAACAAAAAATAAATTTTTAACCCACTTGGCAATGATTTCACGGAAGTATATAACAGTATTTATTTTCAATAATTCATAATTTTTCCAAACAACAAAACAACACATAACCATTCACAAACACATCCATCACAACACATTAATAATGGTTACCTTGTGTCTTGAATAACAAGTTCTCCTTCACAACTCCTTTTTCACCACTATTTTTGTCAATATAATCTACATAATTATTTCACAATACTATATATTAATTTTACATTAAAATAAATAACTCTAATTTAAATAGTTAGAAAGTCTTAGATCTATAATCCATATTAACACTAATTTAAGATTTATGCCTCATTTAACTTCTCAAATTCTTTTCTAAAATTCTCGTACCCTAATAAACTATTTTTTTTATCCTCAAATCACTTCTAGTATCACAATTTCATCCTTCTATATTCTAAAAATTCATCCAAAAACAAATTAAATTTTAAAATTATCCTGAAGCCTCAAATCACCTTTCTATAACCTCAAAAATACCTATTCATACTTAAATAAATATTTAATAATCATAGGTTTATCCCTACTTCTCAGATTCCACATAAATTCAACCATATAGATCTAGATTTTAACTCAAAAATTCTTAAACATGAGTTTCACCTCAAGAAAATATTCTATAATATTTATTATATCCCTAAGAGTTTTAACCTATATTTTTAATCCATCATATCATCAGATTAACTATCCTATATAAAAATCCTAATCAAAATATTTACTCTATCCTACAAAATAATCATATCACTAGAAAGCTAATATTATTTAGAAAATAACTATAAAATTAATTTTGTAATTAAATAAATTTTTAAATGCTAATCTAAACAGGAAAGTTAGAACATACCTGAAGAAAAAGAAAATAATCCCCCCTTGCGAGAAAACGCCGAGCAACGTGAGAGAAAGAGAGAAAAATAATATAAAAATGGGATTGTGAGTCCCAAAATTATATTAAAAAAAATTATAGGTCTGAATTTAATTATTCGAACCTTTGGGCCATAAGTTGCAATTTTCTCTAAATTGCATCTTAGCCTCTCATGCTTCCTAATGCACACACCCCCTCCTTTTTATACATGAAGGCACCTATTCTCTTCCCTCATCTAACTAATGTGGGACTTAGAAACAACAACCTTCCACCCCCTTTTTTTTTGTTCCTTCTACCTTCTTTTTTTTTTAACACACACATAAAAAAAATTATTTATGTATTATATCTTAACTAAATATTGCTTATGTGGTTTTAAATTTAAATTTTTAAATTCATAATTAAATACATAATCATAATATTATTTCTAAATAACCTCAAATAATATAAATTCCTATTATTATCATTTTTTCCTCAAAACCTAAATTCCACAATTTCTTTATTATATAAAAATTAGGATGTTACACATATCTCTCCCCCTTTCACAATAATTTTTTCCCTTTGTTGGTAGGTAGAAGGATCAAGATGGTATTCACATATTATTTTATTGTTGTCCTAACAAGTGCACTCAAAGTAAGAGATGTCCCAACATGAGTAGTTCAATTTTATATCTTTGCAAACGAGTCTCATTACTAGACTTCCTTGTGCAAAGATTAGTAAAAATCCAAAACATTTGTTATAAAGGAGGGGTATTTGATTTTCTGTGATAAATTAAGATGTTTAGAATGTTTTATGGCCTGTGTTTGATTTGTTTTGAAAAAATAATTATTTTATTTTTTTATATTTTTGATCCATGATAGTATATTAATGATATACAATTATATATAATTGATAAACCATATCAATGAAAAGTTATTAACACCATTTAATCTTGTAGATATGGAGATGCTTAATCTCGTCATTTTTTATAATGAAAAATGAGATTTATTAGTTTAGGTATTTGATTCTCTATGATAAGCTAAGATGTCTGAAAAATTTTACAGACTATGTTTGATCTGTTTTGAATAAATGATTATATTTTTTTTGTGTTTCTAATCTATGATAGTATATTGCATATTACTGATGAACCATATTAGTGAAAACTTATTAATACTTAATCTTGCACATACAGAAATGCTTAATTTTGTCAATTCTTTTCTTTTTTGTTAAAAGAGAGTTAAATAAAGCTCTTGTCCATCTTCAAATATTTTAAAAAACTATTTTTGTCAAAAAAAAGTATTTGAACAAATGCCATATTATTTATAAAGAGGATAATAATACAAAAATTTACTTCGATCAGTACTCAGTAGCTAGGTGTTGTCCATTTTCCATTTCCAAAAATTCAAAAGTAAAAAAAATTTTAAAAAAATATCGTTAGGTTTTAAATGTTAAGAAAATATTTTTACTTTAAAAGAAAAAAATAGACTTTATATTACTTATTTGGAAGAATCTTACCTTTTGTAAAGCGCGTTGTGTTTTACTGTTACCTCTACTGTGTAATTCCTTTGATGCCCTTGTCAGTTTTTGCTCCCACTGACGCCTGGTGTGAATTTCCATTTTTAAAATTTGATTGTTTTTAATTTATGTTACTCATTCCTTCACTGTTTAATGACAAAAGCGCTTTTTTCACTGTTCTTTCTACAGTGAAATTCCTTTGTTGTCCTTGCACAGTGTTTAAATCTAAATTGTTTATTCATTTGTCATTGTAATATTAATTCCTTTACTAACAAAAAAATATTTGTACCTAAAACAATATTTATATTCACATTTATCATTGACAACTATCTTGATACGAAAAATTGTTATAATACCCATTAGTTTATTCAACAAAATATCATATATTCATTTAAATTTGATTTAAAACACCACTCATTACAATTTCTTGGATGAGGTGATGTAAAATCCATAATTTAATATCCATATAAAAATGATTGAAAAATAAAAACAGAACTTCCAAAATATGAATATAATTTCTTATAAGATTCTAAGGAGGAAAATATACCTATTGTGCTAGCCGAGTGCTATACTGTATGTGGGAACAAAGTTACAGACTGAACTCAGTTCGTGACTTACAGCAAATGCACATAGAGAGGATGAGAATGAAGGAACTCAGAGAGAGCAAGTTACTATTTTTGTTTTGTTAACCAAAGAATCTAGCGAACTACTCCTATAAGCCAATGTTAAATGGGGAACATGCATATATGTTTAACATAACCATTCCCTCTTAAATTCAAAAGCTAAAATATAGAAGGGAGAAATTTATATTTGAGACCCTGAGTAAATTGCACGTTGAACCCAAGCATTTTTTATAATTGTGACTAAAACTCCATTCCTCAATTTGAGCTTTTTGTATGGGCCTGATTCACTAAAAGTGGATAACCCAACATCTCTCACTTACACTTGGTAGAGAAGATAATGTCAGTCCTATACTATCTCTTTCTCTTTCTTCTCTTCATATAAGGTGCTTTGTTATGACCACATAGGTTTGACGTCTTGGTTTTAGGTGTTCGTACTAGGAATCCTATTAAGGACTAGCATAAATAACCCTAAAGTTGAATTTATTCTTAATTGAATTTGTGCCTTAATGTCCTATTATCAATATATACTTTTCTCATTATGACTAATCTGATCCCTCTTGAGTCAGTCCAAGACTCAAATAATCTCTCTTATATACGTAGTATCTACACTTATGAATTAACAAATTATTTCATAAGGGACATGTTTTGAATATGAGCATAGATGTGTATATTTAAGATAATCTTCCTTTCGCCCATATGCCACTTTGATAGAAAATAGTCGCTTTCCTAACATGATACCTTTAGGTCGCATCAATCATGACCATAGGATGTATGTTAAAGTAGCAAACACTATGACATATCTCCATAATAATGTCAAAGTCAAAGGACATTATTGAAAGGATTTTTTCTTTCTGGGACTCATACAGCAATGAAGTAGGGATTTATTTACTTTCTTTCCATTGCAATTCTTAAGCACATGTATGAAACACACGTTATGGTATTATTCTTGCTTGTAAGAGTGTAAGTCATTTTTATTTATTATTAACATCATACAAACTTAAGTTTAGATATTCACTATACCTAAATCTAAATTCTTTTTTTTTTCTATTGATCTCGTATGATGTCAATTTAGAAGAATTTATTATTTGGCTACAGGTATCATGGATATAGGGATCCATGACTCGATCCAAGTATACTTATGGATTTCATCTCGATTTGCTCTTTAATCAAGGTAACATATTATTTGTATTTCTTCTCTACCATATCAACAATTCTATTGCCTTGCTGGTGAACACAAATGTCTCATCTTTGATTTGAATGTCAAAAGTAGTTGCTCATGTAAGAGAGTCAACCTTATCAACCTGTACGACATACTAAACATTGTATATTCCCAAACGTACATATATGAAAGTAATGAAAATTCTTATTAATATTAACTAAAATATTACATTAAGTCTGTCTTTTCACAATCTAGCTATGCCAAGAGCCCTTACATGTTTTTTAAATATCTCCTTGGCTATGGGTTTTGTTAGGGGATCTGCTATCATACACTTCGTGGAAATGTATTGAATAGTGATAACCTTTTGTGTTATATAATCCCTTATAAAATTATACTTAATGTCTATGTGTTTGGTTTTGCTACGGTATTTAGGATCTTTAGTGTAGGCTATGGCTGCAGTTTTGTCACAATGAATTAACACTGGATTTGTACTTTCATTTCCAAACCCAAGATGTTCTAAAAATCTCTTCAGCCATATAGCCTTTTGCACTGCTGCAATACATGCTACAAACTTAGCTTTCATAAAGTGTACGGCAATACATGTCTACTTCTTACTGTTCTAACAAATGGCCCCATTGTTTAGCAAGAAAGTGTAGCCTGAAGTCAATCTTCGTTCATCTTTATCTCCACCTAAATCCGTGTCGAAGTATCTTGTTAGGCATAGATCAGTCCCATGATAACACAGTGCATAGTTAGCAGTACACTTTAAGTATCTTAAGATCCTCTTTACAGCCTTCCAATGTCCTTCATTAGGGTTGGATTGATAGTGACTCATAAGTCCTATGGCATAACAGATGTCTGGTCTTGTACACATTATTGCGTACATCAAACTTCCAACTGCACTGACATATGGAACTTTTTCCATTTTCTTTTTGGCTATCTCAGTTTTAGGACCCATATCAGGACTAAACTTCACACTTAAAACTACTGGGGTATCTATGGGTTTACAGTCTTTCATATTAAAATGCTCAAGAATTTTTCTTATATAATTCTCTTGTGAAAGAGAAAGGAGTTTCTTAGAATAATTTCTTTAGATTTTAACTCCAAGAATGTATTTTACTTCACCTATGTCTTTCATTTCAAAATTCAATAAAAGCCATTCTTTAATAGCGATTATCGAATCCAAACTATTTTCGACTAGTAAAATATCACCTACATAAAGAGATAGTATTATGAAGTTTCCGTTGAGGTTATTACTTTGTGAAACCTCAAATACCACTGTCTGGATGCTTATTTTATTGTATAAATTGATCTATTTAATTTATATACTCTATCTTTTTTTCCCTTTTTAATGAAACCTAATGGCTGTTGCATATAAATTTCTTCATCCAAATTACTATTTAAAAAAGCAGTTTTTACATCCATCTAGTGTAACTCTAAGTCCAAACTATTTACTATTGCTAGAATCAGTTTAATAAAATTGAAGCGTACAATAGGAGAAAATGTATCCTCATAATCTATTCCTTCTTATTATGTATACCTTGTCGCTACTAAGTGATCCTTGTATTTATCAATTGATCCATCCACTTTTCTTTTGATTTTAAGAACCCACTTCCCAATAGCCTTTCAACCACATAGTAAATCAACTAATTTCCATACTTGATTAGTCCTTATGGAATCCATATCTTCATCCATTTCTTTTTTCTATTTATCCTTAGCAGGTCCTGATAAAGCTTCATTTATAAAATATGGCTCATTATCATCTTGAAGAGTTATCATCAATGCTTCACCCTCAATTTAGAAGCGTCTTTTTGGCACACTCTTTCTATTACTTTTTTGAAGTGGGGTTTCTTGTAGATTTTGATCCTTTTTTGGTCCTCTGGCAGACCTTTTAAAGCTCCTACTTAGATTAGCAGTTTGTGATGATTCAGGCCTTTCTATTTATTCTATATTATATTGCTCTCGTGTCTCCTAAAGAGATACAGTTCGATCAACTTCTCCCCTGTTAGGAAATTCATTTTCTAAAAACATGACATTCCTAGATTCAATTTCAATTATAGTTCCATCATCATTTTCACTAATGAAAACATAACCCTTTGATTACTAAGAATATCTTATAAAGATACATTTCTTTTCTCTTGGACTTTTTTTTTTATATTTATGGGAATCATCAGAGACATATGTAGTTGACCTTCATGGTCTTAGGATATTTAAATCTAATTTACGTTTTGTCTATAACTCATAGAGTGTGGAAGTAACTGATTTTGAGGACACAAAATTAAGTATAAAGGTTGCAGTCAGCAAAGCATTCCCCAATATGAGATTGGAAGATTTGCTTGTGCCATTATTGACCTAACCATATTTAAAAGAGTCTTATTTCTTCTTTTAGCAACTCCATTATGTTGTCGAGTGCCAGGAATAGTTAGTTGTCTAATTATTTCTTTTTCTTTATAAACTTCTCTAAATTGATCCAATAAGTATTCACATCTTCGGTCAGTTCACAATGCTTTAATTTTACTATCCATTTGATTTTCAACCTCATTAATGTATCGTCTAAAGCACTCAAGAGCTCCAGACTTTTGTGATATCAAATATACATGACCAAAATGTGAAATATCATTGATAAAGGTAATAAAATACCAAGCTTCATATTTTATCCTTATACTTATAGGACCACATATATCAGAATGAATTAATTGCAATAGATTTTCAACCCTAACACCTTTATTGAAAGGTTTTCTCTTTGCTTTACCAGCTAGACAATTTTCACATAAGAATATTTTCATATTTGTAACTAGACCTAGCATTCCGTCTTTAGCTAGTTTAATCATTCTATTTTAATTAATATGTCCTAGTCTAGCATGCCAGACATTCATATCGACATTATTGGAAGAAGTAGTAAATCAGTCATGAAAGTAAACTTTATCAACAATATCCATAATAAAAAAAATTTTTGAAAGAAAAGCACAACCATAAAAAGGTTGAATTGTATATAATGTTAGCAACTTTGTCATGAAAATTAATTACAAACCTAAATTTTAAAAGGCAAGCAATTGAAATTAAGTTCCGTTAGATGTTCAATGCATGTAAAACATCATGGAGAATTAAGGTTTTTCCACCTTACAAGATCAACTTGTAGGTTCCTATACCTTTTACCTCGATCCTCGCATTGTTGCTAATGTAAGGCCACTTGCTTTGATTCAGCAACTGATGAAACTCTAAGATGGATCCCCGATCCTTGCTTATGTGGTTTGTGGAGCTTGAGTTTACAATCCAAGAAGAAGAAACAGTTTCTATTAGAAAAACATTACTGGAAACATAAAAAAATGTGAATTCACATAATTCATTGGTACCTGATCACGTTCACTTTGCTCAGGAAAATCCTTTGCAAAATGGCCCATCTTTTAACAAGTGAAACATTTGACCTTTTTAAGGTTAATTCTCTTTTTGCTACTCTTCTTTCCCTTTTTCTTGAAAGGTTGTTTGTCCTTCTTTACTTTACGGCCACTCTATTAGGTCAACGATTAGGAGGCTACATTTGTATCTCCCATCACATTAATCTTAGCAAAATCACTATCGTCTATAAAGAATTTTACAAATTTTTTCATAATCATTATATATGGCTCTTAAATGACTTATCACTTTAGAGCTCTCACTCAAATAAAGTATATATAAAGCAATAAAAAAAATAAAATAACATGCTTCATATATATCATAAATCATCAAGGTCTTGATACAACATAACTTAACTAAAAATAAATTCTTAAAAATAAAAAAATACTTAAGATATAGACCTAAAAAGACAACTCTTAATTATGTCTTTATAATTTTTTTGTACTTTCATCTCCTTGATGGCTCTATTCTATAGAGTATTTTTTGAGTACGACTTGTTTTGCTTGTTATGTTGCATAATTTTTTTTTTAAGTTGTTTGAAAATTTCTCCTACAATCATGGCTTGTTTTTTCTTTTGTTATGAAGTTTGAATATGCTCTTACTATTGGAGAAATTTGATCTGACTTTTTAATTCTTGGAGCTTCTCTTTTTGCTGTATTTATGATCACTGAGGGTGTGAAAGATTGTTCCACATCTTCATCTTCATCTTGAAGATTCTCATTACCCTCTGATTCATATTTTGATTTTGACAGCATGCACACCTCTTTAGGTTTTTCTGGCATATTTTTGAGATCAACATTGGGATCCTCTTTAGGATCAGAATCAGAATCCTCACATTGAGGTTCATATTCCTCCTCCTTCTTTTTAAAGGGTTCTGGGTCAGAATCCTCACTGAGAGACTCATAATCTAGTCTATCCAAATACTCAATGATAACAGAATAATTTTGTGAGTTATTAATTACTGCAAGAAGCCTCTTACTTCATACTTTCCTAAAAAACAAAAAAAAAGTTAGAATTTTTTTCATACACTCATAAAATGCACTAAATAATTTTAAAAATAAATTCTTATTTTATCTTAAATATAGGCAAATAGCATAATCAAATGAAGATCTCAAATTTAGAGATTTTTAAGACAAACTGTGTGCCAATCTAGTTCCACACATGCCCGTACTCCCCCAAGAATAATTCTGGATTAAAAAATTTTGAAAAAAATTTAAAAACAGAATATATCACTCTCAGAAGAGGTGCATGTACCACATGTGCCACCTTCTCATGCCGTGGTGATGACACACGCTGATCAGTTATGCTCCACGCGTCGTCAGCTTTAGGGTGGTGTCAACCATGCGCTGATGGCATTCCTTGATAGGTTCTATATGCCACGTGTCCAAATATATATATATATATATATATATAAATTCAAATTATATATATACATATTTTATTTTTAAATTTTTTTAAAAATATGGGTCTCGTTTTTTGTACCCGACCTATGGACCCAAAACTAAAATATTTTTTTTTGGGTTGGGCTTCTAAGCCCAAAACATTTTTTTGGCTTCAAGGCTTTTGGGCTTGCTAGCCCAGAAGGAATTTTTTTTACTGAATGACATGTCAAAACGATGTGTCATTTTGACAATGGCAGAAATGACTTGTCATTTCTATCATCGTCTACCTCCAATCGGGTCAATTTGACTCGATTCCTCTAGCGGGTTGGGTATGTCATACTTAAAACTTTCAGAAGCTAGATCTCCTCCATCCGATCTCCATTTTATGCGTTCTTGTGTTGTTTTCTTCATTTTTGAGCTCTACATGTTTATGCAATCCTTTTGTCGAAACAACTCAATTTTCAGGCACCTATTATTTGGTTTTTTTTTTTTTCAGTTGTAACGTTTATCATTGTTGAACACATGCAGAACATGTATAGCCTTATATGAAACACTTATATCAACCAAGAAGCACATAAACATGCTCATTTTAGAGAGGTTAATCATAAAGATGGACAGAGACAGATTATGTGAAAAACATAAGAAGAAAATCAAAAAACAAAACTGAAAGATTTGCATGTATATGATTAAGAAAATCATTATATGTTCTTCAAACACAAGAAATGTAGCCCAAAAAAACTAACCTAGCTCTGGTACCAATACAAGATTTTGAGGAGGAAAGCATACCTATTGTGTTGGCCGAGTGCTATATCGTATGTGGGAATGAAGTTACAGACTGAACTTAATTCGTGACTCACAACAAATGCACATAGAGAGGATAAGAATAAAGGAAACTCAGAGAGAGCGAGTTCCTATTTTTGTTTTGTTAACCAACGAATCCAGCGAACTGCTCCCATAAACCAACGTTAAATTATGAACATACGTGTACAGTTAACATAACCATTCCCTCTTAAATTCAAAAGCTAAAATATAAAAGGGAAAAAATTATATTTGAGCCCTAAGTAAATTGCACATGAAACCCAAGCATTTCTGATAATTGTGACAAAAACCTCATTGTTCAATTTAGGCTTTTGTACACTAAGGATCGATAACTCAACATTTCTAAACCAGAGTATGACTTGCAAAGTTTTATTTATTAAGTTAGACATTGTTATAAAAACACATACTCATATAATATCAAAAGATATTAAAAAAAATAAATTTCTTTCTAACTCCTTGCATCTCAAGGAGAATCTTCTAGTTATAAATAAAGCTCATCTAAATTTAAATAAGATAAAAGAGGATTATAAAATGAGATAATTATTTTAAAGTTTTTAAGATTTCACAAGTGAAGTTAAGTAATTAAAAAGTCTTATTAAGAAATTAACAAATAAAATTACACTGTTAACAAACAATATAATTTAGTTAAGGGAGTCACAAATTTAATTAAATAATTAACAAATAAAATTATGTGATTAACAAATATAATAATTTTATGCATCATATGATTAAAGATATTCAATGAAAAGGAAAAGCACTATTCAAATAAAGTAACGTGGAAAGGAGAATGTGCCACCTGCTACTAATCGCTACATGGATTGAGGAAAGCAAGCCTTAGGAAATAATGGGCCTAATTGGACTACTTTCAACCCTTTTGCATCTCTTAATAGGGATGAAGTCGGGAGAGCAAATTTGGACCATGACCCATTAAGGCAAACAGCTTTGATAACAAGGTCGGCTAAATTAGAGCATTTACATGAAATGAACATGGAGATTAATCAGTTTGTGGGCCAAACTATTGATTGCAGCATTATACCAGATTTCATTAGTGCTATGGACACTTTGGATGGAGTCACTGATAGGGCCTCAAACCCCGTTGAAATACAAATGGTTTCTCAATGAATTCTATTACTTGGAGCTCAAGAGGAACAGGGTACAAACTATTCCCTAATATCATAAATGAGTTGAGGAAAATATATAGTCTGGATCTTATCACTGTTTTAGAAACAAGAAGTAGTGGAGAGAAGGCCAGAAAAGATGTAGTGAGACTGGGATTCAATAATTAAGTTATTATAGATGCTGATGGATTTCAAGGTGGCGTTTGGTGCCTTTAGAATGATAAAAATATTCATGTTTCTATCATTGAAACAAATTTCCAATTTATTCATCTCAAAATTGAGACTGTGAAGAAGGAAGTATGGTAGATGACTGTGGTTTATGCTAGTCCAAATATTACTATTTGACGTGGCTTATAGAGAGAGTTGAAGAGGATTAAAGAAGCAATGTCAGGAGCTTGGTGTGTGGCAGGCGACTTCAACGCCACACTCCTTTAAAGTGAAAGAAGAACGAACACTCTGACAGGTACGGGGGTTGATGTGGATTTTAGTAATTGGCTTTTAGATTCCTTGATGAATGATATTAGGTTTCAAGGACCTCAATATACTTGACATAGAAATGAGGTGGAGAGGAGGATAGATCAGGTTCTCTATACTGTTGAATGGTTGGAAAGATTTCAATCTGTTACGGTCACTCATCGTCATTGGTATACTTTCGGCCATAGACCTCTCCTACTCCAACTCCATGACGGCATCACTTCACGTACTCAAAACAAACCTTTTTGATGTATAGTGCTTTGAGTCATGCATGAGCAGTTTGATGATTTTGTTCAGGCTAAATTGGGTGAAAATACTTCTTGGAATGAGAATATCAAGAATTTTGCTATTAAATGCTCTAAATGGAACAAGGAAGTTTTGGGTCACATGAATGATAGGAAAAAAGAAACTTCTTCGATATCTGGAAGGAATCACGAAAACCTTAGGTAATGGTGGCAATAGACATAACTTGAAGAGCTGTAATTGAAACTTTGGCACGAGCTTGAAAGCGTCCTTCTTCAAGAAAACATCTTATGGGCTCAAAAAGCAAAGAGTAATTGGACTCTTATGGGAGACAAAAATACTCACTACTTTCACTCTCGTGCAAATGGAAGAAGAGTTAATAGAGTAGGATCCATTGAAGGAGATAATGGGGAGTGGACTGTTGATGAGACTGAGTTGAAGACTACGATAATAAATTATTTTAAAAATATTTTCTCTGATGATGTAGATTTAAGACCCAAGATTATATCCAGAATTAATTATCCCTCTATAGATGCTGATATGCTTCATCTTTTTGGCTGCGATATTAAAGATGCAGAAATTTAGGAGGCTATTAGAAGTATGGGAGGATTTAAATCTCCTAGGCTGGACGGGCTTAACGCAATCTTTTATTAAAGCCAATGGAAAATAGTGGGTGCAACTATCATCGCCACTATCAAAGAGTATTTCACTAATCCGCAGAAGGTTCGTGAAATAAATAATACTTTTCTAGTTCTTATTCTGAAGAAGAATCCACCTGAGACAGGATGTGATTTACAACCCATTAGCCTTTGTAATGTTATCTATAAGACTATTACTCAGGTTATTACGAATAGAATGAAAACTTTCCTCCTAAAGATTATTGCTCCTAACCAATACAGCTTTATTCTGAGATGGCATAGTTCTGATAATATCATTGCCGCCCAAGAAGTTATCCATTCTATGAGAAAAACACAAGGGAAGAAAGGATTTATGGTGATAAAGATAGATCTTGAGAAGGCTTATGATTGCCTAAACTAGAATTTTTTTAGTTGATTGTCTACATGGTTTATATTTACCTCCTAGTATGATTGATGTTATATATCAATATGTGACTTCTACTTCTATGCAGCTCCTATAGAATAGTAATAAGTCTGAATCCTTTAGGCCTTCCAGGAGAGTTTTCCAAGGCAATCCTATATCTCCTTATTTGTTTGTCATATGCATTGAAAGGCTTGCACATTTGCTTCAACAGAAAATGGAAGATGATGAATGGAGACCCATTCGCTTAGGGAAAACTAGGCCACTAATTTCTTACTTATTTTTTGCTGATGATATTATGCTTTTTGCTAAAGCTTCTCTTGATCAGGTGACAATTATCAAAGACTGTTTGATGACTTTTTGTAACAGCTCGGAATGAAAGTCAATGCCACCAAGACTAGGATATTTTTCTCCAAAAATGTTCATAATGTTCGTTAGGAGGAGTTGAGTTCAGCTTTGGGTCATTCCATAACTATAGACTTAGGCTAATACTTGGGAGTGCAATTACACTCAAAGCCTGTTGATAAAAACACGTTTGCGAACATTGTGAATAAGGTTAAATCTAGATTATCTTCTTAGAAAGCAACATCCCTCTCTCTTGCAGGCCGAATGACGCGAGTCTCCATGTTAGTATTGCCATCCCAAGGTATAATATGCAAATTGCTTTACTACCTGCTCAAACATGTGAAGCTCTTGAGAAGGCCAATCGGAGCTTTATTTGGGGTTCTACCAAGGAGAAGAAAAAAAAACGCATCTTGTTTCTTGGAACACTATTGGGATGAGTAAGAAACAGGGAGGTTTGGGCATTAAGCATACTAAGGTTCAAAACCAGGCACTCCTTATGAAGCTTGGTTGGAAACTAATGACTCAAAAAGATGACCTATAGGTTTGTGTTGTACGTGAAAAATACAAGCGTGGACATGATCTTCTCCCCAAAATTAAGAAGTCAAGATCAGGGTCTAACACCTAGTCTGGAATTAAAGCTACGTGGGATAAGGTTTGGGATGGGACTGAAATGATTACTAATGGTAATTAGGTTTGATGGAAATGGGAAAAACATGGCGATTTCTTAACTAAATCTGCTTACTCTCGTCTATACGAAGAACAGGAAGGAGGTGATAGAAAGTGGGCTCTTATTTGGAAGATGAATATACCCCAAAGATGTAAATCTTTCATGTGGCTTCTTCTCTATAACAAACTTCTAACAAATGACATGAGAAGATGTCAGAAGATAAGTAAATGATGATAGGTGCCCTTAGTGCCTTAACTTTACGAAAAGCATGATGCATGTTATGTGAGACTGTCCTCAAACATTCCAATATTAGTGCAAAATTGTCTCCCTTACCTATCAAGGAGCCTTCTTCGGGGCTTCATGGAAAGAGTGGATCTATTGGAACCTTTAAGGAGCTCAACGAAAAATGACACCTGACTGGGAGAATATTTTCTCTTTGAGTTTTAGGCAAATATGGCAACGTCATAACATCCATCTTTTTGAACACGTAAACAGGAGTAATGGCAGTGTGTATGCTCGGGTGACTTCTATTTCCTCAATTACAATGCAATAACGAGTTAGTATGGCTCAAGTGAATATTATAGGCTAGATTGTAGAACCGAGATGAGAAATATAGCATGCCTCCCACCTGACTGCGTTTTGCTTTATGTTGATGGAGCTTACTCATCATCACTCTCAATGGGTAGATGTGGGGGAGTTCTAAGAAATCATATAGGTACTTTCCTTTCTGGATTTATGCATGGTAATATAGGAAAAGACGCCCTTAAAACTGAACTATGGGCTATCCTCCTTGGGTTAAAGGAAACTTGGGATTGGGGTTATTGGAAAGTTATTATGTAGAGTGACTCCATTAAAGCTATTCACCTAGTTCAAGATTCTTGCAATCCTCTGCATCAACATTTCACCGTTATTGAGGAAATTCATCAAACTTGGCAAAGAGATTGGGAGATTTCTATAAGACATATTAATTGAGAGGGCAATCCGGTCGCGGATCAACTTAATTGCTAAGCTCAATTGGATGCTCTAGCTTGGGTTTGTTAGATTTCCTTCTCCTCCTCATGTTATGGAACCTTTTCTTTTAGTTGATTGTAATAAGTCACACCAAATGTAGTTTGGTTGTGCTCCTTGTTATTAAAAAAAAAAAAAGATGTTGAATGGCTTGGAGTCTTTACCTTTTGGAAAAATCACAATTAAGGATCACTGGACAAAATTAATTGCTTTGTAAAATTAAATAATTTTGATATTACTTTGAATTAAAGGACCTAAATGTAATTGAAATTTGTTGTGAAAAAATAAAACTATTCCTTATATATATATTTATTATGATGGAAGAATTGATTGTCGTTAAAATAAAAATGAGACTTGTTATTTTTCAAATGAAGGCTTATTCATCATCATATTACAACACTTCCTCTTTGCTACCAAGTTAATATCTTGGAATTGTTAATAAAAAAATTTATTGTTGTTAAAATAAAAATGAGATTTATTTTTTTCTAAATGAAAACCTGTTCACTAAATTACAACACTTATCTTTCTTCATCATCAAATTAATTTTTTAAATTTGTTAATAAGAGAATTAATTATTTTTAAATTTGAAGTGGAATTTTCTTTTCGTATGGAAACTTATTGTTAAAAGAGTGTGCATGAAGGATTGTTTTATTTTTTCACAATAAATTTTAATTATATTTAAGTTTTTTTGATACTGTAAAGTAATGTAAGAATTATTTAAGAAAATAATAATAATAAAATTCTCTTGAAATGACAATCTGATCTCCCAAAATATCATAATTTTAATGAACTTTCTAAGGACCTTTATGTAAATAAATTTTAAAGTAAAAAGATTATTTTATTCTTATTAAAAGTAACAACTCCCAATCACAATTTTTTTTATAAATAGTAAAAGTTGAATAAAAAATTTACAACTTGTCATGTATAATTTTTATTATTAAAAAATAAATCCTAATCATAATTTTTATTTAAAGAATAATAATTTTTATTTTATGAATCGTAAGTATAATTTCTACTATTTAAAAATAAGTTTTTAAAATAATAAACTTCATTCACAATTTTTATTTAAAGAATTATAATTTTATTTAAAAAATAATAAAAATTGAACAAAAATCATAACTTATTAATAAAAATAAAATATTTTTTAATTTAAAATTTATTGATGAAAGATTTTTTATAAAATTTAATAAAATTATGATAATTTGAAAGAAGATACATTTGTATAATTTAAATGAATTTTATTATTTTTTTTATTATTTAATGCTACAGAGTAATAAATTTGGTCTCGCGATGACTTCTATTATCTTTTTGGTAAGCCAAAGATGATGGGAGCTGTCGGCTGATTTTTTTTAAAAAAAGAAATAGATGAAGGATATTTTAATCATTTTATATAAAAATAATTTTAATTTAATTTAATTTTTTTAATCCCGTACTTATGAACAAGTCTCATTGCCTTGAAATGAAATTCCCCGTATTAATTACTTGAAACGAAGTGACAGTACGGAAGTGATGTGCTGATGTTGCAGGCTTTCATCAGTACTAGTGAATAAGTAAGTGTTGTCCATTTTCAATTTCCAAAAGTTCATAGGCGAAAAAGGAAAGCGTTAAAAGAAATTATTTATACTTGAGTTAAAGTTAAAAAAAATAAACTTTTATATTATTTATCTATAAAAATTATAAATAAATCTCATCTAATTCTAAATCAGTAAATGATAAAAAAAATATAAAATGAGATAATTATTTTAAAATTTTTAAGAGTTAACAAGTAAAATTAAACATTTGTCTATTTACACTTTTCTTGTATGGTTAAGTTTTAATTCTTAAAATTATTATTTATTCTTGTTTGCAAAGTTTGGACTTAGTTTGCCTCTGCTATCTTTCCCCTTCATTTTCTTTTTACTAATTTAAAAAAAAATTTGTACCGTTCAAATTTACTGCAAATTAAATTTGAATGATTTAAATTTAAAATTTTTATTTTATATTTATTAAAAATTAAATTAAAGTGTTTAATAAATTTATTTTATTACCAATCAAAAAAATTTAAATTTAATTTGCAGAATCCAAAAATTATATAAATATAAAATATAAATATAAATAAAAATTATATATGTATACAATTTAAATTTTAATCTGAAATTAGCCATAAAACTTCCCTGAAAGCGACTGAGCGATGAGCACTACTGGCGTGATTTTTAATCTGAAAAACCGCAGAAACCCACGGCATAGACTGCGCGGCGCCACGGCGAAGCCGTCTTTTTCTTTTCTTTTTTTAATTTTTTAAAAAACGTCAATAAACGGTCACGTTAATGGCAAGATATTTTTGCATCATTTTTTAAAATTTTAAAATAAAATTATTTTAATAAAAAGTTTAGAATATTAGAGATTTTTGAAAGAAAATTTCAGAACAAAATCGCCCTTTAAACCAATTAAATATGCTAATATTGATCTACCTCCATAAAAATGTAAGTTATAACAATATTTAAAAACTATAATTATTTAATTACAAATAGAACTTACTGTTTACTATTGGATATTCCATTCATTATATTTTTACTGTTTCTTTGGCCGACAAACAATATTTTTAGTGTTTCACCTTTTTTATCCATCCAAGTTTTAATAATTGCCGTCTGTTTATTGTAGCATCCGATTTTGTAAAATAAAATATGAAGTTTAAGTTTCATTAAAAATAAAGGGGGAAAATTCTGATTTAAGGTCACTGGAAAGATGTTTTTAAAAAATATTTTTATTTAAAAGAGTCAACTTTTAAATATTATGTACCCATGAAAAAAATAAAATAAAATTTAAATTGAAAAAATTAAAAAAAAATAAAAGTTAAATAAGGTATTATTTTTGGGTGCAAGACAAGTTTTAAATATTTCAAACTTACTGACAACACTGCAATCGCTTGTAAAAAGTGTGCTGTCACTTCTTCAATAACTACATGAATTTTCTGAATTCTTCTTTTGCCTTAATAAAACACCCGCTCAAGTATATTCTCTTTCTTAAAAAATATAAAATATTTTTAATTAAATTTTATCTTAATAAAATAATTACTTATTATTTTAATTAATTTTATCTTTTTATATTTATCTCTATTAAATATTTTATAATAATATAAAGTGAGTCATTTAATAGGGACACTTAAAAAAAATAATTACACCTCAAAAAAATAAAAAATACCTTACATTTTTAACATCAAATTCCTTAAAAAATACCTTATATTTTTAAATGGAAGGAGTATTTATTTGTTTGTTTTAGTCATTATCAGAAAAAAATAGCCATTACTTAAATTAAAATAATTATAAATATTTACAACATTTAAACTTTAATGAATAAAAATTTTGTGCAGGGAAAAGTTATAATTGCTTAAATTAAAATAATCATAAATATTGACAATATTCAAACTTTAATGAATCAAAAAATTGTATAGAAAAAATGCTAGTTTCTTGCTCCACTCTAATCATTGTTAGAAAAAAAAATTTTTACTTAAAATAAAATAGTTACTTACATTTACTTTTAATTTTGAATAAATGGGTCCACTGACTAAAAAAAAAAAATCTTGTGTTCAAAATATATGAATCAAATTTTTAAAAATTTAGGAGTGTGACTAGTTTACATTAATATATAAGAGTTTATTATTGAAAATTTAAAAATTGATAAAGAGTTTATCATTAATATATAACGATATATTATTGATGAATGTAATAGCCAACTATAATAAAAATATAATAAATATTAGATTGTTTATTTTGTTTGATTTTATAACATGGGCTATATTTATAAAAGACCATTTAATTTTTTTGGCAAAGCTGATAATATAGATCAACCCAAAACTTGCAAATTGGCCTGCAATGGATTGCGAGCTTAATAGGGCGGGTTGATATAACTTGCATTTTGTGCGGGTTGTATTTCTACCAACTCGCCAACTTGCAACGGGTACCCCACCAATATAAAAATATTTTTCATATACTTTTTTTTAATTTTAAAAATTACAAATTTATCATTATGTTAAAAAGCTTTATCTAACATTAATTTTTAACATCACATAATTAAACGTGAAAATATAATTAATATGTAAAAGTCTAAAAAGTAAAATTAAATTTGACATTAATTTAAGTAAAAGTTAGCATGTTAACTTTTTTTTTCCTAACTGAGAAATTCTAAATTCATTAAAACAAAACATAATAACAAAAACAACACAAGAAAAAATAAAGTTATAATTTATCCACAACTTATCAACCTAGTAGTTCATAATGCAAAAAATATATGGTTATATTACTCGCGCCTACTTAAAAATATTTTACTTAAATTAAATTATGAAAAAGTCTTTAGTTGGGTGTATACTCTACTAATCCATTTGACTAACCATGAATTTATAGTTATTTTAACTAATTAAATGTGACAGGTAACAACAGCAATAGGTAATAAGCTCATAATTTAAATTTTTCTAATAATTTAAATAATGATAAGGGGTTAAGAATTGAGATAACAATCTCGCAGTTTTTTTTTTTTTTAATAAACAAGCCAACCCACTAACACTTGGATTGGCCTGTTGAAGGATCTGGCTATGTGAGGCAAGTCAAAACCATCCCACATAAAAATAAATTCATTTTTTTAACTCAATTTGCCTTTTCTTGTGGGTTGGTGGGTTATCACTTTTATTTTTTTGGAGCTAGAGATGTTACTTTTTCATTTTAAATTGGGATATTTTAATCATTTTTTAAAATTATTAATGCCAAAAAAATTTCTAAAAACTTGAAAATAATTATAATATTTTGCATGACCTCATTTGCATTTACATGTTTCAGGATGATTTTTTTTATCGTTTTCTTATGACTCTATCAGAAACATACTAATAAAAAATTAAAAAGATAATATTGTCATATGATTTGAACCTGGCTAGACTCAACATTTGGTTAAATAGGTTAACCCTAATTTTTTTGATGAAAAATTTCAATTAAATACTTCCTTTAGTTTCTATTCCCGCATTGGATTAAACATATTTCCTCATAGCACATATTGGATGCTGCATATGCCAAATTTCGCAGCCTAATTTGTATGGTTTGTTTGTGAAATAAACATTTTGCCTAGGGCCAAGTTTTTAAAAATTAATACATATAGTTATTTAAGTTTCTTTGAATATTTATGATACTTCCAAGAACCCACTTTGATAGAGGATGCCAAATGCTGGATAATGGTGCAGTTCTTAATTTAAACTTCATGAAATATTATTTGGTTATGCAGACAACAAATGAAGCAAATTAAAGCATTCAAATCAAAATGACATAAATGAAAATTATCTCGTCGTTTATTATATATATATATATATATAATTCAAACTTTATTTGATTTCATGGGATGTATCTTTTTGTGAAAAAGAACGTCATAAACATTGCACACCAGTCATCAATTATCACGCAATCTTTGATTATATTATCACATTCATATCCTCCTCTGTATTATTTAGAGAAATGATCCCCGTGTAATATCCTAAAATATTAGACCTTAGATTATCAATAAACACCTTAAAAAATGCATAAGGGTTAAGTTTTGGGCTTGAAATAGTAAGACATGAAGAAAATAAAATAAAATAAGAATTAAAGTAATGAAATTCAATAAATGTTTGAAATTAATTTATAAAAAAATAACAATATAAAATAATAATAGTCAGATAATTTTATTAAGTTTTAAAAAATATCAAGTCATTTTAAAAATTATCTGTGAAGATATTATGAAATAATAATAATTAATGAAAAGAAAATTAGTTTTATAAATCTATGAGTTTAAATTATAACCCCGTGAATACCCTATTTTCTGTTCATTTATTTAGTTCCTTCATTCTTGATGCCGTGGAGTTCTCTCCTGACCATGAGTAATTTTCTTCCTCGTTCTTCTTTTCTTTCCTTTGGCCATTCTTTTTATAGTGTCAGACAAGTCAACATCAAGGCATCAACTCATAAATGTAATTTTTTATTGATGTTATCCACACACACGTGCACGAACAGTGGCATAATCGTAGCCTCTTTAATTTTTATAATGAAAAGACCCATCTAAGACTTAAAGGATTTGTTTGAATTAATTTCTTTAAATTGCTTGAATTAATTTCTTTAAATTGCTTGATGGAGTTTATTAGTATTTCTCATAGAAAACTCACGCACCACTTGAAAGTTGCGGTTTTGCAATGCTAATAGAAGTGGCATAAATTTATGTGTCGAACCAGATTGTGTTGATGCTTATATATACATATACAATATAAATATAATATGAATTTTATATTAAAAGAAAATGTAACATAATATTTAATTTCGCTAATAATTAATTAAATTTTAAAAAATTACATAGATTTAAAAGAGACTTTTGGCTTTTGGTGTAGCTTCAACGCCCTAGAATAATTTTAGAATAACCTTATGATAGTCTTAGGATAATTTAGTGATTTTAAATTTTATATTAATATTTTTATATGTATGTAATTTCTATAGACTCTCATTGAGATCTTTTATTTGCTTAGATTTTTTTTGTTATGAGACTACTTGTTAGTTCAAGGAGAACATGTAACTCCATATTTTTTTATGTATGCAAGCTTTGTATTTGACAACGATTGCAGATAATTGTAAATTTAATTGTGAAAAATTTATATGTTACTTGAATTTTGTCGAGCATACTTGCAGTTCTATATATTATTGATAGCGTTTCTTTTCAAGCATGTTTATGTATACATATTAATAATGATTATTTTATGAAAATTGTTTGTTATTGAAGAGTAGTTTATTTCTTTCAAGCATGCTTGTAAATTGAGTTGATTAAATGAGATATTTCTATTTTTTTTTAAGCATGCTTTTATGTAATATAAATAGTATATATGTGCAATATACATAGTATATATGTGCAGTATGCATTGGGAAATGGTTGATGAAGAGATGATGATGTTGATGTATATATGACTTAATGACCATGTGGTTTGCCTCCACAGTGCGAACAATAGTTGGCCTCTTTTAAAGCCTCATTTCTCAACACTTACCTGGCTAGATTTGTTAAGGGAAAATGTGAAATAGTGACACCTCATGTTGGATTCTTTAAGGAGAAAAGCTATAGCCTAGACTTGGGCTTTATACTTTTGACCAGGTCTATCTTGAGCACTAGACAAGATTGGTTAGTCCAACATGTGGGCTTTAAGCCTATAATTTCAGTTAGCAAAATAAGGATGGATGGGATAATAAGGGAGATTATTGGTATTACATATTAGCATGTTATGAGTTATATCTTATGAAATTATTATGCCATTACTAAATGATTCTCATGAGAACTTGTATAATTATTGTATAATTGTGTGGTTATAGTTTGTACATGTATGGATAAATTTTGGGTTACTGAGATATTAGTGCTTACCTCTTTTTTAACATTTTAAGTAAGCTTAGTGAAGCAAAAGGAATGCATCTAAAAGCTTGGTGCTTAGCTTAAATAAGCTTTAAGTTCCTTTTAATTTTATAGAATAATAATTTTTCGGTATAGGACTCATTGTTAATTTGGGTGGAGTTTGAAAATGGTTTATTATTTATTGATGACTGCCAAGGGTATTACTAGTTGAGGCTTAAGGCCATAGAAATTGCATAATGAATCTATTTAGAGTAAACATTTTGATATAAATTCAAAGTATCAAGACATTTATAGAAATAAATATTTTAAAATTTGTCGTGGGATTTGATATTTACAGGCTTTAGTAAGCTTAAACTTTTATCGAATGGAATGTTTATTTTTAAATTCTTTTTTATCTACTATAGTAGGGTATGATTTATGGTTTTAAATAGTAAGGGCAATTTTTATAACTTTGGTAGCCTTTTTAAATAGTTTTATCATTTCTATCAAGGCTAGATTTTTAAATATATATTTATTAGATGAATTTTTATAATATGGTAGTTCCCTAAAATATAGGTAAACTCTTTTCCTCTATGATCATCTTTTTAAAAATAAATTTGAGAATTGACTTTAGAACGTCATACCATAGTAATTATTTTTATTATTTTAAATATTTTTATTATCATGGTATTTAGTTAAGTTTTTAATTGGTGAAAATTAGGATGTTACATATCGTCCTTTGCTTTGCTTTCACTCGTTGTAATCACTATTGACTGAGAGCACACAAAGGACAGACAAGACAATGTTTTGGTCTAACTTGAAGTAATCTCTGTCAAGGGAAATGATTAAGTTAGACAACTCATAATTTAATTTAGTATAAGCTATCAATATAAACAAGTAAAGCTAGGCACATTAGCAATTTGTGTTGGGAAAATAAATAAATGATGTATAGAAGATGAATAATTGACATAGGTAGAATGAGAGTGGTAAATTTATAATAATGTTATATTATTAATGAGAGTTGCAAATTTTATATATATCAGTTGTTTATTTTCCTATACAAATTATTCATGCGTCTAGTTTCATCAGAGATAATAACATTATTCTAGTCATCTTTAATTTTATTTCAGTTCTCCACATATGCAGGGAAATTTTAGAATTTTAGGGGCTTTGATTGAAATTAAATCTAATCAAAAATCTTCACTGAAAATTTTAAATTATTATATATTTCATAATTTTTAAAATAAAATTTAAAATCAGATAAAATAATTTAAAATTATATTTTTATTTCATTAGTAATATATAATAGAAGTTAAATACATAATATGATAAAATATTTAGTTTTATTATGTATAAATATTTTTTATAAAAAATAAAGTTATTATTGTCTATGTGAAATTAATCCTTTCCTTCCACCTTGCTTTCTATTGCTCAGCAAACATAACGACAGAAAATCATATCCCTTTACCTTTTTTACCTCTCTCCCTCTCTCTTCATTTTATCTATACTCATTTACTCCTCTTCCCATTTTCTCATGTCAGCAAGTGCTACACAAAGATAAATGATAATGTCAAGGCAGTAACCAATTGCTTTTATTAAGCAATTGAAATAGTATAGAAAATAATCACTTCCATTTTTTAATTTTATTTCATAAATATTGAATTTTGAAAAGTAATGACTATTTGAATAGTAAATTAAGATTTGTATCCTCATCATATAATGAATTAAAATTGAAATCCTCTCATTAAATTAATAGTGAATATTGGAAGTTTTTCAAATTTAATAGCTCGCAAATAAAGAATTTCAAGCCTTGCATTACTTACCATACAAGAGATATCACCTAAATCCCAATATGTCAACCTCAAAGTTTGAAAATTAGACAACTGTTGCATTGATTGAGGCTTTACCTTCAATGAGAGACATGAATAATTTTCATTAATAATAGCCACAACCTTGAGTCCTTTTGCACCTTCTAAATCTAACGATGCATGTGATAAATCCAAGGACATAGTTAAACGTAACAATAAGATCCCAAGTTTTGTAGCATTCAACTCAGAAGGAAATAGAAGTGATTCCTTGTGATGGTACGATGAACCTATTGCATAGCAATCTTTTACCACTTTATCGTCAAGAAATTCATTCAGTTCTTTTATACAGTTCACCTTGACGGTACAATTCTTATTAGATGCTATCCATAATGCTACACCATGAACCATGTCATGCATTGTCAAGCATTTTTCCCCTTTGAAATTTAGAGAACACATCAATTATGAGGAGTCAACAAAAATTCCTATAGAATTTGTAACATAGTTCCTTGCTATTTCAAATGAGCCTACTTCTTTGCAGAGGCCTGCCCCAATTCCATATCTCAAAAAATCTTCAATGACAATTTTGTGATCTTCAAGAAACATAGCACACATCGAGAATAATGACTTGGCTTCTTTGGATTTCAAATAATTGTAACTTAAATTGAGACAAGCAAAGGCATCTCTCACACTTTCATCATCATGATCTATTGGTATGGAATGCTTCAACTTGTCCAATACTACATACATCTCATCTAGTACTTTTTCTTTTAGGCAGGTTCCAACAGCCACAATTGCAATAAGAAATCCTTTAAATTCTTTAGCAACTTCCCGTGCCACGTCTTGTTTAGCACCACCATCAACATTAGCATGAGCTTGAAATGGAGCCCAAGCTTTATCTTCTGTAAGTAGACCCAATGGAATAGTTTTTGGCAATCCATCAAAGCACATACCTCTTGGCGATGTGTGGTAAGAAAAACTTTGCAATTTCTCAAGCCTCCCCTAAAGGGATTCCTTATATCCTCTAGATTTAACTTAACCCATACATCATCCAATATAATTAGAATCTATTCCTTCAGATTTCGTAATTTCATTGCAATTCTTCTTGCCCTTCCCACTTCAGTTTCTTCCTCCAACTTGATGACTCCCAACAAGCCTGCATTTTCACCTTGAATCTTTCTTATGTTTGGAATTTGGGACATTGTTGTAATTACAACTCGATCAAATAGGTTTGATTCTTCAGCTTTCTTTCCTACTTCATTCGCCAAGGTAGTTTTCCCTGAACAACCCATACATAGCCCAATTATGGAGTTGCCATCATCTTGCAATGCCTCAAACAATTGACTGAAAGCCTTTTGTGTAGAGTAAAAGCACTTAAAAATTTTGAGAAGAGTGATAACAATAACAGAATGAGAAATTTGCTTAAAATTATCAACCTTTGTGTTTAACTCTACCATCCTCTGAGTTATCTGGGCCAACTCATTGCAAAGAAATATCTCCTCCAAGTAGGACACCACTTTCTAAAGTAACCATTTTCGGCTTTTAGTTTTTCCTCCAAATTCTATAGCTTTGCTATGAGGCTCTTCACATCATTCTTCCACTTGTTAACCTCATCATCAATCCTCTCAGTCTTGTTGATGGCCTCTTGAACACGTTCTCCTCCCTTGCTTGAGTATGAGCTCCTCGTTTTTGATATCAGGATTTCTATTGATTGTGCTAACAAAAAATAAATATCACAGCTGCTTTAAAGTAGGATCTACCAAATATTCGGCAAGTTCTGCTACCATCTATTGACACTTCCACCTCTGCCATTTTGAATTAATAGCAAGCTGGAAGGATAGCCATTCGTCATCATCAAATGATTATTTCAAAATGTGATTTTGAACAAGTGTGGCATTTTTAAAAATCATCAAGATGAGTAGTAAAATAAGAAAGATCAATTGTTCTTGTGCAGCTTTCTTGGTCTGGTATCTTTTTTGTTTTTTTCTTTGTTGCCCCAGCCATGTTAAGAGGTTAGAGTAAGTTCATTTAGTGTCCCCCCCACCCCCAAACAACATCAGATGGACTCAAAGGTGAAGCAAAGAAGGAAAAAAACGTAGTCTGCAAATGATAGCAGGAATTATTTGCAATTAACAAGCTACTCATACTTTGAGATTTGAGAGCGATCACGGATATGGATGGAAAAATAAACAGAAAAATGGTGGGAAAAACAAACAGATAGTGATTCGGGAGAAGTATTGCTCCATTCCTGTGATCAACTTCCACTTGCAGACTTTGAAGAGTGTGATGAACAGAATTGGTGTGCGATGACCAGATTTCACGTGAGAATGAGTCATCAACTTAATTGGAACTTAAAAGTTGGGAGTGACACAGTAAGTAGATAAGATGTTTCAGTAGATTGGTGTTGTCCATTTTCCATTTCCCAAAATTCAAAAGTGAAAAAGCAATCTTATCATTCATTTTTACTTGAAGCATGTGAAATACATGCATGCATACAAATCTTCGTTGGATATATCCTTCATCATCAATCAAATAACATATTAATTAAAATGGAATTTCATAATTTTCTTAAAAAAAATATCTTTAGTTTTCGAATGTTAATAAAATATTTCTCATTGACTTAAAAATAAAAAAGAAAAAGAAATTTTAGGCTTCATATTATATATTTTAAACAGTATCATGAGAAAATGAATAACATGGGTAGCATTCAAAGCTAGAACATCAATTTTTGGATGGACCTAGTGCACTATTTATTCATAAATGTTATCTGATAAATGTCATATTTTCATTAGATTCAATCGATAATTGATTATTTGGATATCCAAACAGGCTTAGATATTATTAGGGGAAAATATATGATGTTTCAGTTACCTATTGTTCTTTTCACACATTTAAATAAAAGTAATTCGACAAAATTCCAACTCTAATGGACCCCAAAAATATGAATTCAAAATTGAAAAAGTTAAAGGAATCATCAAGCATTCCAACGAGGCGAATGTTGTCCGTTTTCAATTCCTATGGACCCCTAATTTAAAAAGTTAAAGGGATTCTACATTCAAGTATTTGATATTTCAGAATTCTTATTTTTGCATTAATTTATCTGGAAAATTAATTATCTTTTAAAAGTGATACCAACGCATGTGGGAGTAGATCACTCCTAATGAAAAGAAAAGCTATCGTTGAATGCCTATACAAGAAAACAATACAATACGACGATTCTTCAAATTTAGGGTCTTTTTTATTTCTGTTTTTTTTTTATTTTTAAAAATTAGTTTTGCAATATAAATTTTAAAATTATATTTTTTTCAAAACAAAACAAAAAAAAATGTTTAGTTGTATTATTTAAAAATAGTTTTAAAATTTAAAAAATCAGCCAAT
The DNA here is from genome assembly GCF_029017545.1 of Prosopis cineraria. Taxonomy (NCBI): domain Eukaryota; kingdom Viridiplantae; phylum Streptophyta; class Magnoliopsida; order Fabales; family Fabaceae; genus Prosopis; species Prosopis cineraria. The sequence continues at coordinate 16,379,807 of NW_026555333.1, forward strand.
TGTGATAGTTATTGACAGTTAACAGTACTAGTTTATGATAATCATTAATTAAGGTAACTATAATTCTTAATAAGGGAGAATCGCACTATGGGCCCTAAAACAATAAAAAATGTCACTTTAGACCCAATACATTTTGATATTACATTGCAAGCTCAAGAGCCCTTGTTCCAAATTTTCTTGGGAGTAAAAGTACAATTTTACCCTTATGTAATTTGAAAACCCAAATTATGTACAACACAAGATCTATGAATGCACAACACGATATCTATGAATGCACAATACAATATTGAATATATTTATTTGCATGCACAGCACGATATCCATGAATACACAACACGATATCCATGGATGTACAAGACAATGTTCATGTGTCTACGCATAGATAGTTATTTGAGAATGTATGAACATTGTATTGTTCATCTGTGGACATTATATTATATAGTGTGTGTCACTTATACATTTTATTAAACCTACTGATCAATTAGACAGGCATGAACATTTTATTGTGCATTGATGGACATTATGTTGTGCATCGATTGACATTATGATGTTCATGATTTGAGTTTTCAAATCACATAAGGGCAAAATTATACTTTCGCTCTCAAGAAAAATTGCAATAAAGACCCTTGGACTTGTAGTGCAATAATATAATTTATTAGGCCTATAGTGTAATTTTTGCCTCTTTTGAGGCCTGCAGTGCGATTCTCCCTTTTAATAATAAAATATTATGTATTTTGAAAATAAAAATATTTTTAAGATGTTTATATTTTTAAAAAAAATAAAAATGAGATCATTTTTAATACAATTAAATTCAAAACACTTATCCAAATACTTTTTTTTTAATTTTTGAATACAGAAACCAACCAGGCCTTAGACTTTAATTAATTGAATAAATATGAGAAAGAATAAAAAGAATGCCTCAAACTTCTCATGAGCTTGAGCCGTGATGATCATCTGAGTTGGAAGTGATTGATTGTGCTCTTTTTTGTTGTTTAAATTTAAGAATTTAATTAATTGGATAAATATCAAATTCTAATGGACCCAAAATATGAAGCCAAAATTCAAAAAGTTAAAGAAATCATCATGCATTATTGCAGTTAATTGTTATTAATTTTTTCACGTTTGGGAACAGGACGAATCTCACTATTTTAACTTTTCTAAAGCTACAATTATTTGATATTTCAGATTTTTTATTTTTGCATTAATTTGTCTGAAATATTAATTATCTTTTATTCTCCCTCCATTCTATAATACAAGGCATTTTTTAAAACCACCTATTTAATTATTTTAAAGTATAGGATATTGGATAGCTCTTATAATTTTTTCCAACTATATATACACCTACTTTATTCATTATTTATTTTTTAAAAAATGGTCTATTGGAGCACTTATTGATGTCTTATATTGTAAATCAAAGATATACATTTTTAAAAGTGGCATCAAAATTTGGGTATCATTTTCAAAATCAATTTAATATTCGCCCTTGCCTATTTTAATCTTTGAGTGCACGTTAGATTGATGACGATTTTTTTTAAGATATAATGAAAAACCTTGAATATGGTATGCACTCTCTCGACTTAAGCTAAGACAACAATAATTTTTGTAAAGTATTAATTTAACTTAGGTTTTTGTACACTCAAAGATAAAGGTAATCAATTTTTCCAAAGGTGTTTTTTTAGAAATTAGAGATACATGACATTTTTTATATATAGAATTATAAACGTCACCTTCCATAAAATTAATTTATTAGGACATATTAAAAAAAGACAGCTTTTCATTTTGATAATATCTCAATGTAATTGTCCTTGCCAAACGCAATATAGATTCATATTTGATTTTGTAGCCCAGTACTGATAACCACTAGTAAGTTTGAGAATATCAGGATTTATTTGATTTTGTTCCTATTTTTGTTTTTAAAAACCATTTTTCACAATTAAAAAAAAATACTTCACTGAGAAATCTCAACTTTAAAAGATTTTCTTCCATGTAGTTTAGAGTTTATTTGCATGCAATGCATATTATTTATGTGATAATGAGCGTTATAAATATTGTACTCTAAAAATCACAAATAACAATTCATTGATACAAAATTACATTAACAAAAGGAAAATACAAACTCATAACAATATATAAGGCTAATACAAAAATATTGTCATTTTAATATCTTTTTACTTATTAATCTACGAAGGTGAATTGCAAATTGATAGATTTGAAATTTCACAAGAAACCTATGTAAACATATTATTTTATTAATATTTAATTTCCAATTTATAAAAGAGAACTTAATTATCAAATCCTTGTATCTTTAATTTCTCAATTTTCAACTGATCTTGACCTTGACAAATTAACAAGTAAAGTTAAAAAATATCAAGTTTTTATTTTTTTAAAAAAAATAACAAGTTGAGTTAAGAGTTTAATGGGTCCACTTTATATTGTAACCATCAAATAATTTTAAATCTAAATTTATTACATATATAATTTTTTTCACAATATACTCGTTCCAATTCCAATAATAAGACACCTGTCATTGGAATCAAAGATAAGGATTAAGTTATTAACTTTATTTTAAAAAATAAAATTTTAATTTTATCTATATTTAAATAAAAAAAATTAAATTTACAATACATTCACTATGATAGTTAATGAATTTAAATAGTAATAATATTAAAAAAATATAATTAATAACCGATCAACTACCAAATGTCTTGTAGTAAAAACTATCAATATCTTTTAAAATATATTTTATAATAAGAAGTGGAGAGAGTATATTTATTAGGCTTAGTGGCTTGGTGATCAATATCTTTTTGATGAGCAATGCCACTAAGATTGAAACCTGACTATAACCAAAAAGAGCCCAATCATGGATATGTTGATCGGCAATGATTGGGTGGTTTTAGGCTAAGACCAATTTTCTTTTTCGTTTTTATTTGTTGTGTCTGTTGCACAATTTGTCTAGCCTAAATGCCTAATGCAAATGAATGGGCTATAAATAATATAAGAATTGATTTAGATTATGTAATCTATTTCAAATAAAAGGAGAGTAGGTCTCTCTCTTTTACCGATCTCTTTTTCAATTGGTGCAAAATTGACCATACATGTCATATGAAATTATGGGCCTTTTGATATAATTTTTTAACTTTACTTTTAACCTAACTTTTTCTATAAGAGAAAGACACCAACTCACATACATACACTAATATATCAATGCTGTATTCAAATTTATGACCTCTTTTAAAAAGAGAAGGTAGCATTTTTTGGTGGTAAAAAGAGAAGAGAGGCAACGCTGTCATTAGGACAACTAACTATTGACACGAGTCTTCATTTGTTAAGGCTAGATCTTTAAAGCTTGTAATTTTGCAAAATGTTTTTTGAAAAGTACTTTGAAAAAGTAATAGGAAATAGATTTGGCCGCTCATTTGAGGGAGGCTTTTGAAACGTAAATGAAATGTTAGAACATTAATTATGGGAGAACAAATGGATATCTAATTTTCATTTGACCATATTACTTTTTATATATTTTTTCGTCCTTTGTCATCTCTTAAGTAAATAAATATTAAATGACTAATCCCGAGAACTAGTTACAAATGAATTAAAATGCCTCAAAGGCATAATTTGGAAATAGAAAAGTACTCGAAAAACGGGACAAGTTTTAGGGGATATGGAGGTTCCTAGAATTCTTCATCATCTGCCAATTCTTCTTCAACTACATTTGCTATTTGGGGCCGGCACATGGTAATGGCATAAATAGAAACGGGCGCTCATTTATGTGGACAACAGACCAAAGTATTTAAATAAAAATGACAAGAATTCATTCTGAGATATATCATTTCTTAAAACAAGTCATTATATCACATGACTTCAGCTTACAGTTGAACAAGCACAAAACAGAGTTTCCCATTTCTTTGAAAATAGATTACAAAAGTCATTAGTTCATGTAATCCCAGAATGTGCTTGCAGAGACTTACGTCCACATTTAATCAACTTGATGATGTGGTCTCTCGGGGCGCAAGTAGTAATCTAAATAGACACAAGTGTCAATCAATGCATGCAACGTGCCTTAATTTATGTGAAAATGAACTATACAAATATTTGGAAGCCAATTATCACATTACAGATTGCAACTCCTTAATACATAATTACAAGAACTGGACGCAGGCACAATCTCACACAGGTCTATACCAACCCAAGCTCATCCTAAAAGCAGCGAGCGTGGCTTTGGAGAACATGGGGCAATCCACAACATTAAAATATTTAACTTTACATTGTTGGAGAACCCTTTCTCGTGAAATATTTCAATTTCAGAATTAAAAAATCCCTGTAGCTGAGAGCACTCTTTTATTTCTAAACCAACTAATGGTGGAAGATGTTGAGTAGAGGGGAAGAGCCATTTCAACTATCCGCATCCATCAACTCTAAGCCATTCAAGTTGTGGGAAACAGATCAAGGAAGAAGAGGATGCATTTGGAAAGAGAGGCTCTTCTTCCTCTCTTTCTGATGACATTATTATTTCTTCCAACTCTTTGCAATTTGCAATATCCAAAATCTTCAAACATGGTAGGCCTCTCATGACAGCTCTGGGGAAGAGACACTTTAATTTCTTGCATTTAATCACACTTAGCCAAAAGAGATTTTGGAAACTAATGAAACTGGGACCCTCCCATACACACAAGAGGTTGGCCAAATCCCACAACCTCAAACATTCTACTCTTGACGTCAAGATTATCCCTTTTTCATCATGCATAGATAATCGTTCTTCTACATCTGCTGTAGTTTGCAAATCTGATCTTTCTGTAGAAACCTGTGGAGACAGCAACTTCAATTTAGAAAAGGAAAAAAGTATTCACATCAATCAAATTTAATACTAAAAAAAGAAAGAAAATATAGTTATGTAGATTCATCAAGTGTATACAGTCTTTCTTTTTGTGTCCTCCTTGCATCTATTTGAAACTTCTGTAAGTTCCCCATTTAATTTATCTATAGGGCTGCATCTAGCAATATAATATATATGATTCTAATAGACACATTATTCTGTCTCAATTTGAAAACTACTCTAATTAACATGATATAGAATATTCATTCTTACCAATACTGTTCCCATCTGTTGAAGAACTGGTCCCAAACTTGAATCAAGAAATTTAGGGCAGTTTCTTATGGTGATGTCACTCAGTTGAACTCGAATCTGGATTCCTCGACAAAGATTATCCAAATTAGGCAAATTTTCAAGCCATATGTTCCTCAAGCTTGAAAGCAAAATTTTCTCACTGACGTTGGCTTCATCTTTACTACTATGCTCAAATATCACCTCCAATTCCTCACAATTAGATAAGGTTAGGGAACTTAACTTGGGAAGGCCGTTATGGACAATGGTGCTTACTGAAAATAAAAACTTCAACTTTTTACATCCAATCATTGTTAAGGAATGCAGATATTGGAAGCTCAAAACTTGTGTGGGAGCAAGACCTCCAAGCATTTCTTGTTCCAATAACAATTTCAAGTCCTTGGTTTCTTCTTCATCATCATCACCTATAACTTCAAACTCATGATCAACTTTAGGACTTTGAATATCAACTTCTCCAACATTTAAAACTGAAAGTGGAAGATTGAGGGCTTCATTATTATTTAATTGGCTGCATTTCAATTTATACATCCTTACAAGTCGTCCCTATATATATAACAAAGAGGTTAAAAGAGGTAGGAAAGCATCCTAAGTTCCTTGAAAAGATAAGTAAAAGAAAAAGAGATCAACTTAACTAATATCTTAACACATTGGATGAGAATTCATATACTGTATCCATTTAACATCTATACCTATTTTGTTCTATCAAATGCTTCTGTTTCACTACATTACTTGACTATTAATGATAAAAGTCAAGAGAATAAAAGATGCAATTGTTTAACTTGGTTAGTTGATTGCTTAAATTTTAATACAGGAATATAAGATGTCTTGTTAATTATTTTGTGTATATTTATCAAATTAGAATCATGTTAAAACAAGATGTTCAGTATGGAAAAGAAAGCATGGGGAGAACCACGAGTGTAGAGTACTGCTTACATCTTTAGTCCACATCATAGTTGCCCCTAGAATTGGCATAAATTTTGGGCAATCATAAACGTCAACTCTGCAAAATTCCCTTGTCTGCAACTTAAACACTTGGCAGACATTAACAAGTCTTGGAAGCCATAGAAGTGCTACATTTTTCAAGTTTGGAAACATAATCTTCATTTCACTATCAATATCATGATCTTCAATATTAGAACACCTGAAAATTTCTTCTAGCTGAGAAGACTTTAATATCGATAGAGTTCTTAGTTGTGGAAGCATTAAGGTAGCAGCATTAATCATGAAAGACAAAATAAATTTCAGCTTGTTGCAATCAGAGATTCTCAAACTTTCCAATTTTGGCAGATAGGCTTCAGTTATGTATAGACCCTTCTCAGTCTCTTCATTGCCTGAAAAAATTGCCTCCAATTCCGCACAATCAGATATGGCTACCTTAACTAACATTGGAAGACTTTGACAGAGCTGAGGAGAGAAAACAAATTTCAATCTTGCACATTCTTCCAAGGTTAATTCTTAAAGGTATTGAAAAGTTGGAAATTGTCCTTCAATCCCACGATTCTGAAGATCAATCCTTTCAATAGATGCCAAAGAGTTGAATTCTTCATTCCTCAATTTGCGGCCATTAAGTTCCTGCAATTCCATTGTGGCAGGGGAAGAGAGGGAAGAAAAAAAAATGAAAACCATTAACATATTTCTTGAAAAATCATAAATCAGGATTTATTAAAAATCTATGGATGTACATGTAGCGTTCTAGCATAGACGTAATAACAATTTTTAGGTAATTTAAACAAAAAATGAACAGCCATATCAATAAGATTCACGTTGAAGTTAAGGAAAATTATGATAATGTGCCCATAAAAGTGAATATTTATTGTGGGAAATAAAAATGATAAATAACTTGAATGACCAAATATTAAATAATATAACATAATTGCTTGATTATCCGTGCATTACAATATTTTGCAATGACAGTTGTGGAGTGCGAGAACAAATTGGAGCACCAAAAGTGATAGCAAATAATGTAACCAAGTGTAATGATATTTGGTCCATATAAATTGAATGGTGTTTGATATATGTTCTATCGACTTATTTATCTTACCCACCCAAATTATTGACTTCTGTCTTGGTCTTTCAACCTTGAACTCATTTTTCATTAAGATGTTTGACCTTCAAAATGCTAAAGGATATTGGTATATGACTACTCTAAGTTCCTCTAACAATTTTCACTTTTAAGCTCTTCCTTTTTAATTTTGATCCGGGAGCATTGAGGGTCAAGTTGTCACTTAGGCTCTATTTGGTTCAAGAGGAGGGGAAGGGAGGAGAGGGGATGGAGGGGAAGGGATGTGAGGGGAGAGAGAGGGGAGGGAGGGTGAGGGGGAGGGGAGGGGGAGGGGAGGGGAGGGGAGGGGAGTGGAGGGGGGCATCCCCCCAATTTGGGGGGGAAATTTCCCCTCCCCTCTCCCCCAACCAAACATAGGGTTAAAGGGTGCAAAGCAAATGCTAGGGGGTATGGAGAAGGCAGTGACCCTTCCTCTCTACTAGTTGCACAGTTTTCTGTTCCCAGAGACTCCTTTAAGCAAGTTTATGAGATAGCATTTGAAAACATTGTTCGAGGTTCTACTCCCTCATCTTTAGCTATTTATCAAAGCAAGAATGAGTCTAAGAGGCACTTGCAAAAATTAGTAGATATCAAAGGAGTGATTTGCATGGGTCACAAATATTTTGCTAAAAATATGCTTCATGCAAACTATGAACAAGTACCTATAGAGCTAAGTGCAGAAAATAAATGGATAATTATGGAAGCTAGTGATCTAGATTTCACAATTATTGGGGACTCTTTATTTATTGCTTCTTTGTTGAATCTAATGAAGGTGGTTAATGACACCTTGAAGAATGACGCCACAGGTTTGCATAACACTCTCCTTCTCCCATCTAATTTGGGAATGGCTAAAGTTTCTGGCTCTTGTCAACATTATATGTAATTACTCCCTTGAAATCATTTGGCGATCTTGTAGGCTATGATTTGATTCTACCTTTACTAGGTCTTGGCACGTTTTTACTTGAGGACAAAAGAGCTAGCTATTACTACTAAAGACCTTTTTACTATCATTTTGAACACTGAAAACTTGTTAAATGGACAAGTTTTAATGGGGACTGCTGCTATGACTTTTGATGTTGTCAACGATAGATTTAACTCATGCTTCCACTACAAAATTCATTGGGTTTCATGTAGTTTAACTAACTAGAATGAGTTGGATCATCCTCCAAGACGAGTCCTTGTTTGGATCATAATTGTAGGAGGATATATTAGACACGTATATGTTGTGTTCTACTTGTGTCCGAACTGTGGCAGGGGTGATGGGTTTTCCAAGCTCGTAACAGCTTTAAACTTGCTGTCAAGGTGGCAAGAATATAAGACTATAAAAGCTACTTGGGGTTATATTATTAATATCCAAGCACCATTCATGTCATTTCACCATGTTACGCCCAAATCTAATTTTCCGAACCAATTGACCTTTGCTCTTCCTTATATAAACGGCCAAGTTTTAGTTCTGCAGGTTGCTATTCACTCTTGCTTGCAGAGTCTAGTTTTTAGGCTTTCTCATAATTCAGTTCATAACATGGCTAACTCTTTTAACCATTTTACAAAAATCAAATTAAATTAAAGTATCGGAAAGTAAATGCATACCATATTTGGAGAATCACAAGATTTGGAAGATTTTGTAGCTTGAAATGTATTTCCGAGAGAGGATGGACTATCTGAGTCTCAATTTGATAATGCACTGGTTGTTCTTCACCTCCACCATTTTCACCAAACACAAATTTTATCAACATCACATGATTATTTCAAAATTTCATTTAAAAAAAAATGAGGGATCTTTCAAAACCATCAAGATGAGAAGAATGATTTTTTTATACTCGAGTAAAATAAGAAAGATCAATTATAAAAATACAATCACAAACCAGATGTGAACTTTCTTGCTCTGGTATATATCTTGTTTTTTGACCCAGCCATGTGCAGGATTAGAGTAACTTCATTTAGTGTTTTTCCCCCTCTAATAGATCGACCCAAAGGTGAAGCAAAGAAGAAAAAAAAATGTAGTCTGCAAACGATAGCAGCAATTATTTGGAGCTAGCAAGCTAATCACTCAAAGTTGGAGAAAAGAGAGCAATCACAGATAGGTATGGAAAAACAAGTAGAAAATGGTGAGAAAAACACAGAAAGAAAAATCTGAAAGAATAAAGTGATTTAAAAGAGGGAGATCAATTGCTTCATACCTGTGATGAACTTGCAGTTGAGTTGGTGATTCTTGGCTTGCAGATTTTCAAGAGTGAGATGAACAGAATTGCTCTGTGATGAGAACGAGAGGAAAACTTATTTGGAACTTGAAGGTGGGAGTGACAGTACCGAAGTGATGTTGCAGGCTTTGATCAGTACTACTCAGTGGGTAGGTGTTGTCCATTTTCAATTTCCAAAAATTCAAAAGTGAAAAAGGAAAGTGTTAGTTTTCAACTGTTAAAAAAGCAGTTATACTTGACTTAAGGTTAGAAGAAAAAAATAGACGTTTATATCATTTATTTGGAAGAATTATAAATAAATCTCATCTAAATATAAATCAGTAAATGATAAAAGAGGATTACAAATGCCTACTCAGATTGCAACTCCTAGATTGTTGGAGCCTCATGAATTACCAAGAGTTTCCATATATTACCGACTCAGGGCAATACTGGAGCCTCATGAATAGTCTTAAATGCTGCGGGAGACAAGTTCATAAGCATCTATTAAAGTCCAGCCCAGATTTTACCAAATAAAATGAGGCCAAATGCAGAATTACCAGAAAAGAAAAAAAAAAGCAACTAAAGAGTAAAGCATAAATAATCCAGATAATGTCATGTCCCAAAAATTAGACATGACTGACACAGGATATATGTACAAACATGCATCCCTTAAGCCGTGGTCAAGGAAACTTTAATCTAATGTTTACTATTTATTTATAAAACATAAATAGATTTATATTGAAATATTTTTAATGCCTTTAATATTTTTTTTAATGAAAATTTTTAGTAATTTTGTAAAAATTTCGATAAAACCTTCCCAATAAATAGGACCTCTCGAAAATTCTATAATACAAAGTTTCAACCAAAAGTATCAAATCAGTCAGAAGCAAAGCTTATTCCAACCAACAAACAAAATATATATATCAACATAAATAACCTAGCCACTAACTATGTGGAGCACCTAAAAATAAGTTTACAAAATAAATTTCATAATTAAAACTTTACATCAAAATAAAGCTTAATCTTGAGCTCTTCCACTTCTAATCAATAATAGACTCCTCAATGCTTATTAGGTAGTTCAGTGTCGGCTACACTATCTCATACCAAAATTATTTCCAATGAATAATGTCCCAATAATAAATAATTAAACATGAATAAAAGAAAAGCTAAAAATAATTATATAAATTAAAGAGACAACAATTTCCATAAAATTTTAGTAAACTTCAGAATAAATGGCTCTATATAACTTTTAAATAAAATTTTGAACCATTAAATAATCATATTAAATATTATTGTCACTTCATTTCAAGAAAGCAAATAAACAAAATAAATAATTATAAATAAATTACTTTAAAAAACTGAGAAATCACCAAATAATCTAATTTATGATTATAGGGACTTGTCAGAATAATTAACAGACGTGGACACACAGTCTACGAAGATAAATAACCAAACGCGGCTTATACCACGAAAACAAATGTGGACACACAATCCACAAAGGTAAGTAACCAGATGCGACCGAAGCCATGAAATATATGTGGACACACAGTCCATGAGGGTAGCTAACCAAACGTGGTCGAAGTCACGAAACAGATGCAAGTACGAGACTCACGAATAACAGACAAGAGAACAGAGCTCACGAGAATTAAACTAACTAGTCATTGACCATGGTGTACCAAGAGCCAATGGAACTGCCATTAACAACCAGTGTTCTGTATAAAATTCTCTCCAAATTCATTTTTAAACATTCAAAAAAAATCATCACTATTAAAACTTAAAAGACAGTTTGCATTCTTAAAGTCAAACTTACATGGATTGTTTTTAAGCATTAAAACTTGCCAGAATAAAATTTCATAACTAATTTTCATGCTTGTATTATTGAGAAACTAGAAATTGCTAAAGCTAATAAAAATAATTTCACAAGATAAAGAGATTTAAATTACAAAATATCTCAAGTTTAACAAAGTTGTTATTAAAATAATTTACATAAAAATATATTATTTAAAAAAAAATAATTTTATTAATAAATCAGTTGAAACGCTATCCATTTACTTGATAATTTTTCAAATAAATAATTTACTCCTAACCGATCCTCTTGCAACAATGTTTGCTCTGTAAATCCTTATGCCCAAATAATACCATTGTTATTTTATTTTAAATATTTGTTTTGTACCTTTCAATCCAAATTAATTCAGAAAATAATGTAGACAATTCTTAACTTCAATATATATAAATATATATATTTTGTTTCCATAATAATTGGATCAAATGATTTTCCTCCTCAATTCCATTTCTCAACAGTTCCCTAACATAAATATAATTAATTAGTTTTCCAAATTCCATTGTTCAATAGATAAAATCAATCTTTACTCAAGAAAATCAAATCCTCATCATCCACATTCCTCATGGCAGCAAAGAAAGAAGAAAAAATTTCACAATCTCAACCCAAAATTTCTCAACTCAATAATTCCAAAGAATCCAACTAGTGACACATTATTTTAATAATCAAATTTTTATACAGTGTCAATTTCAATTTACAAGATAACAACATCCAAACCATTTATGTTTCTCAATAAAATTTCATGAAATTTTTAGAAAATACACAATCAAATAATTCCTTCTAACAAGTATTTTAACAAATATCTTACAGTCACCAACCTACAAGTTTCATATCTAAATTCTTCTATCCCAATCTCATCCTAATCAATTCATTAATCATTAACCAATCCAAATAAAAAAAATCAATTTAACTCAAAAATCAGGTACATGTATATCATTAACAAAATTTAATATAAATTTTCCAGCTTAAATTTCAATTTCCTTCTTCCCTACACAGCACGGGCAGCAAAAGAATTCCAGAAAAATTTGCAATTTCAACCATTCATCATGCATACACATAGGTTCAGCACAATTTCACCAACACACCCACACCCGCACAGGATCTTCAAAGAGAAGGAAAAGGGTTCAGAACTTCTCACCACACAGCACAACAAAACAGAAAAATAAGAGGAGAGAAATTTCCAACTCCCATGCTCAACAATAGCAATTCACGAAGAAAAAGAAGGAGACAAAATTCATGGCTAAATAAGGAAGAGAAGAACCCATGATTCGTACCACAATACGGTGGTCCACAGCAAGCACAGAGCAGAGGGGTCTCAGCGAGGTCACAGCAGCGACAAGCGGAGCTCTCACTCCCGTCGACGGCGTGTTGAACGTCGGAGGTTTGAGGTGACTGGATCGAGGATTCAGAACTTCTGAGCATCAATTTTTTTTTCCCTCTCCTCACAGTTCCTATGCAAGCTAAGACGAAGGAGGAAAAGGTAGCCCCGACCTAGCAGAACAGCGGAGGACGGAGCGGCAACAGCATCAACGTCGGCGATGACAGGGAAAACGAAAAGGAAGAAGACGGATGAGAGGATTTTCAGATGTTGAATCTGAAACTTCTAGTCCTCCGTTCAGTCGAATCAGAGAGAAGGAAAAGAGGAAAAAAATATCACATGGAAGAGGGACACAATGGTAATTTTGAAAAAGGAGAGCTAAAATCACACTTCAGCTCCTGAGATTTGAACCTGGGACGTTGAAATTCAAGGGGCATGACAAATGCCACTGAGCTTATAGTTCAAACGTTACTCTGAAAATATAAGAATTTAATAAATTACCTTGTCACAACTTAAATTTTGGGTTATTACCGATAAATTGCCAAAAATTCACATAAATAACCCAGATAAATTGCCAAAAAAAATCCAGATAAATAACCCAGCTTATTATAGATTTAACTAGATATATCATAAAAAATAATCCACATGACCAAGATAAATTGCAAAAAAAAGTTCACGCATTACAGGCATCACGTATCAGACTTGGGAGAAATGATCAATTGATTTACAAACCTGGGCAGCCGCAAAGGAGAAATGAACGAGCAGAGAGCACGGCAAGTTGACAACACGGACAAGCAAGACAAAGACACAAGCGAGAGCGACCAGTCGAACAAGAGACAGCAACGAGGAAGAGCACGGCAACACTGAGGCGAGCAATACAGAGTTGAGCAAGAGACGAGCAATGCAGAGTCGAGTAAGAGCACAAGACAACGATGACAGAGAATTAAATCGGAGTGAAGATGAGACGGCCAGACGGGAATGGAAGCTGCGCCAATTGCCAAGAGCAAGATGGAAGAGTGGAGAAGTAGGTGTGGAGACTGCAGACTGGAGTGGAGACAATGCGACTTTTAGAGTTGAGAATGTGGATATGTGAGTTGCGACTGGGGAATGGATACAGTTAGGGTTAAGACTATTGAAAAAGCTAGCAAAATGACTAAAATCTCCTCCTTGCTTTGTTTTCACAGCGAGGGCTAACCCTTAAAAAAATTAAAAATATATCATAATTTTTTATTTTTATAATTTTATTGAGTTTTATTTTTAATTTATATAATTTTTTTATTACTTTTAATCTTCATAGGGAGTGAAATTATTAAAAAATAAAAAAATATAAAAACTTAAAAAATAAAGACCAGTTATATGGATTGAAAAAACTATAGAAAGTAAAAACAAAAGCACATGAAACTATAAGGATAAATAATTGTGTCTTTCCTTAAATTTCATTTTTAAAAAAAATTATGGTTAGTTTTTAAATGTTAAGAAGTTATGTATACTGGACTTAAAGTTAAAAGAAAAAAAATAGACTTCAAATTATATAAATAAGTAAATGATAAAAGAAGATTACAAAATGGGATAATTATTTCAAAGTTTTTAGGATTTAATAAGTAAAGTTAAATAATTAAAAAGATCTAAACAAAGTTATATGATTAACAAATAATATAATTCAGTTGAAGGAGTTGAGAAAATCATGGATATAATAAGTAAAATTAAGTAATTACCAAGTCCTATTGAAAAATTAATAAATAAAATTACATAATTAACTAATAATATAACAATCAAGAGTTTTGAAAACAAAATTTATTATATATATATTTATTTATTTAAATAAATAAAAGACATTTTGGTTGTTTTTTTTTTGTAAAAATAATTTTACTTCATTCTTTTTGATTTCTAGTGTAATTTTAGATTTTGTTGGGTTTTATTTGTGAATAAATCTCATCCTTAATGTTTAAATGAAATTCTCCCTACAAATTAAATCTGCTAATGTTGATCTAGCTTCCTAAATATGTAACGTATAACAGTATTTATTGAATTATGAAAAGTGTTTACTGTTTAATGCATGATATTCTTCTTCTTCTTCCTTTTTTTTTTGTCCGAATATTACATGATATTCTACAGGTTTACCTTTTCGTCCCTTCAAGGTTTAATAATTACAGCCATTTTATTTAGGCACTCATTTTTTTAAATAAAATATGGAGTTTATGATTAAGATTCTCGTAAAAAGAAGGGAAATTCCCTGTGTAAGATCATTGAAAGAAATTTTTATTAAAAAAAAATCTAATTTTACCTTTCAATATACAAAGACTAAACTAAAAATAAATTTGTACAATGATAGAAATATCTTTATTAAAAAAAAGAGTTAACTTTCTAAATTTTATGTACCTGTGCACAAAATAAAATGAAATGTGAATTGAAAAAGTTAAAAAGAAACAAAAGTCAAATAACGCGTTACTTTTGGTACAAGTCCAGTCATAAATGCTTTAGGCCTTTAGCCTTACCCACAACACTGCAATCCCTTGTAAAAGCAACCTCATGCTGTCACTTCTTCAAGAATCATGTGAAATTTTTGAATTTTTATTTTGCTTGAATTCTATAAAAAATGAGAGGAAAAGCTTGTAAATCGGACGTTATGTCATAATTATTTTAAATATCCTCTTGACATGTGATTTTTTGAGAGCATCGTTTTGGTCTTAATAATTTTGTGGAGTTTTACTTTTAATTTATATAATTTTTTTAATATTTTTAATTTTTATAAAAATTTAAAGTATTAAAAAATTAAAATTACAGGGATTTGTAAAATGAAATTACTCAATTTTTTGAAACTATAAAGATTAAAAATATTAAAAAAATTTTAATGATTGAAAATAAAACTTAATAAAACTATAGGGATAGGTGATTATATTTTTCCTTTGATTTTTTATAAAATGACAAAAATACTCTCATTTTAAATTAAAATAATAATTTCTTGTTTGTTTTGCTCATCACTAAAAAAAATTAATTATTATTTAAATTAAAGTAATTACAAATATTTATAATGCTTAAACTTTAGTGAATAAAAATTTTGTACAATGACAATTCTAATTGATTGTTCTACTTTGATCATTGTCAAAATAAAAATATTTATTACTTAAATTTTATTAGTCACACATATTTATAACTTAATGAAACAAAAATTTACACAGAAAAAATTATAATTTTTTATTTCATTCTAATAATTATTAAAAGAAAAATTACTATTAATTTTTTGGGCTAAAAATGTTACTTTTTTATTTTAAATTAAAATATTTTATTTGTTTCATAAAAAATTATTAATATTATATTTTTAAAAACTTAAAAAGAATTAAAACATTTATTTTATTACCATTTACATATTTTAAAGGTTTTTTTGGTCATCTTCCCTTGACTTTATCAAGGGAACGTGTCAATAAAAATTTTAAAAAATAATATTGTCACATGGATTGAACTTGACTTTAGACTCAAGTTTTAATAATTAGAACCTGTTTATCGAAGCACTCAATTTTTGAAAAAAAAAAATATGAAACCTATGTCGGTCATGTCAAGATAATCATGAAAAGGAAGGATAATTAAAATGTAAGATCACCGAAGGATTTTTTTTTTTTTTTTGGAAAGAAAAACAGTGTAAACAGATTCTGATTTTTCCTTTCACGATCAAAAAACTAAAATAAAAATAAACTCGTACATAAAATGACGTAAATATTTTCATTTTTTAAAAAAATTAAAGCATTACAGCTAATTTTTGTCCTGGTTTTTTGGTACATGTCATAATGTTTGGAGCGTTGAACTCCATAGCACTGTAATCCCTTGTAAAAAAAGCAATCTTATCATTGTCTTTTTCAAGTATTTGAAATTTTTAAATTCTTATTTAGCATTAACTTTATCTAGAAAAATTACTTATAAAAAGATAATATTGTCATGTGATTTGGACCCTCGCTAGGCTAAACATTTGGTTGAATCGGCTGAGATTATTTTCTCAATGAAGAATTTCACGTAATCACTATCTTTTCTTAATATAAGGCGCATATGGTATTAATTACATTTTTTAATATCATTTTTATTTAACTTTACTGACTATGAGAGAAAATGTAATGTTAATTTAAGATTTTTTATTTAGATGGGGGGTAAAAATTAAAGTTTTATTCTATTTTTAAATAAAATTAATAATTTATCTAACTTCTTTAATTTTGATAAGATAGTTAGAGATAATTTATGGTAGAGATTGAAGGGAGTGCTACAATAGCTAATTAATAATTATTTGCAAATCAGACTCAAGAAATTCTGCTATTACATTGTAGGATTGAAATATAAGTGAAATAAATCTCTTACTAAATCCCTTGCCAATATTATTTAAAATTTAATAATTTAGCGAGGGATTAGTCCCTCACTAAATATACCTTTATTTAAAAATAGTAATGCCACATTACCCGTCATGTGTGCTTCATTTATAATATGTCACCAACAACCTCGTGCTTCATCAATCGCTATCTCACCAACCATCTTATGTCCCATCACCCGCCACATGTACGACAACCCATAACATGTCATTGTCCACCTTATGCTATGTCACTTGCTCCTTATTATATCATATATTCATTATGTTTATACCAACCCAAGACTTGAACTCTTGACCTTATACCTTCAAGCCTTATGCTCTCTTTCTTTACCAGTTAAATTGAAAGGCACATGTAGTTATTATATAAAAAATTAAATATATATTTTTACTACATAAATATATCAAATAATATATTATAAACACACACACACACATATTAAATTTTATTTTCAATTATTAATATGTTAAAAATATTTATATTTTATTTAAATTATTCTTTACATTATATTTTTAATAAACATTATTTTATTAATGAAAATCAATTTAAATAAAGAATATATTAAATATTAAATAATTTTATTATGAATATTTTAGTTAATTTTTATTTTTAAATAAAAATAATTAAACATATAATTAAAAGTCATTGTCAAAAGTTAAAATTTTTTTTACAATAATTAGCTAAGGATAGAAAATTCCTCACTAATTATCTTATTTTAGAGAGGGATTGAGAGTCACTCACTATTTTTCTCACTAATTGTCTTATTTTAGAGAGAGATTAACAGTCTCTCACTCTCTCGCTAATATTTTTCTCTCGTTATTTTTCTTGTTAATTGTTTTATTTTAGAGATGGATTGACAATCCCTCACTATTTTCTTCACTAATTCTCTTATTTTAGAGAGGATTTGACAGTTCCTTATCATTTTCCTCGTTAATATTAAGTTTAAACTACGAAATCAACATTCCTTGTTAATTTCTTTGCTAATTCAGTATTTTACAGAGGAATAAAAGATCCCTCGCTAAATTTTCTCACTAATTTATATTTTTCTAGTAGTGGATGTCTCCACATGTTGATGTTAAATCTGGAAGTGAGCTCATTCCTGAAATGGTAAGTGATCTCTCTATAAATTTATTATTTGAAGGGACTTGTAAAACAGAATGATTTATTTTCTTCATGTTTCTTTCATTTCGAAAGTTGGTTTCTTTATGTTACATTTGTTTGTTATTTTTTATGTTGAAGGTTCCTTTTGAGTCTAGATCACAGATTAAAGCAATATACAGTGTAATAGTTATAAATATTTTAACTCTTCCAATTTGATTATTGAGAATATGATATTTTGATAGTAAAAATGAGTAAAAAGAAGACACCATGAACTATCGAAGAGACATAATTGTTTATTAAATTAGTTCTCCAGCAAGTTAAAAAAATGAGCATAAAGGCTCTACCTTATCAGAGGAGGTTAAGAGGTGCTAATGCAATAATTCAATGCATTGAGCTTTAGAAGTTATGATAAGAAGCAGTTGAAGAACAAATGAGATAATTTAAGGAAAGACTGAAAATATATAGGACAAACTATTAAACAAAAAGATCGGTTTGGGATGGGATAGTGAAAAGAATATTGTATCAACATCGGAGGAGTGATGGAATCAAAAGATTAAGGTATACAATTATACATGGCATGCTATATATTTGATGTTTTATTTTGTAAATATACTAGTCTCAATTTTTGTAAATGTATAGGAGAATCCTGAGTATAGAAATTCAAATTTAGACCGCTTCTTCATATGTACAAGAATTGACACAGTTATTTCAGCCAGTTACAACATGAGGCACTTATATGTGGACATCTGCAGCTAATGATCTGCAAGATGTGTGTAAGCCTGAATTGGATTTGACCGAAGGATCAAAAGAAAGTGATGACATAAGAACATTAGTGGAGGAAACTCTCCCAAAAATTGGCAGGTTAACTTGAATAATGCATATAGTGATGGTACTAATCAGTGAGCAAACGAAAAAGAGGTGAAAGTGGTCAAAACAAGAAGGAAAAATGTCTTGCAACTATGATAGTTGATTCAGTGAGTTGTTTAGTTTCACACAAGAGGATAGGGTTTCAACCATGAAGTTAATTCTTAATTTCATAGAGGGTAGAACAAAACCAGTTAATTAAAATGTGGTGGATGTTGCAAAGGAACGTTATGGAATTGAGGAGATTGTTTGTGATAAGGTGCTTCTTAGATAGTGTGCTATGGCCTTGCTAGCTAAGACTGCAAGGAACATGTATATTAGGTTTAGGGACAAGAAGAAGAGCATTAGTAGCCTCTTGAAGTGCTTAAGCAAAAAAGCAAATTAAATCAATTCTAGCTTGCTTCTCAATGTTCTAAATCTAACTAGTTCCGTTTATGTTGTTAACTTTATTTTAAAATTAACTGTGTTATTAGACTCTTGTTTATATGTTTTTTTATGTTAAGTTATAACAATGGTGTGTAATGGCAATTAAATTATGTATGCATTTTTTATGAATGAAAGTATGCAGTCTCGCTTATTACAATTGCTTGTACATGCGAAAGACGATAAGGTTAAGGCCATTATTGCAATAGTATCTAATTACTCATCAACTTTATTGAAAGAGCCTTGCAGAACCAATTCGTAATCAGGTCATGCATAGGTGTAAGAAATTTTGCTAGGACATCTTCAGTATTGTTATGACATGTTTCGCATAGAAAAAGATGTTTTTCTTCAACTTTGTGATGAACTTTACAACATGGTCTACGTCAACCAAAGAACAAGGACTCATAAATGAAATGGTCGATATGTTCTTAAATATTGTTGAACATAAGGTGGGAAATAGGATGACACAAGAAGATTTTACATTCAGTAGAGATTGTTCACATTACATTTTAGAAATGTATTGCATGCTTGTGAGAAGCTAGCAAATGAATATATCCAACTAAAAGATCACACTTTTCAATATATACATCTAAAAATTTTAGGTGATCTGTGATATTAGTCATTCTTTAAGAATGTCATAGGAGACAATTTGATGGAACATATATCCCATGTGTGGTCAGTGTTGAAGAGTAAGGGAAATATTTTGAAAGGAAAGGTATTTCAATACAAAATATAATGGCCACATGTGATTGAGATATATACTTTACTTATGTCATGGCTAGATGGAAAGGGATTGCCCATGATGCTCATTTGTTTGATTATGCACTCACAAGGTTAGACATGAAATATCCACATCCACCGCAAGGTATAATTCATATTTATATAATTTAAAAACAATTTTTTCAATATTTTTAAGCTCTTATAATTTTTATTTTTTTATTGGTAGATAGATATTATTTGTTAGATGTGGCTATCCAACGTCACATGGATATTAAGTCCTTATAGATCTCATAGGTATCACCTCCCCAAATTTTAGGCATTCATCCAAATTTGTTAAAAATAATTGGATTTTCAATTATTATCATTCAATTTAAGGACCACGATTGAAAGGACTTTTGGGGTTTAAAAATAGGTTCGCAATCTTATTACACATGCCTAGCTATCTATTTGTGACGCAAGTTCGTATAGTTGGTGCAACAATGGCTATACATAATTTTTATTAAAAAAAATTTGCAATTGATTCTGATTTAGGCATTTTTGAGGATGAAAAATATGGTTAACACTAATAATGATAATGACAAGCAGCCATTTTCTCAACAATTCCAAATGCAATTCAAACGTAGCTTCTATAGAGAGATGAATAGTATTTTGAGACTCTATTAAAAATTAGATTATAGATCAAACTGTTAATCATGTAACTATTTATCAATATTAATGAATGTTTACCTATTTATTACATATTTTTTAATATTAAATTTTATATTTTTTATTCTTATTATTTAACATTTAAATTTTATGTTATTTTAAATTTGTTTCACATTTTTAAACATTTCTAATATATTATATTTGTATACTAAAAATTATTAAAGTTATCATAAATTAATGTCCTTTTTTGTCATTGCATATTAAAAAGTACATTTTAAAAGTATAATTTTATTAATCTAAATAATTTTTGGTTTGCCAAATTGACTTTTCAAAAAATATATCTAAATATAAATTTTATTACAACAACTGACTTTTGTCAAATAAA
This sequence comes from Prosopis cineraria, assembly GCF_029017545.1. Classification (NCBI taxonomy): domain Eukaryota; kingdom Viridiplantae; phylum Streptophyta; class Magnoliopsida; order Fabales; family Fabaceae; genus Prosopis; species Prosopis cineraria. The sequence continues at coordinate 16,400,789 of NW_026555333.1, forward strand.
CTTTTATCAAACTGACTTTTGACAAATTAAAAAAACCAAACACCACTAAACCAAAGTAATAATAAAATTTTAGTTTATTTAAACATGTTTGTCAATCATTGTAAACTTCTTATGACAATCTTAATATGACATCCAATATGATAAAAATCCTCAAAACTTAACAACTTATTTGAAACTTGTGTAAAAAATATATCACACATAAATTTTGCTTTCTATAGGTATGAGAAATTTTTGAAAAACACTATCGATTTTGTACAACCTAATATACATAAACAGTAACACTATTTTCAAAATAAAGAATTATTAATCCTCTTATTCACATACTATGCAAATACATTTTTTTTATATTAAATTCTTAAGGAAACAAAATACAAGTAGTTTTAAATTAATAATTTTTTGTAAATACCCTAAAATTCTTCCTATTTCTTTTTGGCTTTTACAATCAATCAACATTATAATATTAATATTTTTAATAATTAAGACGATCTTAAATATTTGATTCTTTATATATTAACCATAATTTATCTAGTCAAGTTTTAAATTTCACAATCATTGGATATAAAAATTATCATATATTACCATTCTAATTAGAAGTCAACAAGTTACCTATAAGACTTTGAAGAACATATGTACCTATATTTAGAAAGTTCTTTTGAGAAAGGATTATTTTCATCAAAATTTCTTTAAAATTCATCTCTAAGAACTCTTAAAATGACTTAGAAATTTTTTGAAAGGAAGTCACTGAACAAAGTAATATATAAAAATTATCCACATATAATCATTTCATATATTTATGATTTCATTGCTTTACATTTTGTATAACTTGCATACCTCTGATGAGTGCTTTTATTTCAATTCTAAATATAATAAATATCTCAATTGCAACTATTGACATATGTATAGATATTTTCGTAGCTAGAAAACTTTATCATTAATCAAAATGCATCAATATGTATATTTTGCATTTATATGCATATATAAGAGTTATCAAATAGATCTTCATATGACCATAAGAAAAAATACAATTTGAATATCAAACATGTTTTCTAATTTGAAATATGATACATATGCATAGGAGGAGGAAAGTAACTTACTCATATGATTATTTACATATCATCAAGGCTTACTTCAATATGCAAACATAATAATAGTTGAATATTTGATTGTAACACTTTATGAATAAATTTCTACAAACTAGCATAATCATTCTTTAACATTTTCCTCCATGATTCATAATCCTTTATGATGAAGGACATTGGCATTTCTCAAGTTCAATAAACAATAGACAATGTATTTATATGGCCATAGGCCCCCTTTTTTTTTAACACAAACTCTCTATTGATTATAATTTTCAAGATTATAGAAAAATAATCTTTTAAACTATTCAACAATTTCTTTTGAACTACTCTTTCAATTTCAAATTATAAAATACTTTTAGGAAAGATTTAACATCTCAAAATATAAGATACTTTAATAAAAATAAAGTTTTATTAATTATGCTTTTTTAATATTACCCTTCCCAAATATTTTCTCTCTTCAATATTCTTTCATTAATGAAATATTAAATGAAAGGCATAACAAAATATGAGATAGCTTCTAGCCATATAATAACAAAATTAATTATGACTTCTTGCTATATAATCATAAAATCAAATATGGCTTCTAGCCATGTAATCATAAATCACATATGATTTCTAGCAATTTGACAACAAAATTATATGTGGCTTCTAGCCATCTAATAAAATTAATTATGACTTCTGGCTAAATGATAACAAATCAAACATGACTTATAGCCATATAATAATAAAATTAAATATAGCTTCTGGCAATAGAATTTATTATGATCAGAATTGATCACTTGAAAAAAAAAATAGAAATTTAAAGTAACATGGGATTAAACCATAATGTTATTGCAAGAGTATTAAAAAGAACCAAACAAAGAAGATAAAAACAATATATATATATACACACACACATATATATAATACACACATATATAATCTAATGTAGAAGGAAAAATCTGCACGGTCAAAAACAAAAACAATGATCCCTTGGCGATAATCACATGAAGAAGCAACAGAGCCACAAAGGAACATTGGGTTAAGTAATAACGAAGCAACGAATTGTGTATGTATAATCTGAAATATATATGCCATATTACCAACGTTAATATATATATATATATATATATATATTATGATGTTGAGTGTTATAACAGATTCGACTACAATTTCAATTTTCTATTTAAAGCGTTGCTTTGTTATGTATATAAATGTATATTATATTATATTATAAATTAAGAAGAACAACGCATCATACACACACATATGATGTTGGTAAACTCAAATAGGAAAATGAGATATGATTAAAAGAAATAAAGTAAACAAATTTAGATGTTGGTGGTTGCAATTCTCGATATAAATAGGTAACTTTAGAACTTACTTTATATTTCATATGGATAGCTTTAGGATTTACAAAAATTTAGATAAATAAATTATTCTATTTATATGCTATGCTTGGCATGAGGGAAAAGTGAGGAGGAGAGAAAAGTGGGGGGAAATAACATTTTCCCTCACGCCAAGCAGTATATTTATTTTTTAGACTAATTAAAAATATTAATTCTAAATTTTTAAGTTAATTTTCAGTTATGTACTTATATTTGGTTGTAGTTTCAAATTTTAACATCATTATATATTTAATAATTTAATAAATAAAATTTTAAATTGGATAAAATAATTATTGTCAATATTAAATAAAATAATTTTTAATAATATTTTTTGTTCAGTCAATAATATATAATAATTTTTATTATGTATAATATGTTAAAATATTAAATTTTGTCATATAAATATTTTTATAAATAATAAAATTATTATTGATCATGTAAAATTCAGAACTTTTCTCTCATTCTAATTTTCTTTCGTCAAGCCAAGCATAATGAGAGAAAATTGTATCCCTTCCATTTTCTCTCCTCCTATCTTCTCTCTTTCTATTTTTCTTTGCAAGCCAAGCACAACAGTATATAACTTCAAGATCTACTTTGTACTATATTTAGATAATGCACCTTATATTTTATATGGATAATTTTAGAATTCATTTTATGTTATATGTGAATAACTTTATGATCTACTTTCCTAAAAATTATATATTGGATAGCTAAATGATATATATATATATATATATATATATATATATATATAGTTAACAATAAGGAATTGAATGTAGGATAAACAAACAAACAAATAAAAAATTGAGTGTAGGTATCTTTAGGATCTGCATTATGTCATGTGAATATATAACTTTAAAATTTACTTCAAATTTTGTGGATATTTTAAGATCTACTTTATATTTTTATGTGAATAACTTCAAAATTCACTATATTATATATTGATAACTTCATACTTCACGAAATAATTAATTGAGGGAGGAAGAAAATAATTAAGCTAAAAAATTCAATAAATAAATAAATAAAATATAAGATAACAATAGTGTATGGATGATAGAGATTTGCTCAAAATTCAATTGAGAATGCCTCCATCCCTATAAATAACATGTAAAAAAACGTGCAATGAAATTAGACATTGAGAGGAGGAAAGAAGAAAGAAAACTATATTGAAACAATAAAAGAATAGAGAACTTTTTTTTAATATATAGAATACAACTGAGATGCCTTCTATTTATAGACACAAATATATCAATTAAAGTAAATAAAATATATAAGATAATAATAATTGAAAGATATTAGAAAATCTAAGATAATAGATATCAACATAATATCTTAATATTTATAACAGCCTTCATATTATTTATTTTAAACAATATCATGAGAAAATGAATAACATGGACCCAACGTTAGAATATACTTCAATTCTTGTATTGACCTAATACATCATGTTATTCATAGTTCATCCAATAAAGTTACACCAATTCAATTAAATAAAATCTTATATATTATTATTTTTAATAAATTTATTTTTTATAATAGAATAACCATTTAATTTCTTGCCTTTTTTCTTTCTGTTATCATTAAAATTATAATTAATTTATAAATGTTATATGAGATGAACCCCATAATTGATTATTTTGAATATTCAAACAGACACCATATTGTTAGGGGACAATATATGATGTTTCAGCTACCTATTGTTCTTTTTACACATTTGAGTAAAAGTAATTCCACATAATGAAAAAGTTAAAAGAAATTATCAACGTTCCAACGAGGCCAATGTTGTCCCTTCCTATTCCTTTAGACCCCAAATTTAAAAGTTAAAGGGGTACGTACAAGTATTTGACATGTCAGAATTCTTATTTTTGCATTAATTTGTCTGAAAAATTAATTATCATTTAAAAGTCACACCAGAGTGTGTGGGAGTAGTTACTGTTAACGCACAGAAAAGCTATTGTTGAATGCCTATACAAGAAAACAATACATTAAAACGGTTCTTTAAATTTGCGGTATGTTTGGTTTCTGTTTTATTTTTTATTTTAAAAAGCTATTTAATTTTAAAACAAAACAAAAAAATTGTTTAGCACTTTTGTAAAGAAAAAAAATCAGCCAATAGTAATAGTCATTTGTGGTTAATAGTAATGACTTATTATAATCATTGGCTAAGGTAGCTATAGTTTTTAATAATTAAATATAATGTAATTTAAAAACTAAAAATAAAATAAAAATAGCTTTAAAATGTTTCTATTTTTGTTTTTAGAAACTAAAAATAAGATCAGTTTTGAAAACAATTAGATCCGAAACATTTATTCAGACAAAATTTTTTATTTTTGTTTTTAAAAACAGAAACCAAATAGATAGTAGAATTCTAAAATTCAAATGTCAGGGTTTAAACAAGTTAATTTCTTGGCATATACGTCACTAAGTTTTATTTTGATAAACCACGTGGTATAATTTGTTGGTGGCCTTGAACAAATGACAGAGAGAGAGATGAGAGTCTGTATGTATTGAAATGTTGGAAATTGTCCTTCAATCCTAGTCTAAAAGTGGCCAATGGATTCTACTCCATGGTTATGGAGATCAATCCTTTCAAAAGAAACTAAAGGCTTGAATTCTTCATTCCTCAATTGGTGGTCCTTAAGTTCCTGCAATTTCATTGTGATAAAGAAAGAGGGGGAAGAAAAGAAAATGGAAACCATTAACATATTTCTTGAAAAATGATAAATTGGGATTTATTAAAATCTATGGGTGCACATGTAGTGTTGTTCATGGTTCTACTCCCTCATCTTTAGCTATTTATCAGAGCAAGAATGAGTCTAAGAGGCACTTGCATGAATTAGTGGATGTAGTGATTTGGATAGGTCACAAATATTTTGCTAAAAATATGCTTGATGCAAATTATGAACAAGTGCCTAAAGAGCAAAACGAGGAAAATAAATGGATAATTATAAAAGCTACTGATCTAGATTTCACAATTATTGGAGACTTTCTATTTGTTGCTTCTTTGTTGAATCTGATGTAGGTAGTTGATGACGCCCTGAAGAATGATGCATCAAGTTTGCATAACACTTTCCTTTTCACATCTTATTTGGGAATGGCTAAAGTTTCTAGTTCTTGTCAACATTATGTTATTACTCCCTTAGAATCATTTAGCTATGATTTGATTCATTCTACCTTTACTGGGTCTTGGTACTTGAGGATAAAGAGCTAGCAATTATTGCTTAAGATCTTTTTACTATCATTTTGAATGCTAAAAGCTTGTTAAATGGACAAGTTTTAATGGTGACTGCTAACTTTTGATGTTGTCAATAATAGAGTTAACTCATGCTTCCACTATTGGAATGAGTTGGATCATCCTCAAAGACGAGTCCTTGTTTGGATCATAATTTTAGGAGGATATCTTAGACACATATATGATTTTGGGTTCTATTTGTGTCCGAACTATGGCAGGGGTGATGGGTTTTTGAAGCTTGTAACAGCTTTGAACTTGCTATCAAGGTGGCAAGAATATAAGACTATAAAAGCTACTTGGGATTATATTATTAATATCCACTAGTACAAAATATGAAATTCAAGGGGCACTTTCTACATCGGTTGAAACACAAATGATGTAGAAAGTTAAGGTGGTGGCATTTTTGTAATTTTGGCAATGCGTATTATAGTTTTTACACTGGGTGAAAAGGCAACCGCTGTTAAAAATACTTTCTACAGCAGCTGCTTGGACACTCACTATAGAAAATAGAGTTTTTACAACAGGTGGCTTGCACCTGCTATAAAAATGATTTTCTACAGCAAGTGCAAGCCATCCGCTGTAGAAAATCGTGTTTTCTACAGCAGGTGCATGGTGACCCACTGTAGAAAGTGGTTCAAATTTTTTTTACTTTTAAACTCTGTGCTTCTCCTCTCGCCCTACCCTTGTCCCTCCCGTCCCCCTCCCCCTAGCCCCCGTCCTTACCCTTATCCTCCCACCCCCAGTCCCCTAACCCCTCGTCCCCACCCCCCTCGGTCCTTACCCCCTGCCCCACCCCTGTCCCCCTCCCCTAGCCCCTCGTCCCCACCCCTGTCCCCCTCCCCTAGCCCCACGAGTGATGAGTATGATAATGGGGTGAAGGAATTTTTACAATTTACTAAGAAAAATACTGTTGATAATAGTACAAGGTTCTATTGTTCTTGTGTTAATTGCTTGAATGAGAGGAGATTAGGCACTGTTGAAATAAGAGAGCACTTGATTTGTGATGGAATTTGCAAGAATTATACAATATGGATTTGGCATGGTGAACAATTGAAAAATTATAATAACACATCTCAATACGTGGAAATTGATAATCTAGATGATGAAATGGATATGAATAAAGATTGGTTAGAGGACATGATCCATAATATGGGGGAAGAAGCTTTTGAACGAGCACATGTGTATGATAACTTGTGCACTGACGTGAAAAAGCCTCTATACCTGGGGTGCACTGATTTTAGTTTGTTATCTGGGGTGTTAGAACTGGTTATCTTAAAGGCAAGAGTTGGGTGGAGTGACTAAAGTTTCACTTGGTTGCTAGAGTTACTTCAAATAATGTTGCCGAAAGGCAATATACTATCAAATCATTATTATAATGCCAAGAAGATCTTATGTCCAATGGGTATGAAGTATAAAAAAATACATGCATGTCCTAATGATTGTGTGTTGTACAGAAAAGAGGTTGAAGGGGAGGAGAAGTGTCCGAAATGTGAGGCACCATGGTACAAAGAGAAGGGGGCTTCTGTAAAGGTCTTATGGTATCTTTCAATTATACCAAGGTTTAAGCGCTTGTTTGCAAATACTAATGATACGAAGAACTTGATGTGGCATGCAAATGAGAGGATATCTAATGAAAAACTTCGATATCCAGCCGATTCTCCTCAGTGGAAGAAAATTGATCAATTATTTCTTGAATTTGGTAATGAGCAAAGAAACCTGAGGCCCAGACTTTTTACTGATGGAATGAATTCTTATGGTAGTCTCAGTAGTATACATAGTTCATGGCCTGTTCTTTTGGTGATTTACAACCTATCACCTCGGTTATGCATGAAACGGAAGTACATGATGCTATTCATGTTAATTTCAAGACCAAAACAACCTGAAAATGATATTGATATTTACCTAAGACCTTTAATTGAAGATTTAAAAATGTTGTGGGAAGTAGGTGTGGAAGTGTTTGATGCAAATTGAAAGGAAAATTTTAAGTTACATGTTATGATCTTTTGTACTATAAATGATTTTCTTGCATATGGAAATTTGTCTGGCTATAGTGTGAAAGGTTATAAAGCTTGTCTAATTTGTAAAGAAAGCACAAACTATCATCAACTTCAACATGGAAGGAAGACAGTCTACCTTGACCATCGGAGGTTTCTTAGACGAGATCACCCTTATCATAAATTGAAAAAAGTTTTTCATAGTCACCAAAAGCACAATCATGCTCCGAATGCTTTGACTGGGGATCAAGTGTTTGCACGGGTGAAAGATATCAATATTGTCTTCGGTAAAACTAAAAAAAATATTGGTGCAAAAAACATATAGAAAAAAAGGTCAATCTTTTTTGACCTTCCATATTGGCACAATCTTGAAGTGAGGCACTGTATTGATGTTATGCACGTGAAAAAAATGTGTGTGATAGTATTATTGGAATGCTTCTGAACATACTAGGAAAGACCAAGGACGGTGTAAACGCAATATTGGATTTGAAAGAAATAGGAATACGAGAGGACTTATTGTCCCCCAACCTCTCATACATTGCGCAAGTCTGATAAAATAAATTTGTGAGTGTTTACATGGAATTAAAGTTCCTTCGAGGTATTCTTCAAATATTGGGAAGCTTGTGTTTGTGAAAGAGTTGAAACTGGTAGGCTTAAAGTCTCATGATTGCCATATCTTGATGTAGCAACTATTACCTTTAGCTATTTGAGGTATATTGAAAGAAGATTTAAGACTTACAGTAACTAGACTCTGTTTCTTTTTCGATGCTTTATGCAATAGAGTTATAGATCCCTGTAAACTAGAAGAGTTAGAACAAGAAGCTTGTATTATTTTGTGCTAACTTGAGATGCACTTTCTTCCTACTTTTTTTGACATTATGGTTCATCTAATAGTGCATCTAGTAAGGGAGGTAAAATTGTGTGGCCCTATTTATTTATGATAGATGTACCCAGTTGAGAGATACATGAAAATACTAAAAGGGTATGTCAAGAATCCATTTCGACCTGAAGTATCGATAGTTGAAAAATATGTTGCCAAAGAAGCCATGAAATTTGTTCTAATTACTTGTCAAGTATAGAATCAATTGGACTTCCTAAATCTCGTCGTGAAAAGAGGCAATTAGGTCAAGGCACACGTGGAGTATCAGTAAAGAGCATGAGTCATGATAAATTACAAGAAGTACATTTATATATCTTGAATAATATTGATAAAGTTAAAGAATACATTTCTTCTCACAAAGAACTTCTAAAGGCAAAAAATTATCGAATGAGAATGACTAAACAAAGGTTGTTGAAAGAGCATAATAAGACTTTTGTAGATTGGTTCAAGCAAAAAGTTTTGAATGAAAGTAGCATTTCTGATACAATTAAATGGTTGGCAGGAGGTCCTAACTTTAATGTTATATGTTGGAGTGTGTATGATATTAATGGGTATTCTTTCTATACAAAGTCCTTGGATGAAAAGAGTACAGTGCAAAATAATAGGGTTATGATAGTGGCTGAAACCGTTCACTTCTCTAGCTCAAAAAATAAGAAACCTAAACTAGTAGCAAGGACTTATTTTAGGGTTATTGAAGAGATTTGAGAGGTTGATTATACAAAATTTAGAATTCTTGTTTTCAAATGTAAATGGGTTGACATCAACAGTGTTTATGATGATAAGTTAGGATTTACAATGGTTGATCTTGAGAAACTAAATTATGGGGATGAGCCATTTATCATGGCAGACTAAGCTAAACAAGTTTTCTATGTGACAGATCCAGAAAATAAAAATTGGTCAATAGCACTGAAAGGAAAAATGGTGATTGATAGTAATGATAATCAAGAATCAAGCTTCGATATTTCTAAAACCCCTACTTTCTCATCAGGGCTACCAATTTTGAATGTAGTAGATGAAGTGGATGACGAACATGCTACAAGAAATGATCACCATAAAGGGATATGGGAGAATATCCCTATATGAATTTAGTTTTTAAATTAAAGTATGTTTCCTAAGTTCAATTAAATTTATATTATGTTTTCTAACTATCTTATATTTGTTTATTTTTCTAATTAATTTAATCTATATGAATTAATAGGAATATGGAGTATCAGATTGAACATGGTGATGACACTCAGAGCCAGCCCACTATTGGCCAGCCACTTGGTGATGACTCAAGTCAGGGTACCCCTAGTGAGAGCCAGTCTGTGAAGAGAGGTAGATGTGGCACACGATTGAGAGATTTGACATTAAGTAGGAGTGCTGGGCACAGGTTACCAATCCAATTTGATCGAAGATAGAATTCGATAGGGGAACATAAGGCCAAGTTTGTTAGTTTTCTTGGCCTCCTATCTCGTACCAAGCCCCCTATTGTATTTGAGGACAGGTCTGATGTGCCAGAACGTGTGAAGGACCAGATATGGGAAAGCATTCAGGAACGGAATTAATTTATGCATGTAGTTATATACCATTGTTAAATTACTAATTATCATCTTGTATTTTAATTGCAGCTCACGTACGATGTTCCTTCTAATCAAGATTGTCGACACAGGTTGATTTCCTACTATGGAACGTGCTGGAGAAATTTCAAGACTAATCTTGCTAGGAGATATATCCATATTGAGGTGCCAGAGGATCAGGCTCCTCCTAATCATCTCGACACATACCAGTTTCTTGATGAAAATACTTGGCAAGAATTTGTCAGGATTTGAACTTCTAAAAAAGCTTTGGTCCATTCATTTCTAATTAATTTAAGTTTTGCTTAGTTTTACTTCAACTATAAAATTTAAAATTAATTTTTAACAGGAAAAATGAGCTAGAGGGCAGGAAATTGCTCGACAAAATCAATGCCCCCACACGTTGTCTCGTGGGGGTTATGCTAGGTTTGATAATATATTGATGGTGGAGAAACATAAGAAGAGAGAAGAAAAAGCTAAGTCCGATCCTTCCATACTCCTTTCTCCACCATCCCCCGTCTCCGGAGAGGAGAAATGGAGATATGGACATCAATACAAAAAAGGAGGCAAAAAGGACTATACAAGCGTGACGGTGTGCAAGATTGCTGAGAGGATTGTAAGTAATATTATTATTTCTTGTCCCTTTAAATTTCTATAGAATTATATATAATATTAATTAAGATTGTTATTTTTATGTTACAGGATGCTCTTAAGGAGCAACAAGCCCAAGGAAGTTTCATTCCAGAGGACAAAAATGATATCTTGATAGTTGCAATAGGAAAACCAGAGCATCCGGGTCGTGTGAGGGGTGTTGGACATGGTATGGGCATAAGAGACTACTTTGGAGCACCTTTACGCCTCAATTTAGGAGGTGTAGTGATTAGAGAAGAACTTGAAACAGTGATATCCATTGTGAGACAGCAAACTAAAGAAGAGTTTGAAGCTTCATTCGAGGCCCGGCTGTTACAAATGAAGGAGCTAATGAAGGAGGAGATGATGAGCATGATGAGCTCACGACAGGAGATGCCTACTGAACCAATTCATACATCTCCTAGATTTCATAACACAAAAGGGAGTAATGTTCTTGAGCGTGTGTTAGAGGATCCTTCTGGTAACAACATTAGTGAACCATGCGAGATATTTCTAGAAGATCCTGATAGACGCTTGGTTGCTCTTGGTAGCATTTACAACTTGGGGTCAACCATCTACCATAAGCAAATTCAAGATTATCAAGTAAGAGTGGTAGTTGAAGATCCAAAAGCGCCAAACGCGTTGGTTCCATTCCCTAATGATGAGGTGAAAATTATAGCAGAAGCTGTTGGCAATTTTATCTTGTGGTCCAAGAGACTTGTGAATATGGGTCAACCTGTGGTATGTAATTTTATTATGTTGCAGCTTTCCTAAAATGTTTTCATACTAACTATTTTTTCTTTTTTATTATGTATAATAGCTTTTCTTGCTGAATCTCCCGAGACTTCCAAAACCTTCATTAACTTCACACCAATAAATGATCTTAATGGCGTAGGATCCATCATTAAAATTCAAAGATTTAGAAATGGATCCGGATTCAAAGATTTATATATGATAGTGATAATTGAATGGGAAAATTTTTGAACTTTTGTCAGATAGTCAGCTTACCACACCACACATTGAACTATTTATGATGTAAGTTTGTGTTTCTTTAATGAAATTAACTTAGTTATCAAGTCTAGTGATCTAACACAATTACATTACCGTAGGTATCTTCATCATTTATGCATCACATCAGGCAAAGGTGATAAGTTCGGATTCCTTTGCCTACATCACATGACAGAGAAAGGGAATACTCTGGAGTTAAGGGCCCAGTATCTCCAACAAAGAATATGTAAAGTCAAGAAAGATGTTTTCATGGCTCCATATGTGCACTCGTAAGGATCAATTTATAATTAATAGTTTTTTTGATGTATATTTACTTTAACTTGTCATATTTTGCAGGACTATTGGGAGTTGTTTGTTCTTTCAATGAAGAGCAACGCTATTGTCTTCTTATGTTCCCTCCATTACAAACTTGGGAAGAAAATGAAGAAGACGATAGACTCATAAGTATATTTGTGCAAAAATATTTAATATAATTTACACTAAATATTGTAGTTACTAACTTGGTGATCTTGAATATAGAGCAATAAAAACATATCAAAATGTGGTCTTGCAAAAGCACGGACATGAGCTCAAGGATCCTACATGGATCGAGCCAAAGGTAATACTATACTTTATGAATATATTCAATTATTAAGATTTTTTTATTAATTTTTTATGATTTATTCTTATACAGAGCCGTAGACAATCAGTGAAGATGAATTTGTGTGGCCTATATGTCATAAGACATATGCTCAACATTATCACATTGGGTATGACTGAATTTACAAAAGAGGTAAATATATTTTTAAGAGTTTTATTTTATTATGTTATTTGAGAGTACATAATAAGTTTCTTTTACAAATTATATTTTAGATGTTTGACAATTCAAATCCATTCCCCAAAGTTGAAATTGAAGATATTCGCATACGTTGGGCAACTTATTTTGGGGAGAATTTGTGAGTTTTGTAGAAAATTTCATACAATTTAAGAAGTTTGTTAGTTGTAGATAACTTTTGAGAATATTTATTGACATAATGTTTTAGATAGCTCAATATATAGTTTTTAGATAGTTTATAGATAACTTTGAATTTTGGATGGTTGTTAATTTAATTTTATATTGAAAATTGTAAATAAATTGAGCTGTCTGATTTAGCTGTGGTAATTTTTGTGTACAGAGTAGGGTAAATTTAAAAATATGAATGTTTATTTTAAAAATAAAATACACTTTTTACAGTGGTTATTACTATAACCGGTGTAGAAATTAATATTCTACATCAGTTAATGTAAAATTCAGTGTAAAATAGCAAACTTTCTACAACAGTTGGGGTATAAAAAGTGCTCCAGTTTTTAATTTTTTAATCGTTGAACTATTTTCTACATCGGTTATGGTTAGCCAACATAGAATATGTATTTTTTACAGCGATCATATAACCGATGTAGAAAGTTCCCCTTAACAACACCACCTATGTAACCGCTGTAAAAAGTCATTTTTAACCGCTATAAAAAGTCATTTTTGTAGTAGTGATCCAAGCATCATCCATGTCCTTTCACTTCCCATTCATTATTTGAATTCATTAACTATGAAAGATAATGTAATACAAATTTAAATTTTTTTTATTTAAATACGGTTAAGGTTGGGAGTTTATTATATTTTCAAATAAAATTAATGACTTAATCATCTCTTCTTTATTTTAGTAAAGTAGTTAGAGATGCTTTATAATAAGCATTGGAGAATGTATATTATAAAACATGGAGAGTAAGTCAAGTAACTAGGATATTAAAGTCAAGCTCATCAAATGAGAGGGGAGATTTCAAGATATCTTATGGTTTATGAGGTCCAAACCTAGCTTTATGAACTCTATTAGCTTCCCAATTCCTTTAAAGACGAGTCATGGCAATCAAATGACTTATCGGGGTTGTTTTGGAACCGTATTTGGTATTGATGAGCTTCCTTGTGAGGTGATCTTTAACATTTCATTGCTTTTTCAAATGATCTCCCTCGTTGATTTTAAATTGTTTTGTTAATATATTTATATTATATGTATCAAAATAAAAGGAGTAAATTAGTTCAATGACCATAAAAAAATATAATTTTTATAAATTATGGATGAGGTTTCTGAATATTTTAAAATGTAGCCCATTCACAAAATCAAATAGAGGTATTTTTTGTTTATTCAAAGAACAAATATATTATTAAAACATTTTAACATAAACTGGTCTATAAATATATCTCATATAACTAACTAAATCATTTTAACATTTAATTAATTGAATCAAATTTTGCATGCATGTCCATCATATCTCTCTCCCTTTCATCATAATTCCTTACCTTTCTTGGTAGGCAGAAGAATCAAGATGATATTCACATATTGCTGTATTGTTATCGTAACAAATGCACTCTTCTACAAGAGACGTTCCAATAAAAGTAGTTTAAGTTTGTACCCTTACAAATGAGTCTCATTGTTAGACTTCCTTGCACAAAGATGAATAAAAATGTAGAACTTTCATTATAGAAGGGTATTTGATTCTTTGTGATAAGCTAAGATGTTTTGAATTTTTTACAGCTTGTATTTAATCTGTTTTGAAAAATGATTATGTTCTTTTTTTTCATATTTCTAATGCATGATAGTATATCAATGATATACAATTATATATAACTGATAAACTATATTAGTGAAAACTTATTAATATCATTTAATCTTGTACATATGGGGAATGCTTAATCTCGTCATTTATTATGATAAAAGTTGAGATTTATTAGTTTAGGTATTTGAATTTTTGTGATAAGTTAAGATGTTCAAAAAATTGTATGAATTATGTTTAATCTATTTTGGGCAAATGATTTTTTTTTTTACATTCCTAATTTATAATATTATATCAGTGATATACCATACTAATAAACTATATTAGTGAAAACTTATCAATACCATTTAATCTTGCAGATATGGAAATGCTTAATTTTGTCATTTCTTTTTTTTTTTCAGTTAAAAGAGGATCGGATGAAGCTCTCTTCCATCTTTGAGTATTTAAAAAGAGGTTTTTATAAAAAAAAGTATTTGAACAAAGGTTATATTATTTACAAAGAGGGTAGTTTTGTCATATAAAGTTCAAGTAAATATTAAAATGACCATAATACAAAATATAATAAATGTTAGGTTGTTTATTAGGTTTAATTCTATAAAATGAGCTATATATGCAAAAGCCCCTAATAAAATATATAAAAATTATAATATTACATTTATACTATTTTTTATTCATATTAGAGGATGAATATCATGGTACTCATCACCCTTGATAAAATTTGGACAGTTCAAATTTAAGCTTTTTACTTTTATTTTATATTTATTAAAATAAAAATATGTAAAAATATTAATATCCTCAATAAATTTGTTTATCACTAATCTAGCCAGTGGCCAGTACATATTTAAACTTGATGACCCAATTTAATAGTAATTTTTTATAATTTTTAAAAATTAATTATCCAGATACATTTTAGACAGTATAGATATAATTGGAAGATAGAAATTAATATTAATTTTTTTTGTAATTTTTATAAATTATCTATCTAAATATATTTTGTACATTCCACTTCTAATATTAAATTTTTTAATAATCTTTTATATATTTTCATTTTGATAAATATAATATAAAAATATTTAAAAATTAATTTAAAACCAACGAAGAGTTCGTTTGAGAAAAAATGAAAGGCCAAGATCACTTCATAGGATAATGAAAAGGCCTGATGAGCACCAAATGCAGTTTCAGGTTGTTTCTGGAATTTTCTCAAAGAATATGATCAACATCACTTCTCTTCTTTTTATTATATATTAATTATTAAATATTGTCTTTTTTTTTTTTCCAATGTGAAACTTTGCATTGACTCAAATTCTCTTGTATTTAATGCATCCTAACGGCTATGATTTTAAAAAGAAGTAAGGAACCGGTAGGACTAGTTCATAGCATTAGATATGAAACATTGTTCACTTCAAAGCATGAGACCATGCATCCCTGTCGCCTACAACGAAGAAGATCAAATCAAACCACATGCATTTGCAGGTTCGCAGAGGCGTTGTTTCTTACAGTGTTGATGCAGAAAATTAGTCTGCTACTACAAACTAGTCGTGCTCTGACATGAACTTCAACTTCAATGTCAGAAATAGAGCTTGATCTGCCCATAGCACAAGTTCAAACCCTCTCGTTTTCAGAGAAGTGTCTTCAGGGCAGGGCCAATGGTGCTAGTGAAGTTAAATGATACTTATAGAAATATCACATACTCCTTCTCGTCCAAAATGTAGGTGTCTTTTAGTAACAATTTACATACTAATAAAATTCTTATTCACATAAAAATATATATTATTTTTTTAATCTTTAGTTTTAATTTATAATGAATAAGAAGAATATCAAAAATTTATGAATCTAAATTAATAAATATAAGGGGTAAAATGGATTTTCTTACAAATAATAGATTACTTATATTTTAAATCAAGATTACTTAAAAAAAAAAAAAAGCTTATACATATTTTGGACCGGAGGAAGTATAATTTAGGCCCTCTGTTTTTTTTTTTTCGGCCAGATGTAATTTAATCAAATATCTTGATATAATAAATCAGACGGAAGGATTATTGTGGACTTATTATTCTTACATCTACGTGGCAATTTTTCAGATCACATTATTTTGTCAATTTTTAATGATTTAGTTTTAAACTTTGAACAATATAATTTTTTGAAAAATTAACCTACAAGTCTTTGTAATTTTCACAAATTTTAAATTAGGTCGTTGTAATTTATTTTGTTTAAATTAAGTTTTTATAATTTGATTGATTGAGTATATCAATACCTGAAGGTTAAAATCCTTAAGTTTTTTTTAAAAAAATAAAATTAAAACCTTTATATTTTTATTAATAGATTATATAACTTGAAAATTAATGACATAATTTTTATAACTCAAAATTTATATAATTATGCTATATCTTCTAAATAATTTTAATGCACATAAAATTTTCATAAAAATTATAATCATAATGTAAATGTCGTATTGAATCAAAATTTACTTTTTTAATTTTTGGCCAAAAATAGTGTTTTTGTTTTGAGAAAGTTAATTGTTCATTAGTAATTTTAATATTTAAGGATTAGTATATTTAATTGATCAAATTATAAGGACTTAATTAAAATAAAATAAACTGCATTACTAAAGTGACCTAATTCAAAATTGATGAAAACTATAATTGATTAAAAAATTGATGAAACTTATAAGGATTTTCATATTCATTTTTCCTACATTTTTCTCTTTACAATATTTCATTCTTCATTCAAAATTTTCTACCCCATTTAAAATTTAGAATCATCAATTATTTATATAAATAAAGTAACCGATACTATCATATAATATATTTAATATTTAAGTATTTAATTATTTAATCTAAACAAGAATGCATAAAAATAAGAGATTCCGTCCCTTTATTTACCTGACTTCAAGTTTATTTGAAATTATAAGATAATTTATATTTTGTCGGAACTATATATAACATGACAGTGATACACCGATGTCTGATACTATAATATAGCATCCGTCCCAAGTCCACTCAGTAGGCATGGGCTAGCCTAGGCCCAACATGAGCTGGGTCAGGCCTGCACCCAGTAAGTTGGGTTTTATCTTCCATTTTAGGCCCATACTCTAGTTGGGCTACGAGGCCTAAAATTTGAATTAAAATAATACGTTTCACCGTTCCAACCCATAACCTGGCACTTCATAGATCATGCACGGTGATTTTGGCAAACAACTAAACATTACTAAAAAGGAGCAAGTATTAAATAATCATAGAAAAATCAGTATTACTATTAATTATTGATTATAATAATGGAAAAATATAAAAAATACTCTCTCTGTTAAAAAATATAAGAATTTTTAAAGGATTGGATATTAAAAAAAGTAAGGCATTTTTAATCCTTTAAGGTATAATCATTGTCCTTTTTTCAAAAATACCCCTATTTAAAAAATTACTTTATATTTACTTAGGGTAAAACACCTTATTAAATAAGGGTGAATATAAAAAAATAAGGTTAATTTGAAGACAAACAACTAATTTATTGAAAGGTGAGATTCGATTAAAATACCTCACAAGATAGTTTTCTTTTTTCAGATTTTTTAAAATACTCCGCTAATTTTTACCCAATGGGGTTTGCAGTTTTAACTAGAGGTGCCAAAGTAATTTTAAAATTGCGTTGTCAAGACAATTTGTCAAATGTTTTTAAAGTGAATAATAATGGATTGTGTAGTCATTACTTTTTTTTTTCCATGAGCATAGTGAAGTTAATTTAATTCTCTGATTAATTGAACTTGAAATGAATTATTAAGAATGTTAGAGATCTGGGATTTTATATTTTGATTTTTTAAACATTGATTTGGTCTTATATTAAATTAGTTTAAACATCGATTTAACAGTTTACTAATTCAAATATTGGGTTGACTTGATCTTTAATATTATGACTTTGCACGGTTTCTTCCATAATAGAATTTCCAAGCATTCCTCCAAAGGAGAGATTGTGAGAGTGACATGGAGATTTTATGAGACACGAGTCTCACCATTTTCTTTGTTTGCATTTTCAACCTATTCATTATATACCAAGTTTTATTTCCAATACAGTTTCCAAGCATTTCTCCAAAAATAAAATTAAGACCTCGTTTAATTTATTAATTAAAAAGCATTTTAATGAAAATGGAAAAGAAATTGAAATTGCAAAATGAATTAGAATTTGATTTAAAATTACATAATGTATAATTGAAAATTTCAATGGAATTCTGACATTATTTTTGTATGATAGTGGGAGTAATTTCCTCCACTCACAAGCCTTGAAGAAAATTTCTTTGCCTTCATTTAAAAATTTCATTCGTCTCCACCCCTAAAAAAGAAAAGAAAATTCATATGGCCTTATAAAAAAAATTGTTTATTCCCTAAAATAAATTAGCTTTGCGAGCAGAGAACTATTAAACTTTAAATCATATGTAACAATCCATTAATTTCTCAACTTGTTTTTTTCTAAAATAATAGACTAATTAACTAACCACATAACGAGAATATTATCTACACAGACATAATATGGATATTCTAGTCTTTGTCTTAGGCTCTTTTGAGAGACTAAATTGATTCAACAACCTACTTTTATTTTTTTCATGGTCTCAATAACCAGGAAAAACCCTAACAACTATGTTTTCTTAAAGCATGACCAAAATGCAGAAACTAATAAAGGCATGTTCAGGTTTATGCCGGCCACTAATAATTATATGCATTAATTAATTATTATGATAAAAGAAATTCAACAAGAATACACTAAAAAAATTGTTTTGAATTCGCCATTGTTCAAAGAACCTGAGGATGATGAACGAGAATTTCAATACATGGTTGTGGAAATTAAGAATTCATCAAAAGGATCCCCCCCCCCCCCCGGGGCACCCCTCATTTCGCATTTTGAATATGATAACGCAGCTTCATGACACTTTCGTGGAAAAACATGTGAATATGCTGATTATTTGAATTCATTCAAAAAATTCCAGTGGAAAGTTATTAAGTATTACTCCTATTAATTTTCAATAAGACTTATCAAAGTCAATGAAAAAGATCTCTACAATTTAGAATGATGTAAAGGTTGAGGATAAAATTTGAATTAGGACATTAGGTGGAATCAATGAAGCTTAAGTTGAGTAATAAGTATGGTAAGTAAAATGAGCCGAGTCGGTGGGGCTAACTCATTTAAACCTAGCAATTACTAGTGCTAGATACAAGATTTAGAGCTTCAAATTAAAAAACAAAAGTCATAAAAATGGGCTCAGGGCCTAAACAGTAGGATCGAGGGCTAGTTCATTTAAATACTTTTATTATGTGTTAAATATTGTTAATTATGCTAATGTTAATAATATTTTTGACATTATTGATGATGCTTCAAATATTTAATTACTATTGTATTTTTTAAAATTCAACTTTGCATAATGGATTGGTTTGTTTAATTTTAGATAGTGATTTTTGGACTTTGGCAATAATTTGATTTATGTAATGTATGTGTGTCTATATTTTTAAATTATATTTTTGACAAAGAGAGTATTTTTATACATGTATAATTTAAATTAAGAATTTATAAATTTTAATATTTTTATTACTTAAAATAGGAGGTTTCATGCATAATCATGATGTTGATAGTGCATACATGTAATCTCCTATTTTGCTCAATGGAGTCAATATTTTATTTGAGATACAGTCAAATATTAAATGTAAGCATTCCTTTCAAGTAAAGATTTATTTTATTTTAATTTTTTTAATTTATTTCACTTCATTTTATTCTAGTAACCACTACTACAGATTTGATTATATATGACATTTATTTTCAATCATATTTGACAATTAACAACCGTCAAGTAAGCTCCCATCATATATAACACACGATAGTATTTGATGATTAAGGAATCGTCAAATATTGTCCATAATATTTGACGGTTCTTACCAATCATCATATATTGGTGCAAAATTGGCTGAGATACGCTATAACCATCAAATATGTACAATAATATTTGACCGTTCTTACCATAACCGTCAAATATGACTATCATTTTTTTTATATTTTGGGGTTGCATATTTCATAGCCTTTTGCATTACAAACCAGTATAAATGCAACCAGAATCTAGTCCAGAATACTTCTAATATATGAATTAAAATTAATCAATTGAAAATATGTACAAATAAACTAAGATATTTTCATATACAATTTTTCTAAATCCTCCAATATATAAAAGGAAGTTATCCCCTATGAATTTGTTATATTTTAAGCTAACAATTGTAATGAATATTGACACCACTCCTTGATAACTTTATTGGTGCTCGCATCCCCAAATACTTTACAATTTGTGTCTAGGTAGTACTGCGTCATAAATAACCAAAGAAAAGTTAGTTGATAGATTTTTAATATTGTAAAATAGTAAAACTTGAATGACACACACACACACACACACACACTGTCAAAGGAATGACAGTCTGCTGGTTAGTAATGATGTCTTTAAGATACCTCATAACATAATATCCACAGTCCGGGCTATTATTTTTTTTTGGGGGCACTTAAAAAAACCAATAAAAATATATTAATGAATTAGAATAAATAAACATATAATGAAGACAATATTCAAAGGCAATACCTTAATTATGTTCCAACTGTTAGCCTGATCATATTTCTTGCCTCTTGGAATGCTAAGTTGCATTTGGGTGTGATACAACACTACAGCCCTAATAAACAAACAAAAAATATTGATATTTAGAAATTTGAAATAATAAAAAATATATAAGCTAATTAAGAAGCTTACATATTAAACATCTCCATCATATCTTTTCGATTACTTGGTAGCTTGCCAACAAAATCCAAGTAGTAAAACCTTGGGCATGTACCAACCGGTTGGATGGAAATTAACACTCAATAGCTCCTAAGAGAATTTAAAAATGTTATAAAATGAAATTCTTGAAGTGAAATTAATCCTCAAATTTCTCAATCAATTTTGCTTGTCTTCTTACCTCTTGTCTCAGCTCATCGACCTCCTCTATAGTAGCCATACCCTTGGCCTTTTCCTTTTATGATGACCCTAGTATTTGTTTTCTAGTGACATCAAGGCTAATACCTCTAACACGACCAGGGTGATCTTTATGGCCTAATGCCCTTTCCAATATATCTTCAGTCTTTGAAATCTCACCTCTAGAGACTTCTTCTAAAATGGCAGCTTGAGTAGTAATAATGTTATATAACGAGCACATGTTAATGAATAAATTTATTTGATAATATAATTATTTAAACACTTACAACTTTTTTGATAAGTTCTTAAACTGATTCATTAACAATATTTCTAGATTTATCAATCTGGCCTAATATAAAAAGTCTATGACGAGATATAGTACTATCTCTCATGCCTTCTTGTCTCAGCCCTAATAAACATCTCAAGCTCACACAATGTCCTTATTATTAAGCCTTACAATCTTCGTAATTTGAGAGAGTCGATAACTTTACTATAGATCGACTTGAAGAAGAAACATAGTTTTGTGATTGCGGCTCACACTTTATTTGGTAAAATTGAACGGATGGCCACTAGAATAAAATTCTCTATTAATACATGGCAATCATGTGATTTTAAACTCTTCAATTTCAAGTCTTTCATTGACACAATGTTCTTAATATTGGAATATTGGAAGAGCATCCCTTTGAAACTTTAATTGCAATAAGAAGCTCACAAAAAGACTTTTTCTCTTCCTTAGATAGTGTGTAAGCCGTTAGACGAAGAAATATATGATTTCTCTTCTCCTCTAGTGCCAAGTCTTCTCTTATTCACATACAAATCATGTCTAACCTCGCATTGATTCTATCTTTAGTCATTATTGGAATATGTAGCAATGTCGCAACAAGATTGTCACACATATTTTTCTCAATGTGCATCAAGTCAAGAAAATGCCTCACATCCAAGGTCTTCCAATATGGTAACTTAAAAAAAAAATAGATCTCTTCTTCCACCCACTATGTAACATCCTGATTTTTAGATAATAAAGAAATTGTGGAATTAGGTTTTATTGAGGATAAAAAATGATAATAATAAGAATTTATATTATTTGAGGTTATTCGGAAATAATATTATGGTTAGGCATTTACTTATGAATTAAAAAATTTAAATTTAAAACCACATAAGAAATATTTAGTTAAGATATAATTTTAAAATTTAGAATATATAAATAATTTTTTTATGTGTGTGTGTTAGTTAAAAAAAAAAGAGAAGGTGGAAGGAACAAAAAAAAAGGTGGAAGGTTGTTGTTTCTAAGTCCCACATTGGTTAAATGTGGGAAGAAAAGAGGCGTCTTCATGTATAAAAAGGAAGGGGGATTATTTTCTTTTTCTTCAGGTATGCTCCAACTTTCCTGTTTAGATTAGCATTTAAAAAATTATTTAATTACAAAATTAATTTCATAGTTATTTTCTAAATAGTATTAGCTTTCTAGTGATATGATTATTTTATAGAATAGAGCAAATATTTTGATTAGAATTTTTTATAGGATAGTTAATCTGATGATATGATGGATTAAAAATATAGGTTGAAGTTCTTAGGGATATAATAAATATTATAAAATATTTTTTTGAGGTTGAAACTCATGTTTAAAAATTTTTGAGTTAAACTCTAGATCTATATGATTGAATTTATGTTGAATCTAAGATGTAGGGATGAACCTCTGATTATTAAATATTTACTTAAGTATGAATAGGTATTTTTGAGGTTATAGAAAGGTGATTTGAGGCTTCAGAATAATTCTAAAATTTTTAATTTATTTTTGAACGAATTTTTAGAATATAGAAGGATGAAATTGTGATACTAGAAGTGATTTGAGGCTTAAAAATAGTTTATTAGGGTATGAAAATTTTAGAAAAGAATTTGAAAAGTTAAATGAGGCATAAATCTTAAATTAGTGTTAATATGGATTATAGATCTAAGATTTTCTAACTCTTTAAATTAGAGTTATTTATTTTAATATAAAATTAATATATAGTATTATGAAATAATTATGTAGATTGTGTTGACAAAGATAGTGGTGAAAGAGGAGTTGTGAAGGAGAACTTGTTATTTAAGACACAAGGTAACCATTATTAATGTGTTGTGATGAGTGTGTTTGTGAATGGTTATGTGTTGTTTTGTTGTTTGAAAAAATTATGAATTATTGAAAATAAATACTGTTATATACTTGTTTGAAATTATTGCCAAGTGGGTCAAAAATTTATTTTTGTTTATCATGATGAGATATTATTGTTTGGCTATATTCCTGTTTGGATATTTGAATGATGCATGACTTGTCAGGGTATTTTAATATATGGTGTTAATAGAAATTTCTATTCGGTTAATTATTACCATGTGATAAGCCCTCATTGGACCCAATGAGTGGCGTGTCGCTTGGTCCAACTCACCTTTGGCTGGGTAATTTGGTGTTCGAGCATGGCGAAAGGAGGATATAAGGTGCAGTCATGTAATTAAATACTTGTTCAATTTGTCGAAAAATATTGTTCGGTTAAATGTTTTGTGTGCCCACTTAGCAATCGCATGATTAGTTACATCCGCATGCATCATTACATATTAATTTTTGGTTACTGGGACTTTTAAGTCTCATTCCCCGTGGTTAACATTTTTACAGGAGCGAGTCCGACCGAGAAAGCACCAGAGGCATAACTTTGGTGTATGAGACACCATCTTTTACATTGCCTCTCATTTTGTATTATACAATGTATCTTGTACTAACCTAGGACATATCTTATTTTGACAACATGTAAACTCTAATCCTTTTTATTAAATGCATTTATATGACCAAGAGGATTATGTTTGTCCCTCTTGATTCATGACCTGATTTGAATATCATGCCATGAGGATCCTGTCTGTCCCTCATGGTTCTAATTGCTTTTTGAGATATTTTAAGACCTGTGGTATATTATCTTGGATGTATCGTGGTAGAAATTTTTCTACCATGATAAGGGTATGATAAGGGGTCAATGAAAAAAATGATTTGTTAAATTAATAATTTGTGAAAAATCAGTTTGTAAATTTGAGGGTGTTACACACTAGTCCTAATATGCTTTACAAAAGATTTCCCAAACTCAATATTTATATTCCTAACCTTTTCAAATAACTCCTCACTGGATAACCATGGAGGTGGCTTACCTTCTTTCAATTTTTTATTGAAATATTTTTTTAATCTTCGATAATAATGTCCTTCATGTAACCATCTATGATGTCCCAAATAAATATTCTTCATTCCATGTTCTAACCTCATTGAATGAGTACTGTCTTCATAAATAAGGCATCCAAGTTTTTCTTTGATATTATACCCTAATAAATTACCGTAGGCTAAAAAGTCATTTATTGTTCCAAACAACAAGGCTTTCATATTAAATTTTTCTTTCATGTAGTCATCATACACCTCAACAACATTCTTCCACAATAGCTTTAGGTCTTCAATTAGAGGAATTAAGTGTATGTTTATATCATTTTCTAGTTGTTTTAGCCTTAAAATTAGCATGGATATCATCAAATACTTGTGCTTCATGTATAACCATGGCGGCAAGTTATAAATGACCAAAATCACTGGCCATGTACTATGAGCACTACTTTGAAGTCTATGTGAATTCATTCCATCAATAGATAGTGTGAGGCATATGTTCCTAGATTCCTTTAGAAACTCAAGGTACTTATAATCAATCTTTTCCCATTGAGGAGAGTCAACAGGATGCCAAAGCTTCCCATCTTTAATCCTCTCATTTGCATGCCATGTTAAATTTTTGAATCAACAGCACTGCTATACAAGTGTCTAAATCTAGGTACTATGGGAAAGTACTATAATACCTTCTCCAGACTCGTTCCATTATCCTTATAGCATGATGCATTGCATTTAGGACAATGAGTTAATGATATATATTCATTTTTGAACAAAATGCAATCATTGGAGCAAGCATGTATCTTCTCATAACTCATGCCCACAGATTACAAGACATGTTTTGCATTGTATGGTCGCGTTGAAAGATTATTACCCTTCGATAGCATTTCATGAATAAGAGAAGGAAATTTTGTGAAAATTGTATCAGTCAAACCACCCCTTGTTTTTAAGTTGTACAATCTCAGCACAGCAGTCAATTTTGAGAATTCTATGCAATCATTGTACAAGGGTGTGCTTGCATCGCTTTTCAAAATCTCAAGCATTTTAGGAGAGTCCTCAAGTTATTCCTTAATTGCATTGGCCATCTCTTCAACACAATCTACCTTTTCTATATTTATGTCGAAATCATGTGACACAAAATTACTACAACTACCTTTGGTCACGCTCTTTGCCTCACCCTACTTATACCAATAGTTGTAAGTTTGATCTATTTCATGACACACTAAATGATCTTCTAACTCACTCTTACTAACTCGCTTCAACATATCACATCTTACACAAAGGCACACAATACTGTTATGATTATCATCATGCTTGAGTGCAAACCTAATAAATTCTTTAACCCCATCCAAGTATTTCTTTGACATTTGATTCACAAACATACATGTCTTTTCCGTAATCCCCATCTATCAAAAATTAATTAGGAAAATGTAACTAGTGGCTCAATCATATTAGAGGAGTGCTTCAGACAAACACAAAAAGTATTAACTACTTAAAAGTTAAAACCATCCAAGAGTCATGAGCCACCACATGCAACATAATCCTCTTTTTAAGCTAAATTAAAATAAATACTTGCAACTATGCTTAATTTCTCAAGAAATTAAGTGTGCTTTCTATTCATACTTAATGTTATCCCCATTCAATCTAATTTAATTACTTTTAAATAAAAATTCAGCAACATATTGACTTAGAAATAAGACTTTTTTTGGGCATTTTGCCCTCACTTCACACTAAATTTCATCCCTGAATAATTTAATCCAATCTAATTTAACTCTACTTAGTCATAACTACAACAACAAAGTTTACAATACAATAGCAAAAATATATATTAATCTAAATTCTTTCACATTATAATAACTAATAAGTAGAAAATTTCAACACAAAAATCACACAATTGTAGATAGATTTAACACTAAAAAATTCAAGTTGTACGTACAGAATATTAATCAACAAAAAAACTATAGCAATATGTACAAAAATTCAATTTCTACAACATAAGATTCAAAAAATACAATTCCAACAATAAAAAATTAAAATCATCAACAACAAGTAATTTTTAAGCAATATAGGCAGAATTACTCACCAAAAATTGAGAAAAAACAACTCACAACGCTCTAAAATCAAGTCAGCCAATGGATGCCCAATGGCAATTTCATGATTCACAACTATAATGAGCATAATGGAACCTTTAAAACAATTTGGAGAGTCCAAAAATGCTAAAACAATAATAAATTCCAACACCCATATATAAAAACAAAGAAAAATCGCTTACTCATAGTCACAGAGCTAAAAGAGAGCAAGAACAGACGAGATAGAATTTTAAATGGGTGGGCAAACACTAAAACTTCAAATAAATGATGGGGAAAGGCTAATTTCGTGGAGAGCAAACTGAGCTATCGACGGCATAATGAAGAAGATGAAGAGGGGAAGGTATTTTAAATTTCAATACTTGACGGTTGTCTATAGCAACCGTCAAGTGTTTTTCTTAATATTTGATGGTTCTTCACTAAAACTATCAAATATAAGATTTTTTTTAAATAAATATATTTTTCTTAAGTTTGACAGTTCTCTTTTACAACCGTTAAACTTAAGACTGTGTATTTTTTATATTTGACAGTTACCATAGGGAACCGTCAAATATAAAATCCCGCCTCCATATATTTGACGGTCCACTAAATAACCATCAAATATAAGGAGTCATATATGACCAAATCTATAGTAGTGAACTAAACGGGATCTTGATTTTCACTTATTTTAGACTCATTTAATTTTTATCCATACATGACCTTTGGTGTATATTCTTCTAATTAATTTTTCTTTTATTTTTCAAATTGCTTTTAAGAAATCAAATCAATTAATAGAACTCTATAACTTTTTTATTGTTTACAAGCTCAACGATTTGCTGTGTGGTTTCACTCATAGTCGAGAATTCAAACATTCATTAAAAATTTAAGACTTGGGTGGCTTGCGTGGGGTAAGAGTACGTAAAAACAAAATAAAAAAAGAACTCAAACATATTAATTACTAATTAACTCACTTTTGACCAAAATAATTAACTCATCGTTAAGTAAATGCTAAAGATCATAAAAGTGAAGGAAAGAAACTTCACATTTTCTCATCTGTTGATTTGGACTTGCTTATTCAGATCCGGTTGAATAATTTACCAATAGTCACACTCACGCACATCTTTTTGGATAATTGAACAAATTATCTACTAAACTTTAGATTCAATAACTTCATAGACTTTAAAAACTCACTTGTTGTGTAAAATATTCTCTCAACTTTTGAAAATGGTATAATTTGGCTCATATCATTAACAAAAATTGATGTTGACCATTCATTGACTAAAAAATGATGGAAAAGGATCTCAAAAATTACAGAAAAGGATCAAAATTTTTTTGGGTCCTTTATTATAATTTTCTAGTCTTTGTCTATCATTTTTTAGTCATTTATTATAATTTTTTGGGCCTTTTTTATAATTTTTGAGATCCTTTGCTAGTTAACTGATAGTAAAAGTTAACTTTTATTAATAAGAGAGATCATATTGCACCATTTTTAAAAGTTAATGAAATAATTTATATAATAAATAAGTTTAAGGTCTATGGTGTTATTGGATCTAAAATTCAGCGATAATTTGCTCATTTACTTCTTTCTTCCAAAATCTGAATAAAAATATTAAGAAAAATACTAAAAAAGAAAACTTTACCTAAATTTATCAATCCCAACTTTAGAGGATTTAAATTCATATCCACAGATTTAAATCCTCTAAAGTTGGAATTGGTAAATTTTTGTGAAGTTTTACTTTTAAAGAGAGAGAAAGAAGATTTTATATTTTATAAAAAATAACAAAGCGTGAGAAAATACTGAGAAAAAAAAAAACTTCACCTAAATTTACCAATTCCAATTTCAAAGGATTTAAATCCTATCAAAACATAATGTTCAGATAATCTGCTACTTACACTCTGCGAGAGGATTGGGCATTGTGACCCTCTTTATTCTATCATTATTATTTTTATTTTTATCTAGTACTAATAAAATATCTTTTTTTGATTGTTCAAGATATCCCCACAAATGACACCCGTGAGTAGGACTAATTCTTCGAGGAATCTAAGCACCATTTAAAAAATTATTCTCTCTCAAATAATATTTTTTTATACACATCTTCAGGAATCAAATTTTAAATGATGCTTAAAGGGTCCATGCTGCTATTATTTGGGCCACATGGTATTAATAAAATAAAATATCTTACCACATGACTAACATGGTCATTTTCAATTGGATAAATCATTTTTTTGTGTGCCAATAATTGGATAAATCAATTAGTCAATGGGAATTACACGGAGCAATCGATCAAACATTGATTTGAGGTCCCAATTAAAGAAACGTCTCACTATATATGAACAATTATTGATGTGGGTAGATACAGTCAGTTGGTTAATGGGGGGCTTGATTTCCGGATTACATTTAAAATAAAAAATACAAAATGCACGGCACTGACACATTCATGCAAATGATAAATCCCACTCTCAATTTATTGAATCTACAATAGTAATTTCAGTCCCCAAAAAAAATCTACAATAGAAATGTTTTTTTAAACATATTTTGCATTAACTAACTCTTGGAAATTAATGCAGTTTCAAAAATTTTAAAAAAAAAATCAACTTCAATGATATACATTTTACTTTCTGTTCTCATTTTTTATTTTTAATTTTTTTATAATATAATTTTTAGAATTGTTTTTCAAAATAAAATAAAATATTTTTTGGTTATTTAATTTAAACATAATTTTAAAATTAAAAAATAAGTTAATAGTGATGTTTGCAGGTGATTAATAATGGTGATTTATGATAAAAATTGGTTAAGATAACAAAATTTTTTGATAATTAAATGTAATATGTTCTGAAAATAAGAAAAATAAAATAAAATAATTTTACTATTTTTTTATAAAAACAAAAATAATGATTGTTTTGAAAGCAGTTGAATTCAAAACACTTATCCAAACAAGTTTTTTAATTTTTTTTATTCTCATAAATAGAAAATAGTCTTTAAAAATAGAAACCAGACATGCCCAAACTTTCTCTAGTCATATTTATAAGGTAGATAATGAAAGATTTTTTTGTCATATTTATTAGTTACATCTTTAATTTTTTATCACAAATTTCCTCCTTAACTTCCTATTGAATGTTGATGAGAGAAAATATATTATTAAAGTAAGTATACTCCCTTTGGTCTTATTTATAAATCATTTTTAGGATATTTGATTAGAATAAAAAAGAATTAAACCTCATTAATTCTACCTTAAAATTTAATAAGCTTCCAATTTCTACCTCTATCTCTTAATAAAGAAAAAGAATTATTTTTAATAATTTTTTTAGCATTTAATAAGGTAGAAAGTTAAAGAAGACTTAGAAAATAGTGAAATGTCTTATACATAGGATCAAAATTAATTTTTTTGTATATTCTATAAATAGGACAAGGGGAGTATTTAATAGGGATAAAATTAGAATCTTATTATGAAAATTTTTTAGATAAAATTAATGAATTTTAATATTTTTCTTAATTTCAATTAAATATATTGGAAACAGCTTATAAATAAAACTAAAAGACAAAGATTTTGTT
This sequence comes from Prosopis cineraria, assembly GCF_029017545.1. Lineage (NCBI taxonomy): Eukaryota > Viridiplantae > Streptophyta > Magnoliopsida > Fabales > Fabaceae > Prosopis > Prosopis cineraria. Next base: position 16,430,837 of record NW_026555333.1, read on the forward strand.
TCTTCCAATTCATATTTACATGTTTAGTTCGAAAACTCTTTGCTATCAAGTATCAAGAGTACATAGTGTTGTTGGTGTTATATATTCTTCTCATTTTGCTTTCCCCTTTGAACTTGAATTTCTCATTATTATTATTTTTAAATCAATGTATCTTTCATGAAAATTGCCGATGGCTACCGTGCCATTATTGATTCCGTGTGTTGAATGTGTTTTGGAAAAACAATGCTTATTGATGGTCCATGAGCCGCAGTTTAATAACTATAGAGTATATTGACCACTCTATTTTTGTCCACACTGTCATATTGGATGAATCGGAAGGGAAATAAAATATACGAGAATGCCATTTAATAAAACATTAATTAAATTAATTTGTCGTTCACCTAAATTTGGATTGACAACTCATAAACTGTAATTGATTGATCCATGATGTGCTCTCCCTATGGTAGTATTTATAAAATAGAGAAATAAGAATTTTTTTTGCTTAAATTATTATTATTTTTTATTGAAGCCAATCATATGTGAAGGAGATTGAGAATCACAATGAGTTACAGGGATAGACAATCCCCATTTTCTTATATTTCATTCAAAAGTGCTTTTCCTGAAGTTATCATCTCTCAAAATTGTGTTTACGTTAGAAGCCTGGGTGTGTGAAATCTTCCTTTCTTCCTCTTCCTTTTTTTTCCTTCCCCTTGCCTGCCATAGTTAACAATTTCTTCTTCTTCTCTATCGGTTTTCTCAAGTGGTGTTTCTCTTATGGTATGTTATGATTCTTTTTCTTGATGAATTCTTTTCATTACAGATTTATGTTGTTAAACAAGTGCCTTTTCAATACTCTACAATTGATTCACATTTGAATTTCATGGTTTAATTGTGCACTCTCATTCTTATTTTTCTTCATTGTGTCATTTGCATTATTATAAGCTTTTATAATATTTTTTCAAGTCAGCCCTCCATATTTGGATTTCCTAAATCCACTTAAATTTATAGTTTCTTATTTACAAACCATATCAACATTTATGAGTGGTCCTAATATTCAGAAAATATTCAACAACCATAATATATTCGTCTATCAAATTTTGATTACTTATTAATTTGAAATTAAAATTTTGAATTTCATTTTTTTATACAATCAAAAACATGAATTTCATTTATTATTTTTAAAACAGAATTTGAAATTATGAGTAAATTAATAAGAAGTTGAGATAGTAGGGAAATATTTGGGGTAAGGTAGTTTTATTTATTTTTAAAAACTAAAAAATAAATAAAATAGAATAAGAGACACATGTCATCGTAGTAAAATGTTGTAACAACAGTGCATAGTTTTCTTATTATTTTTGAATTAAAATTATAAATTATAAATAAATAAGTTAATGAGAAGTTGGGATAAAGTAGTTATATTTGGGGGAGGTGAAGTAATTTTATTTATTTTAAAAAATTATAAAATAAACAAAGCAAATTAGAATTAAGGACACGTGGTGTAATCATATGTTACTTGTGGTATGTAATTTTCTTATTATTTTTAAATTAGAACTTGGAAATTATGACTATGTAAATAGAAAGTTAAGATAATGGGGAGATATTTGGAGGTAAGGTAGTTATATTTATTTTAAAAATTATAAATTGAAAAATAAATAAGGCAAAATAGAGTTAAGAACATGTATCATTGTTAGATGTTACTTACAATTCTATTTTTTTAGAAAGTTGAGATAATAGGAAGATATTTGAAGGTAAGTTAGTTTTATTTATTTTAAAAATTAAAATTATTTATTTTAAAAATTAAAAATTAACAAATAGAATAAAATAAAATTAGGAACACATACCGTCGTCAAATGCTGCTTGCAGTTCTACTTTTTTATGAAGTTGAGATAATGGAAATATATTTAAGGGTAAGGTAGTTTTATTTGTTTTTAAAAATTAAAAGACAGACAAAGCAAAATACACCAAGGGACACATATCGTCATCAGATGCTGCTTGTAGTTTTATTCTTATATAGTAGATAGATAATATAATTTAATAGAAGATTCTCATTATTTATTTATAGAAATATAAATATGTGAGCCTAATATCACATCCGAGCCTTGCCAAAACAAAAATTAATCCAAGTGATTCCATGCTTACATCTGTTGTGTGTAAGAAAGAATATACTGAAAGATTTTGACCGACAAAAATTATTATTATTGTGAATTTTTTTTGGTGATATTTAGTTTTAAACTACTCTAACATCAAGATTAACCAAAAATAACAACCAACAGCATTAAAATGAGGGGAAAAAATAAACTACAATATCATGGTATGGTGAATGAAACCAAAACAAAGGTGAAGAGAAGAGCTTGAAGTATGTACTAATAAACAAAATAAAATCTAATCCCATTGAAATAATATTAGTTATGCTAGATAATTTAACATCGTTAATACTATATCATAATCTTTATGGGCATATTTAAAAATAAAGAAACTAACATTATACAAGAAAAAAACTATAGGTACTTGGAATAATGAAACAAAAGTTTAAGGGTTAATAACAAAATACAATACAACTATAAGGATTAATAGTTATTTTTTTTTAAATTTTAGTTGTTTGAATTTGATTATTTATTTTTTTTATAATTTAGTATTTTAATAATAGTTTTATAAAAGATCAAATATGAACAAATCTTGATACAACGAATAGAAAAGGAAAAGTTGGGGGAGAGAATGGGAAAGAAAAATGAGAGAATTTTTGCCTGCTTGAAGTCTGCATGGCGCCGCAGCTGCTATACTATAAAAGACAAGGAGAGTGCAAGACGCAAGGACCATGTCATTTATTACAATGATTTGAATACCTTAGAAATTGGAAATCCACGTGAATATCTTGAAATTTGTATTTTTAAAAAAGAAATGAGAGGTTTTATGTTTTATAAAAAAATATTAAAAAAATAAAAACTTTATATAAATTCACTAATCTCAGCCATAGAAGATTTAAATTCGATCCACGCATATATTTTTTTTTTTCAATCTCAATTTAAAAATTAAGGTGAATTTCAATGATAATTATCACCGTATCCTATTATTTCCATTCCTCTAAATCTATAGAATTCAAAATTCAAAATATTAAAATGATACAAATAAACCCCACCATGTAAAAGAACAATATGTTACTAGCGAGGGGTGGGCCTAGGGCAAATGCTATTTTCTAATGTGTCAAACCCATATTTAAATTTTCATCAAGAGAGATATTCACATAATACCTTTTAACTATACCATGAACAATATTACTTTTAATATAAGAAATTTTTTTAGTTTATTATATAAAATTATTACTGGCGGATCAAGTTTAATTTTAGTGAAACTAAAGCCTGAAGATTCTTGCACCAAAAAAAAAAAACTGCCCCTTTGCCTAAAAAAGCCTGAGGGTTGCGTCTAATGTGAAAAAAGAATTTAAAATTTTTTTGGTGAAAATGACATTACTAGAAAGAAAATTAGTCTCAAGGACCAAATATAATTGAAGGATCAAAGCCAATATTTTAGTCATTAAACAACTTGAACAAATGATCAAAATACCCTTCTCTTTAAACCAATAAGATTGAAAAAAAAAAAAAGAAAAGAAAACAAAGGTTGCTTGTTTAACACATATACCCCAAGCTATAAGCCTTACATCTTAAGCCAATAGCTTTACACCCCAAGCCAATAGCATTGTACCCCAAGCAAAAGCCTTACATCTCTACTAATAATCATGTATCCTAAACCAAAAGTCTTGTACTTCAAGCAAGAAACCGTGCACCTAAATTAGAAGTTTTGTACCCCAAGCCAGAAGCCTTGCATCGAAACTGGAAGCCTTGTACCTCGAACTAGAAACCTTGCACCCCAGCCACACACTGGAAGTCCGAAAGTTAAAAATTAGAATTTTCTAATATTATAAAAATTAACATATTTTATAATGTAGTAAAATTATGAAAGTATAATTTTTATATTTCCGTAATTGCATACAAAATTTTTTTTGGCAAATATAGATTTTTAAATAATTCTGACTTTAAAGAGGGACATTTTGGTCAAATTAAAAATTTAAGAATCAAATTTAACAGTCAACTGACAATTAAATGGATGAAAATAGAATCTCAAATATATACAGAAGGTTTATGTATCATATATTTTAATTTTAAGAGATCTTATATGAGTTTTTAAAATAAAAAAAGATGGTTGTATAATTAAGATATAATAAAAGGATGGTTGGTATATTTTACTTTATGATTTCTTTTCCTTTCGCCACTGGAAAGTGTATATATGATTATTGTCCTGAGAGGCTGTGATGCGAAAAAAAGAGATTCTCCATCGTTCTCATTAACCCATCTATTTTCTTGCTCCCCTTAAATTGATCAAAGTTAATGAAAATAAAAATAAGAAGAATATTCATATTCTAAATAAAAATGAATAAAATGATCAAAGCCTTACATCCCTAAATTGCTTGGGTGCAAGGCTTTTAACTTGAAGTACAAGGCTTATGGCTCAAGGTTAAGACTTTTGGCTTGAGTGCAAGGTTATGGGTTAGGGTGTAAGGCTTCTAACTAAAGTACAAAATTATTGGCTTGGGGTATAGATTTCTGACTTGAGTGCAAAGTTCTTGACTTAGGTTATATGTGTTGAACAAGTAGCTTTTATTTTATTTTTTTAAATTTTATTGATTTAAAGAGAGGGGTATTTTAGTCATTTGTTTAATTTATTTAATGAATAAAATATTAACTTTTGGTCCTTCAAACACAATTATATATTGGGACTAATTTTTCTTTTAAAAGGTACTTTCCACCAATTTTTTCTGTTTTTTTTCTGGCCCCTATATGTATATTGAAAATAACTGCACATATAAATATATTTATATTAAAGGAAAATCGAAAATCTGGTATTCTCACAGTGCACAGGGAACTTGTCTGAAACTCTCCAATTGAAAGGTTTCAGACTCACAGACGAGAGTGAGCCAAAATCTGCGCACTATTATCTCCTCCAATATTTTGGTTATTAACTCCATGGCTACACTTGTTCTTCTTCGTCTTATTTGCTGTATTAATCTCCGATGCTGCGACCAATTCCTTGGCCTTCTCCCTCAATTCAAACTTCTGAATCTTCCCCGTCGACGTCTTTGGCAGCTCCTCCATAAACTTCACTGCCTTCGGAACCATAAAAGACGGCAACTTTTTCCGGCAATGACGTACGATCTGCCCTTCGTCCACAACTTTTTCCAACTTCTTCTTCTTCAACGCCACGAATGCACATGGACTCTCCCCCCACCTTGGGTGAGGCATTGCCACCACCGCCGCCTCCGCCACTGCCGGATGCGTGTAAAGCACCGACTCAACCTCCACGCTGCTGATGTTCTCTCCGCCGGATATAATCACGTCCTTTGACCTGTCCTTGATCTCGACGTACCCATCTGGGTGTATCACCCCCACATCACCGGTCCAGAACCAGCCATTTTGGAAAGCTTTTGAGGAAGTTTCGGGGTCATTGTGATAACCTTTCATTATCCCGCTTCCTCTCAGAACGATCTCTCCCATGGCTTTACCGTCTCGCGGTACGCTCTTCATCGTCCTCGAGTCTTTCACATCCACGTCCGCCATTGTTAATATGCTTATTCCTTGACGAGCTTTCAGTCCTGCCTTTTGCTTTCTCTCAAGCTGGTTCCAGCTCTTCTGCCACTCGCATATCAGTGCCGGTCCCGTCGCCTCCGTCAGCCCGTACCCATGAGTCACGTGAAACCCCAAGGATTCGACCTGTTCGAGGAGAGCCGGCGGAGGCGGGGCTCCTCCGGTGAATATCTTAACCGGAGATTTCAACTCCGCTTCTGGCTTCCCCTCTAGCATGATGCTGAAGACGATGGGAGCACAACACATGTGGGTCACGTCGTGAAGGGCTATGTTTCTGTAGATTCCAGACGCTGTGACGTTCCGGAGACAGACGTTGGTGCCACCGCGCGCCGCCACGCCCCACGTGAAGGTCCAGCCATTGCAGTGAACATGGGAAGTGTCCATAAGTAAACCGGTTCACTTCCCATTTCCCATGCGAGAATCAAGCTCAGAGTACTGAGGTAAGCGCCTCTGTGACTGTAAACAACTCCTTTAGGCGCCGAAGTCGTTCCTGATGTGTAATTCAAAGCAATCGGATCCCATTCATCTTGAACTTCCTCTGTAACATAATTCGGATCACCATGACGAACCAGTTGCTCGTATTCCAGCTCTCCCAGCCTGATCCCCGTCGGCGAGTTGATGTCGTCGATGACGATGACAAGAGGAAGTGACGAATTGTTATCAGTCAGGAGCAAACGAAGCGCGTCACGAGCCTTGGGCACGTACTCGTAGTCCACGAACAGCACTTTGGCTTGAGCGTGACGCAGAATGGCGGCGATATTGTTAGCGTTCAAACGAGTATTGATGGTGTTGAGCACAGCACCCGCCATAGGCACAGCGAAATGCATCTCGTACATTGCAGGAATGTTAGGCGCCAAAACCGAAACCTGAACATGTACACAATCAAACTGACGAATCGTCAGCATATATATATATATATAAGCGTATTACTATCGAGAATGAGAAAGTAGTATTGTTTGCATAGTGCTTACGACATCGTGTTTGGATATGTTGAGGGAGCGAAGAGAGGAAGCGAGACGACGACAACGATGATAAGTTTGAGGCCAAGTGAAGCGAGAGGATTCGTGAACGATGGAGATGCGATTAGGGTAAGAGGAAGTAGCTCTGAGCAAGAAGGTGAGAGGAGTGAGTTGGGTGAAGTTTGCTGGGCGCTTTGGAAGCTGATCCATGGCCGAAGACTGAGAAGAGATCAGAGAGAGAGAGAGAGAGAGAGAGATTGTGCGTGCGCCGGTGTGGAGATAAAGGTGATAAGTGAGGAGAATTTATTTATAAAGGGAACAAGGTAGGATTAAAAGGAGTGCAGGAAGGAGGAAGGTGCCACGTAGGTGGGGATGGGTTTATGGGGTCCACAGAGCAATGAATGACGGGGAAGATGCTGGATGCAGTGGAAATGAAAGTGAATTTCGCTGATGGTTAGGAAAATGAACAAAATTTTTAAATTTTAAATAATTTCTTACAAACATTTAACCAGTTTGTAAATTTTATATTTATTTTTAAATAAAAATAATGAAGTATAATTATTAATAAATATGTATTATATTAATTTATGTAAAAATTTTATGTTAAATATCTTTTACTTTTATTTTTCTATATTTTTCTCAAAAACTAATAAATAAATTATTAAATTTTTATCTTCTGCCAAAAAAATTAAATTTTTCCCTTATTTTTAAAAAATAAATTTTATCTATAATTTTTTAATTATCTTAAAAATGTTGTAATAAAAAAATTAATTTTAACCATATAAATTTTATTAATAGTTATTTTGAATAATTTTGAATTTTTAAAGAATACTAATAACTTATAATACAAAATAACTATAAGGATCTCATATGTGATTAGTTTAGCTAACCTCCAATTATTATCTTCCTCAAAATAATGAACTCGAAGAAATATGGACCAAGTCTGAACCCATATGGGCTTAGCTAAAATACCCAAATTTCTTTATTATTAATAATAAAATAAACTTAAAATTAGATAAAAATTTAAAATCTTAATTTTTTAATATAAAAATTATTGAAATCGACTTAAAAAATAAAATAATATCTAATAATTTAAGTATTTGATTCAACCCAAAAGCCTGAAGTGTTAAAGCTTGGCTTAGTTTAGTTATATAACCTCTTTTATAAAGTTAATAACAACTATGCACAATTGTAAAAATATATATATATATTTAAATAACTTTCTCACACCTATTATTAATGAGGATTTCTCATACATGATAAAACTCTAAGAAATTGTTTGCAATAATAATTTTTCATGGGTAGGGATTTGAGAGAGGTTCTATTAATATATAAATTCTGAGAAAATTTGTAATGGAAACAAAATATTCTTTCCTTAGAAATGTAGGCAAAAAATTTATGGTTTGATCTTGAACACAAAATCAATATTATCTGAATTTTTTTAATTAGTTAATAATTAACTTCATATAAAATAAAAATTATACAATTAAATAATATTTTTCATAAAAATGATTTTTCAATTAATTAATATTATTTAAAAATTGAAAATGGGAACATACACTTAAACTACTTTCTCACAACGTTCATCAATGAGAATTTCTCATGATAACAATTTCTCACAGTATGAATTTGAAAGAAGTTTTCTTGATATATTATCTATGATAAATACTTAAAATGAATAACTTGAAAACTTTTGTTATGAATAATGCTTCAAAAAAATTCTCATCGTTAAGTTGACTGTAAGAAACAAATTCTCAAAAAACTTTCTCGCATAAACTATTTGGAGAGGCTTTCTCCGGATGTGAGCTGTGAGAATTGCTTGCAAAAACACCATAAACCACTTGAATATTTTTCATGTATAGCTATCTGAGAAAAGTTTTCACGAAAAAAAAAAAAACACGATAACTCTTATTTCATTTAGAAAAGTTTTTCACGGCACAACTTTCGTAAAAACTTGTGTCTGTGAGGAGTTTGTTTTACTATTTTTTTTTTTTGACAGCCTTCCTTTTATTTCTTTATGACCACAAGTTGTGAGAAAGTTGTCACCAAATTGAACCCGCAATGCTGTAATTCTTTATTTTTGCATGTTTTCTCATATCATTCTCATGGATATTTCTTTCATATCATAACCATGAAAAACATGTGTGAAAAATTATGCATAAATTGATGTTCTGTGAGAAAATTTATAAGAAATTTTTATGTTTCAATTACGTAAAAAATTCTTTTATAAAAAAGCTACTGAGATATTAAAAAAATTTGTAAGAAATTTTATAAATTCGTTTTCCAGCTCTACTTTTCGGGCCACTTTTTTTCAACACAATAATATTATATAATTTAATGAGATATTAAAAAAGCTACTGAGCCTACACGTGGAGGGAGAAACATGATATTTTAATATCCAAACCCTATTCCAAGATTACCTCTGCGCCGTCTTCTTTTTCCCTCTCCTCTCTGCGGCCTGTCAGTGTTGTTGAAGGTAGCTTTCCAAGTTTCATCCTATCAGATGATTTCACGCCAGATTCGCTAATTTTCTGAAGGAAAAAACACATCTAAAATGGTTATTTGCTTTAAAACGCTTGTTTTTTTTTTTCCTTCCATTTTTTTGATTTTTTCATCTCTCTTCATCATCATCATCTGTGGTTTGATCTCGTCCATTCGTCCCCCTTTCTTTTCTTTTCTTTTCTTTTTTCAAGATTTAATCTCTTGAACCACTTCAATTGGTGGACCGTTTGGTTTTTTTGGTTTTTTCGGTTCATTGACCGTTTGATTATTCTTCGGTTTTGTTGCCTCAATCGGGCCATACAAGTCGTCAGTTCCCAATCAAACCGGCCGATCCTGTTCATTTTTTAAAATCATGCAATTTATACACGTCTTATCACTCAAGCGCATGCATGTATGTCTTTTCAACATAAAGTGGCAAAACAAGGAGTACAAGAACTGGCAATCAATCCTCAACACATATTTCAGATTTTTCAAACAGGCATTGAACATGCGCACAATCACTTTCAAGACGCTACATCATACATTAAACTGCAGTTTTTTTTCCCAATAAAGTAAGGAAAAACAACGTAAAAATAAATATACTCAAGAAATAATTGGACATGTATACAAGGAAAGGCACACTTTTGCTATACAAATGGATTAGAAACGAATTAATTTGATATTAAGGAGAGGAAGGGGGTAACTCACATGCAAAGATATAGCTTCGTGAACATGTAAGCTAATTTAATGATTGCTTGTTTGTTTTAACACATTATCCTTCTATTTGCAATAGAACATGATAATATGAAACGGAAGAGAAGAAAGTGTGGAGGTATAATGAAGTTTAAAAGGGAGTGAAATTTGGTTAAATTCTTTGTCTTGACATCTTATACTTCTAACTTGCCACCAATTCTCCTAATCTTGCTACCTAATCATGTTTTTGCCATTGTTAGTTTCTAGATTGACAACTAATCTTTTAATATTGTTCAATTAATCCAAAAAGAAATTAAAGAAAAAACGATGGAAGGCAAAGATGAAAAGGTGATGAAACTAATATAATATTATTTTAGGCATGTATGGCAAGAAGGTGACTACTCAGTACTCACAAGGCCGAATGAAAATAATATTCTCTTCATTTAAAAATAAAAAACATTTTAATCAAATCTCACCCTTTAATAAAGTAGTTACTTATTTTCAAGTTAATTTTATCTTTTCATATATATCCTTATTAAACATCCTATAATAAATATAAAGTCATTTATCAATAGGGACACTTTTTTTTTAAAAAAAGACAATGATTATATTTCAAAAGACTAAAAATACCTTACATTTTTTAACATCCAACTCCTCAAAAAATACTTATATTTTTAAATGAAGGGAGTACTAAACAACATATAATTTGTATAGAAAATGCCTTCTAAATGAAATGAAGACTAATAAACACCACAAGGAAACTAAGGTATTAATGTAACCTCATTAATATTTTAATTATTTTTCTTAATTCGATAATGATGAATAACAAAGGAGATTAATATTTCATTACTAGATGGGGAAGCACATGATAAGGTTAATTGCGGTTTTATGGATTTAAAAAAATTATTAATTAAGGATCCTTAGAAACAGGGTGGAGGCCAGGGGTCCAGGGGGAATTAATTTTTTTTAAATAAAACATAAGGGTCGTATATTTTCAGCCCCTCTATCTAAGTTAGCATATCATAAAAGCTTTGATTTATATGTACTCCTTTATGCATGTATGGTGTAACTATTTTAGTAACTTGAAGATATAATTGTCATATGATTTTTATTTTTAACAAAATGATGACGCATGCACATGCTCTTAAAATATTGATGTCATTTAATTTTACTTTTATTTTATATTTGATAAAAGAAATTATGAGAAATATTACTAATAAACTTTGTCAAGCACTATAATAAAAATTTGAAGATGTTATGTGCTTAATATCTACCATAAAATCACAAGTTAATATATTATGGTTAAGATGTTCTTCTAAAAAAAATTACTTTTAAATTTTTTTGTAATAACTAATAAATTAAAATTTATGGTATGAATGATTTTTACTTTGATATAAACATAAAGATTTTTGTGACAGTTGAGTTTCATTTATAGTGTTGATATATTTATTTACTATAATTATCAATCAAAAGAACTAAATAGTAAATTTAGTGAGTAAGTAATAAAGTTTCCTAAATAGAACAAAATTTTAGATATCAAGGATGCATTTAAATCATTTAATGCCCATATGAAAGATAAAATTTTCATCAATTTAATGATGCTTTATATTGAAAAGGAAATTTTTAAAAAATTTAAGGCAAACATGATAATTAATTATTTTTATATTATAAAAAATTGATGAGTGAAACTTAAAAAATAGAGGTATATATATTTTAATTATATCTTTGTAAAACTAAATATAAATATAATTATATATTTAAATATTTATGTTATATTAGTTTTATATATATATATATATATATATATTTTCCTTCAAATATTATATATGCTTTATTATGTCAAGTTAGGGTGGGGGGGGAGTAGATAGAGATCATAAAACATTTTTTCTCCTCATTTTAGGATGAATAGAAAAATAAAAACATGAAGTAATATTCAAGCGAGAGTCTAAGAGATATATAGCATACGGGTGTTGTGGCCTTTTTATCTCCATTCCATTCCACCAACTTTGAAAAGCATTTCTGTTAAGGGGGAAAAACATTTATCTTTTTAAGAGGAAATTTAGTACAGATGAGAAACCGGTTTCTTGCTGAGCACCGTGCTGCTCATCATTATCCATAAAAATCTGAACCATCAAATTTTAATATAAATGATCCAATTTTTTCAATTTTAGTTTTATATTTTATAAAAATAAAATTTATAAATTTTTTTGATAAATATATTTATTATCAATTTGGAAATTACTGATTTAATTTGGATGATTCAATTTAATATTATAATTTTTATAAATTATTTATCTAGATGTACTCTGAACATTCTAAATTTAATATTAAATTTTTATCTGTAAAGTCTAGATTTAAATTTTTTATTTAAATTTTTATTTTATATTTATTAAAATAAAAAATTATTAAAAAAATTAATAAAATAAAAATTATTAAAAAATTTAATATTGAAACTGTCTTATTCAGAGTACATCTAGATAATCAATTTATGAAAAATATAATATTAAATTGAACTACTCTGAGTCTCAGTACTGTCCAAATTGATAATAAATATATTTATTAAAAAAATTATAAATTTTTTTTATAAAAATTAAAATTAAAATTAAAATTACAAAAAATCTAGACCATTCAAATTTTAATTTTCCGAAACTGGTTCCGTATAGATGATGTGTACGTCTTGTTTCGTTTGCTTTGGCATTTTATTTTCTATATTTTGTTTCCTGTTTTATTCTTTACTTGGCAATTATAATGCCTTTGTGCTTTCTCTTCTGCTTGTTAATGTTCATGTAACCAAACTCCATTTTTAGGGTCAGTGAGTATGAACACCGGACGAGCTACGCTGGCTGGAAACAGCTTGTCAAAAAGTGCAAAAAGTGGGAGGGAACACAGACAATAAGCTCAAACATAAATATTCTAACCTTTTTAGGGCCAAGGGTTGGTCCATTTAAGCTTGTTTATACCCTTTTTATTTAAAAATGTAAATTATTTTTAATTAAATTTTATTTTTAATAAAGTAATTACCTACTTTCAAATTAACTTTATCTTTTTATATTTATCTCTATTAAACAATCTATAATAAATATAAATTTGTTATCAATAGGGACACTTAAAAAAAAAAGATAATGATTACACCTCAAAAGATTAAAAATACTTTATATTTTTGAACATACAACTCTTCAAAAAATACCTTATATTTTTAAACGGAAAGAGTATTTTTATATAAAAATTATTAATAGTTAATAAATGAGGAGGGAGAGAATTCAGATATTAAAAAAAAAGTAGAAAAAGAACCTATAAAATTGAAAATTTTGATACTTTTCTGACTAAAAAGACAGCTCAAAAAATGAAGTACAATCAAATATTATTAATATCATAGATGATAGCAGTATCAATAGTATAATATTTAATATACCACAATAAAAATTATTTAATATATCGGGCTTGGCCTATAATCTGAATAAGATTAAACATTAAAAATTGATTGCTTTACTAATGAACCCTAAATTTTTTCAAGTTTATGTGGGCAACAATGTGAACTACATACCAGCTCCGTCATTATCTAACTTTATATGGATATAGATAGATTTTCATCGAAGGCTGGCCCAGTCTACGTGCCATCCAGCCTTTTGATTTTGTCTCATCCACTACCTGTTTTCGATCACTTCATTTCAAAGGATCTCACAATCAGTTCTTTTATATTTTTTTTTGTTCCCCGTGAATATTGGCCATATGTCGATGTCACAACCTCGTCTGTTAGTATCATAGCAAACGCTTCCAAACACAACCTCGTCTGTTAGTGTTAGCTATTTTCATACGTTTGTGTTTGGAAACGTTTGCAATAATGTAGCCATGCCTGTTTTTCAAGAGAAAATATCACTAATGGTGCCCACTTCACTAATGGGACTGGTTTCAGGGCTCAGTGCACTAATGAGCATCGTGCTGCTCAGCGCTGCACTGAAAACTGAACAACTAAATGATGTAAATTTAAAATACTATTTTATTTTATATTTATTAAAATAAAAAATAAAAATAATTTTAATATTTTTTTATTTTAATATGATTTAAATTTAATTTGAAAGGCCTAATTTAATATTAAGAATTTTATAATTAATCTATGTTGACTATCCAAATGTACTCTGCACAATTTAAATCTAATCTGGCGTTAATCTAAATTGTGCAAAGTATATTTAAATAGTCAACATATATCAATTATAAAACTCTTAATATTAAATTGGGCCCTCTAAATTAAATTTAGATCATATTAAAAATAAAAAAATTATTAAAATTATTTTATAATTTTTATAATTTTTATTTTAATGAATATAAAATAAAAATATGTAATAGTACTTTAAATTTGTATCATTTAAATCAAAATTCAGATGATCTAGTGATTCAGATTTTATTACAGTGATGAGCGTAGAAACCAATCTCCTTCACTAACCAAGCTTTGTTTGTGGATCACGTGTCTAGGCCAAACCGACCGTTGAAATCGCAACCTTTGTGAATGAAAGCGCTAAAATCAACAAAGGTTCCTCAAAACAGCAATAAATGGCCCCTTATGTTGACGAACATTGGACAACTAAAGCTCCCGTGGAATATAGTTTGTAAATTAAAATTAAATTAAAAATTAGTTATTGTAATATGATTTATGTTTGAATATATTTAAAAAAAAATTACTTGTTTGTACCCTTAGGTTGACCAACGCTGGTTAACTAAAGCTTGTTTGAGTCCCCCTTCGACTTCTCATTAGGGTTTGAGTCCTAAAAACCACATTTCAATTATCAATTACTAGTTTTTGAAAAACATTTTTAACATAAAATCCAAATTTGATAGTTGAAATTAGATAAAATGCTCAATCATGCATAAAAAGGATCAATATGTTGTGGCAATTGAGGGGTGGGTCCTGAAAACAAAGTTGCACCTCTGAAAAAGGAAATTAAAATTAAAATCACATCAAACTTTCATTAGTGTTTCTGATTCACTTTCCCCAAAAGAAAAAGATGGTAATAATTAAATTTGAGTAATATATATCAATAATTAAAAAGCTGCATATCTGGTGGTGTCTAATTAAATTTGTGCGTGGAATGATTGGGTTGCTTCAATATCAACCATTCAAATGACTATTAAACAACACAATAATTTATAACCTTCAATCTATACTCAAAATATATTGACTTGTCTGTGAATAGGGACTCCATTATCAAGTTGCTTAGACTGTTTAAAGAGGCAAGATAAGAACAAGATTGATGCCACCATTCGCCTTTACTCTCCCTCACCCCCTCTCCCAAATGTGATTATTTGGGAGAATGATGCATCACGAACCTTTTTTGTGGGATGGCAAAAAATTGTTTCTGAAAAGTATTTTATTAAATAAAAAAGATATTAGCATTAGTGTAGCTTTGATACTTTGTGTAAAGACAGGAAAAAGAAAAGAAATATTATTTATAAGTCATAAATTGTATGATTTATTCGAATTTCTGTTGATGAGATAAGTTATACTTACAATTCATTATTTATAAATAGCATGACTTTATATATTATTTTTATTTTTTTAATACTGATGACAAAGAATGACTTCTTCTTCTTGTTTTTTTTTTTTGGGTATGAGGAATATGAATATTTTGCTAATAATATGATTGGACATGATCATATGACACCACATTAACCAGTCATCAATGAAACCCTACCTTCCAATTCCACACGACGCAAGTTCTTCAATACAATATTTTATTAATTTAAATGTCAAAGCTGTTGGAATATTTATTTAATTATGGATTAACATTAATTAATAAGCCCAAATAGATTGGTCTTTATGATCTTGTATGGACCGTGATAGGAGGACCACATAAGTGAGCCCAATGGGTAGAGGCCCAACCGACAACCCAATAGCCGTCAGTTATTCCCTATCTCTTAACTGACTGAGTTAGAGATAATAAGATAAATAATTATTTATTTAAGACGATTAGTCGATAACCGCATATACGCGACTCATTTCTTCTACTCTATTATCTCTGAACTCTCTAAAAGCTCTGAGAATATCACTTTACTCATTTATATGAATTGAGATATAAAGATTCAACACGTGGCATCAGAGCCTTGATAACGAATTTTAAATTTATATATCTCAATTCTTCTTTATGAATTAATAAAATTTATTTATGAGCATGTTTAGAATTTATTAACATACTTAATAATTTTCCTTCCATTATTCTTTGTCGTGTATGAGATTTACTATGTAATTGTGTATTGCTGTAAGACTCTCTTCTTCTCTTCCCTTTCATTTTTTTTCCAACATCGGAACGGGACGGAATCTGGTACTTCCACCGTCAGCTTCGTTTCCGGTGACTCTGGTTCACACACAAACAATGATGGAATTCGACCATCACAGTCAGATCTTGGGAGGGAGGGAGATGCCGTGACCTGACAGAATTCTGTAGCTTCTTTTCTAGTGACCTGACAGAATCCGGTACTTCCACCGTCATCTGCAGTTTCATTCTTCGCCGTTGCTCGCCTGCTCCATGGTCGCCGGCGTTTTCTCCCCTGTTCAGGTTCACGGCGCTGCTGCAACATCACTCTCCCATGATTTCTGTTCTTCATAGCATGGGGACTGTAGATTCGTTTGGAGATAGTTGCCGACGGAGAGAGCTGCTGGACCGTCAGAGATGGCTGGTTCACGGCGTCTCGCTGTGCTGTGACTCGTGGCTGGTGCAGACCGTTAGAGATGGCCGGTTCACGGCGTCTCCCTGGGTTTATGGCTCGCGGCTGATCCTAGGGATCCAGTTTCATAGAGTGTTGGGCCCAATTTTCGTTGGGGCCCAGACCTAATTTATAAAAAAAAAGGGGAAAGGGAAGGGAAGGAGGAATAGGCCAGCGTTTCACTTAAACATATTGGGCCTCGGCCCAGTAGTATTAGTGTGTGTGTATAAAAAAAAAGGATTTCTGTTAATTACGTTTTGACCTCAGGATAGAATTACCTCCTTCAGCCCAAAATTTCTGTAATTTCTTCCATGACCCTAATAAATTTTGAAGTTCTAATTTAGTCCCTTAAGTTCTAGAATTGCATTTTAAACCCAAATCTCTTCTAAAATTACCCATTTACCCCTGGACACCTTTCAAAATTTTACTTAAGTCCTAAATTTGTTCCCTAATTCCTAAAAGACCCTAAAGACTTTTAAAATTATTTTTTTTTGTCCTAAGATCATAAAATTTGTGACTTTATGAATTATTGATGATGCTTAAGATTTTGTAGCATTGATAATAGACATACCCCATAGGTGTGACATTATTAATGTGATTTTGATGGTTAGTTTTGAGGATATGCTAATAGCACTCCTTTAATGTGTTAGATATTTGTTGTACCCTATAGGTATGAAAATGTTTAATGCATTATTTTGTATGAACTTTTGTATGAGGTAAACTTTTATGGTATATGAGCCTTCTTGGTGCATGATTATAGTTGCATAATTGATAATCACTTGTTGGGAAATTCTGTTTTATAATTATGTTGTGCACGCATAATTAATATTTTCCATTTTCTATTTTGCGATTTTAGTTTCTGCTTTTACACAACTATCCTCTGTGAAGGCTCTCAATGGGACTAATTATGATGACTGAAAAGAGTCCCTGACTATGTATTGACCATTTTTTAGAAAGATTTAGCTCTGAAAAAACCCAAGCTTGCGGATCTCTCTTCTGAGTCTAATGCTTCTGAAATGACCTTCCATAAACAATAGAGTGAGGCCAACCAGATTTGTCTAGCAATCATCAAGTATACAATTGAAAAGAAAATTAGGGACAACATTCCTGAGAAGGATACTATAGTAGAGTACTTGAAAGCTATTGGTAACAAATACAAGAAGCTTGATAAGACTCGAACTATTATCTATCACTTCTTAACAATACTCGATATGATGGAGTTTCTAGTGTCAGGGAGCACATTCTGAAGCTTGTTCATTACTATAACAAGCTTAGGTCATATGGGATTGATTTGGGTGAAAGTACCTTAATTTACCATGTTCTTCAATCACTGCCATCAAAGTATGCATTCTTGAGGACTTCATACAACTCACAAGAAGCTGAATGGTTTGTTGACCAGATGATATTGATAGTCACTCAAGAAGAGGAAGCTATAAAGAAGAATTCCTCTCACTCAATAAACTATGTTTCTCATGGCTCTAACAGTAAATCTGGAGAGTCATATAAGAAAAGGGAGAAGAAGCATGATGCCCTAAAGCCTAATAATCCAACCTTTAAGAAGGATGGTGATAAGAGCGAGAAGTTGAGGAAGAAACCCTTTAAGGGGTTATGCAATTATTGCAAGAAACCGGGTCACATTAAAGCTAATTGCTTCAAATTGAAGAATAAATAAGAAAATGAAGGTACAATTCTTCAAATTGCCCCTCTAGCTCTAGTCTATTTTGAATCTAACACCATTGAAACTTTCTTTGACTCATGGTGGCTGGATTCTAGTGTCACTGTATATGTTGTGAATTCTCTATAAGGGCTAAGAAACTAGAAGGTTCCAAGTGAGGCACAGAAGTTAGTCTTTGGCATAGTAGGGAGCAAGGCATCAGTTGAATGCATTAGAACTATTTCGTTGTATTTAAATTCTGGTCATATTTTACATTTGAACAATGTTATTTATGTACCTTCTGTGAAGAGAAATTTAATTTCAACTTCTGTATTGGATATTTGTGGCTATTCATTCTTCCAAGGAAATGAAAAAATTGACATTTGTTTTGATTCCATTAATATTGGTGTCGCTTCCTTAATATATGGTTTATATTGATTGAATGATTGGTCACTTGAACTTCCTAATCTCCATATCAATGCTGCTATTGGGCATAAACGTTAAAGGCCCAATAATAATTCCTCTATGTTATGGCATTGTCGTTTGGGTCATATCTCTAGAGAAAGATTGAAGCATATGACCAAACAAGGTGTCTTACAAGACCTTGATTTCTCAGATTTTGAGACTTGTGTTGACTGTATAAAGGGAAAATTTCCTACTAGAGCTAGAAAAAAGGGGCAAAGAGGTCTGAAAACACTTTATACCTAATCCATACTGATATTTGTGGACTTATCACACCTCTGGCTATGGGTGGTTTCAGATATTTCATCACCTTCATAGATGATTACTCTCGTCATGGATGGATTGAACTCTTGTGTGAAAAGGGCAAGTCTCTTAATGCATTCAAGACCTTTAAAGCAGCACTCGAATTAAAATTTGACAAGTTGATTAAGTGTGTGATATCTGATAGAGGAAGAGAATTTTATGGGAGATATACTGAGACTGGTAGGAACCCTGGGCCATTTGCTTTGTACCTTCAAGAGCATGGCATTTAAGCTTAGTATACTATGCTTGGGACCCTACAGCAGAATGGGGTTACAGAAAGGCAAAATCATACTCTCATAAATATGGTTAGAAGCATGATCAGTTACTCTTTACTACCGAAATTTTTATGGGATGATACACTTAAAACTGCTGTTTATATTTTGAATCAAGTTCCTAGCAAGTCAGTTCCAAAGACTCCATATGAGTTGTATTTTGGAAGGACTCCTGTGCTGAAGCATATGCGAGTTTAGGGTTGTAAAGCATAGGTAAAACCTTACAATCCACAACAGATGAAGCTTGATGCTAAAACTGTTGATGGTTTCTTCATTGACTATTGCATCAGATCTCGTGGGTACAGATTCTATTGTCCAAATCACACTACTAGGGTAATTGAATCTGACCAAGCTTATTTCTTTGAAGATGCCTTAGACAGTGGGAGCTCTGTGCCTAGACATATTACTTTACATGATAAAAGTAGCATTTTGCCTATGCCTATCTTTACAAACCCTCATGTTGATAGAAATAATGCCGTGGATCAGGATGAAGCTCAAGATGAACCACCTTTAGAGGGTGATAGGGATCTGGTTATTGAATCAAGACGGTCCCAAAGAGTTCGCAGGTTTGCTATTCCAAATGATTACATGGTGTATTTGCAGAAATTTGATTCAGATGCTACTGATAGTTTAGACCCAATATCTTACTAAGAGGCTATTTCTAGCTTGCATTCTTCTGAATAGTTGGAGGCTATGAGTAAAGAAATTGCCTCTATGTACTACAATCACATATGGGAGCTTGTAGAGCTATCAAAGGGTTTTAAACCAGTGGGTTGTAAGTAGATCTTTAAAACAAAACGAGGAGCTAGAGGTGAAATTGATAGATATAAAGCCAGACTTGTAGCTAAGAGCTACAACCAGAAAGAAGGTATTGATTACACAGAAACCTTCTCTCCGGTATCCACCAAAGATGCTTTTAGAGTGGTAATGGCTTTTAGTTGCACAACTTGATCTTGATCTTCACCAGATAGATGTCAAGACTGCGTTCTTGAATGACAATTTATATGAAGAAGTCTACATGACACAACCTAATGGTTTTGTTGAATCTGGTAAAGAACATCTAGTGTGCAGATTAAAGAGATCCATCTACGGGCTAAAACAGGCCTCTAGACAGTGGTATCTGAAGTTTGATGAAGTTATCACCTCGCTTGGTTTTGCTGAGAATGTCTCAGATTAGTGTATCTATCAGAAGTTTGATGGGAACAATTTTGCCATTCTTATTTTCTATGTTGATGATATATTGTTAGGCAGCAATTCAATGAATTTTCTCAATGAGATAAAACACCTATTGTCTTGCCATTTTGACATAAAGGACATGGGTGAAGCCTCCTTTATTCTTGGGATACAAATTTATCGTGATAGATCTCGTGGTATTCTTGGTTTATCACAGACCACTTATATTGAGCGGGTACTTAAGAGATTCAGAATGGATTCATGTTCTCCTTCACCTGGTCCTGTACAGAAAGGTGAGCTGTTATCAGAGTTACAGTGCCCCAAGGATGATAAGAAGAGGGCTGAAATGAGAAATATACCATACGCTTCCGCTGTCGACAGCCTTATGTATGTTCAAGTGTGTACTCGACCAGATATAGCCTTTGCCATTGGAGTGCTGGGTCGATACTTAAATGATCCAGGTCTAAATTATTGAAAGGCTACTAAGAAAGTTATGAGGTATCTTCAAGGTACAAAGAATCATATGTTGACTTATAAAAGGTCAAATTCTCTTGAGGTTGTTAGGTATTCTGATTATGACTTTAAGGGATCAGAAGATCTTGAGATTGTTGGCTTTTCAGATTCAAATTTTGCCTCTTGTCTGGATGATCGTAAATCCACGACTGGCTATATTTTTATATTGTCTGGAGGAGCTGTCTCTTAGAAGAGTGTAAAACAGACACTTATGGCAGTTTCATCTATGGAAGTTAAGTATATTGCATGCTTTGAGACTACACGTCACGCTATATGGCTGAGGAAGTTGATATCTGGCATGCACCTAGTTGAGTCAATATCACGTCCTCTAACCATTTACTGTGATAACAAATCTGCAGTATACTATGCTAACAATCACAAAAATTCCAGTTACAAAGCATTTTGATATCAAACTCATGTTTGTGAAAGAGAAAATTGATGAGTCTCAGACCCGTGTGATATACATTTCTGGCACATAGATGCTTGCAGATCTACTGACTAAGGGCCTACCTGTAGAAGTTTTTCAAAATTATGTCACTTGTATGGGTATTGTGAATTCATTTAATGCCCTGGTCTAGTGGGAGTTTTTGAGAACCTTTTATGTTGCAATTTCTCTTTAGGCTTTGTTTTTCTTCTGAGTTATGTTCAGTTTAGTTAGATGCATCTATATCATTTGTATCCCCATAGGATTCAATGATTCTGTTGTGATATGCTATGCATGTCACTTGTTTCCCCATTTGGAATAAAAATTTCATATTTTATTCAGATTATGAGATGCCATATCACTTGTTTCCCTATAGAATCTAGTGATTTTGTGGAGTTTCATTTTCTGAATCTTGTTTGTGGCTTGTTTATACAACTTGCTTAATTAATGCAATCCAAATGGGAGATTGTTGGAATATTTATTTAATTATGGATTAACATTAATTAATATAGCACTTATAAATTTTTCAGGTACGCATATATCACTTTATTCATTTATATGAATTGAGATATAAAGATTCAACAAAAGCATGATTTTATGGAGATGGTTTATTAATTTGAACATCATTAGATAATGATCAAATTATAACAACTAGATCAAGCACAGTGCATTACAAGTAAACGGACGGTCTTCATTAAATTTTCCAGTCAAAACATAGTGTGTATGTAAAAGTATTTCAAGTTTAGTCATATATTCTCACCAGTTTTATTTGTAAGACCACCCTTATCGGTCTTCAATACACAACTAGTTCCAAAATTTAATGTAACATTTATAAGTCATATACAAAATTGCAACTCGACCCATCTCCCAATGCTGAGAAAAAAGTTCTCATTTTTTATCTAGCATGATTAAGTGCAATTGGGAAAAAAATATAAAAGTTTTTGACACTTCCCTTACTACAAGTAAAGTAGTCAACAGATGCTTATAAAAGAAACCGGATAGAGTATGTCGAATTATTAAAAAAAAATAAATATTATTTTTTATTATAATAGTACTATCCACCCTGATCTTTCAAAAAGCGTATATTTTAAAAAAACAAATCCAAAGCTTTTTTATGGGCTTTGGTGTTTCAAATCCTAAGGGATCTTTTCATGCATCTTGATCTCTTTTAAGAGATCTTTGTGATGCCTTGCTCCGACCTTTGGGTTGGTTACTTATTTCCTCCTCATAGCCACCTTTTTTATTTTTATTTCTTCAACTTATTTGCATGAACCTGGCTTGCGCATATCTAACCAAGGAATAGCTGTTCTTATCAGTTTCAGGTTTATTTGGTTTCAGTTTTTCAAGTTATGTTTTTTGTTGGTCCTTGTTCGTAATACTTTCAGGTTGGGCTTTCAGATTCATTGCTCTAAGCCTTTCTGGTCTGAAATAATCATTTTATATGTTTATATATGTAGACTTTTTAACCAAAAAAATAAATAATAATAATTAGTTGAAAACCGTAAAATCAACGAAGAAATTATCCAATGACTAGTCAAGAATAATATGATAAATTAAAATTCAAACAGCTTGCAGCTAATAAAAAGATTGAAGTTATTCACACATGTTTTGATGCGAGAGAGCTGAGAGTTTCATGGATTCCATCCACCCCATGTATTGAACAAATCAAGCCACCAAAAGTTTTCAATTCCAAGGCGCGTGTGTATTATATATACACTGCCCATACTACTACTTGAGGGAGCTACAACTAAGAGTGTGCCACTGAAGTGCAAAAGACAAGCCACAGAAAACACAGAAGATGCTAAGTTAAAGGAAGAAGAATCACAACACCAATGCTTTAGGAACAACAAGATGCAGCAGTTCTGGATCCTTCTGCAGGTCTGTCCACAAGCACCATCCCTGCCCGGTTTGGAGCAGGCTGAGCCCTCGGTAACCTCTTTGCTGTTTACACAACCAAATTGCCAGTCAAGCAACACAGTTTATCAGAAGCAATTCGCATGCTTTAGAAGACGAACTCCAAACCAAGATATAATAAATGTGATTTCATGTCATTGGAAACCGGTAGACATGTTAAGCCAACTAAACCATTCAAATACATTATAATAAGAAATGTGTCAAGGAACAAGTAAAAGTTTGTGCCAACGAGGAGCCAAAACATTATTCCCTCCAACCCTATATACAAGTCACTTCTAACTATTTCATCGGAATCAAGGAGAGAGAGGTAAATTATTATTGTTGTCTTGAAAAAAAAAACAGAGAGAAGAAAGAAATTCCTCAATTTATCTTTACCAAATGCAAAATCTTTAAAAGCACTTTCTCTCTCATATGTAACATTTTACTTTGCTCATAGAAAATTGTAAGAGGATAAAATTGAAAGCAATTAATTAATGATCCGCCTTTTATGCAAAACAAGTTACCAAAAAAAAAACCATCAATTTCTTCTAATCAGTGACTAGCATATGGGACTTGAGGGAGTACTAAGCAAAGCAGTGTTTTAAATAAATTGAACCCGAGATTCATTGCTAAATGTCCGATCATGTGATTGGGTTCTGATAATTACTTTCAAGTCCCAGAACTAATACCATAAAATGCTAATTTAAATTCGAATAACTTGCAAATATAATCACAAAATCTTGCCCAGCAGAAGTGTGGGGGACCAAGGTTCTTCCTCTAAAAGAAAGTTTCATCTCTTTGAATTGAGGTTCTGTTATACCAAAGCTATTTAATTAAAGAAATAAAGTAGGGAAGAAAATGATTAAAATAGGACAGTTCATAATCATCATCAAGCAGCACAAAGAGTATTCAACATAGAAAATGGGTCCCACCTATTTCATAAAACATGTCGTTTACATTGATTGCAGTTTTGGCAGATGTTTCCATGAAAAATAGATTATTTTCTTCAGCATATGTTCGTGCCTCCTGCAATGCCAACGAGATAAAACTTGTATGTTGGTGCTTCAAGGAATTGTATTTTGCACACAAAATTTGAAAATATATTGTATAAAGATCCACAATTTATCAATCATGGAAGAGCAAAGCACCTTATAATATTTCAAATTAAAGAACCTTTGCCATCGAGAATGGATGCTTTAGGAATTAGCACAGCACAAGTTTATGAAAAAGACACAACTACCCAACAAGTTCATGTCAGATTCACTATGCATAAACCTTCAATGGCAAACAGATTACCAAAATTGCACTTGCAAAAGGGACATCAAAGGAGTTTCTTAGCTAGAAACAAAGCTGAAATGCAGGAAATGTGTCCATGAATCATGAAAAATAATTCAAAATGTTTCGCCAAATTTTATTCATGGGGAAACCCATTTGACAAATTAAAGCTAGTTTTCTAGTAGACATAGGTATAGACTATTAATTATTCTAGACCAGAATCTGCAGGCAACAAAACTAAATTTAAAGTCCAATTACCGAAATTTTGATTAAGGCAAAATCAGTTGATTAAAAGGAATAGGGTTAGAGTTTATTTAGTTGTGTTTATTATGTTGTAAGACCAAATATAACTCCAACAAGCTGACTGTCAACAGAATTGATAGGGAAGGACGTCTGTTGTGGCATGCAAACATGTAGGATATTGGCTCTGCATTTTTTTTTTGGCTGAATTTTGACCATACATCTTTTCCCTTATTTTGAAAAGAAATGAAAAGCAGGATAAAGACAGTTTCACTGAACAGACATCTAGTTACTTGTCTATCTGGAGAAAGTTAGAAGGCTTTCTTTAGTTTATTTTTTGTTTCTTTCAAAACTAAAAGGGAAAAAGAAAGGATGGCCAAAAAAAAAAACATCAAAAACAAAAAAAGGGAAAAGGGAAAAGGAAAGAAAAGAATTGATCGTCAGGACTGCACATCAGACAATCCAAATTCCCAGCATATTCAGAGCCAACATCTAGAGCTATCCCTCAAGAAGCTTAAAACAAATGTAGCACTACACTTTAAATCAAGAGTTGTCTGTCTGAAACCTGCCAAGCACTCATATTAGACACAACAAAACAGCTTAAACTACATATAGGCACTTCAGATTTTGTCATGTCATTGTATCCTTTTGAATGATGCTGTGTCTATGCAAGTACCCATGCTTCCTAGCTCAGAATAGTTAACAGCCAGGACCCAAAAAAATTCCAAATGTGTTAAGCCAGGGGCTATAGGAAATTTATTTGACAACTCAAATGCCAAAAATGATCAAAGTAACACATCAGCTGCAATACTCAGATGGATGACAAAACCCAAAAAATAAAACATAATAATAACATGGCGCAAAATTCCTCTTTGTCATTTAAACCAGATTTCAAATTTAAATCTTTAGAGGAAACAAAATACAACTTTACCAAAACAACAACAACAAACCTTATTCTATTAGGTGAGGACAAAAAATATAGTTTTAGCAAAGTTGCAAAGTTCAAGAATTTAGATGTTAAAAGCTTACATGCCGTAATAAGAAAATTTGAATATGTAACAAAACTCACTTCAGCTGTCACTTTCCTCTTATCTTCCAGGTCAGCTTTGTTACCAGCAAGAGCCACAACCATGTTAGGATTCCCTGTAAAACACATCAAAATGAGTGTGTGATTTGGGAATCTGGCAATCTACTCTGAAAGTCTCCCACATTTTCCCTCTGGAAGGCAATTTATATTTGTGTGAAAACCAATAGCTACTGATATTTGTTTATATGGACTTTCATGCTTTTCTATTCCCAAACGAAATGACAGAGTTTTATCTTGACAGTTAATTCCAGCAAAAACAAAATAACCATTCCCCAAAAAAAGATATTAAAAGGATGCGAATTATAAACAAGATTGCTCTGTTCATTAGTACAGACAGTTAGAATTCAAATGCTACCAGTACAAGGGATATGAAACATCAATTTTCTGATTTTCATTTTGCAATCTACCACCTTCATATCTCCACACAATAGTATAGCATTATATTATATCCATAATATAAAGAAAGGACCAAGAATAAGAAATTTTCTCCTTTTTTATGATAAAGAGAGACATAAATCACAAGAAATCTTCATGGCAATTACCATATACCTTGCTTTTGAAATTCTAGAACCCAGTTCTTGGCTCGTGCAAATGGATCCTGTAATTGAGATGTAGAACTAGCCTTAGTGAACAAAGCATAACAATTTAAAATGCACTGCCTTGGACCTATCCAAACACATGCAGGGATAACCCTCCTAGCAGATTGAGTCTTCTCAACTTTTGTGAAAATACTATATTGAATATAAAAATATAAAAAATACTCTCTCCATTAAAAAATATAAAGCATTTTTAAGGGATTGAATAGTAAAAAAAGCAAGGTATTTTTAATCTTTCAAGGCGTAATCATTGTCCTTTTTTTAAAAAATTTCTTTATTAAAAAAATTACTTTATATTTACTTAGGGTAAAACATCTTATTAAATAGGGTGAATATAAAAAGATAAGGTTAATCTAAAGACAAATAACCACTTTATTGAAAGGTAAGATTTGATTAAAAATACCTTATATTCTTAAACAGATAAAGTATTGATGAATTACGATCACTTCAACCATTAATTTTTACTCTCAAGTAGTTTTCTTTTCTCAGATTTTTTAAGATACTTCACTAATTTTTACTCAATGGAGTTTGCAGTTTTAACTACAGGTGCCAAAGTAATTTTAAAATTGCGTTGTCAAGACAATTTGTCAAATGTTTTTAAAGTGAACAATAATGGATTGTGCAGTCATTACTTTTTTTTCCATGAGCATAGTGAAGTCAATTTAATTCTCTGATTAATTGAACTTGAAATGAATTATTAAGAATGTTAGAGATCTGTGATTTTATATTTTGATTTTTTAAACATTGATTTGGTCTTATATTAAATTAATTCAGACATTGATTTAACAGTTTACTAGTTCAAATATTGGGTTAACTTGATCTCTAATATTATGACTTTGCATGATTTCTTCCATAATAGAATTTCCAAGCATTCCTCCAAAGGAGAGATTGTGAGGGTGACATGGAGACTTTATGAGACACGAGTCTCACCATTTTCTCTGTTTGTATTTTCAACGTATTCATTATACACGAAGTTTTATTTCCAATACAGTTTTCAAGCATTTCTCCAAAAATAAAATTGAGGCCTCGTTTAATTTATTAATTAAAAAGAATTTTAATGAAAACGGAAAAGAAATTGAAATTGCAAAATGAATTAGAATTTGATTTAAAATTACATACGGTATAATTGAAAATTTGAATGGAATTCTGACATTATTTTTGTATGATAGTGGGAGTAATTTCCTCCACTCACAAGCCTAGAAGAAAATTTCTTTGCCTAAATTTAATTCATTCATCGCCACCCCTAAAAAAGAAAAGAAAAGAAAATTCATATGGCCTTATAAAAAAATCGTTTATTCCCTAAAATAAATTAGTTTTGCGAGCAGATAACTATTAAACTTTAAATCATATGTAATAATCCATTAATTTCTCAAGTTGTTTTTTTAAATAATAGACTAATTAACTAACCACATGATAAGAATATTATCTACACAAACATAATATGGATATTCTGGTCTTTGTCTTCATTATGTTTTGAGAGACTAAATTGATTCAACAACCTACTTTTGTTTTTTCATGGTCTCAATAACCAGGAAAAACCCTAACAACTATGTTTTCTTAAAGCATGACCAAAATGCAGAAACTAATAAAGGTATGTTCAGGTTTATGCCGGCCACTAATAATTATATGCATTAATTAATTATTATGATAAAAGAAATTCAACAAGAATAGACTAAAAGAATTGTTTTGAATTCGTCATTGTTCAAAGAACCTGAGGATGATGAACGAGAATTTCAATACATGGTTGTGAAAATTAAGAATACATCAAAAGGATTTTTTTCCCCCCACATTTCGCATTTTGAATATAATAAGGCAGCTTCATGACACTTTCATGGAAAAACATGTGAGTATGCTGATTATTTGGATTCATTCAAAAAATTCCAGTGGAAAGTTATTAAGTATTACTCCTATTAGTTTTCCAATAAGACTTATCAAGTCAATGAAAAAGATCTCTACAATTTAGAAAGATGTAAAGGTTGAGGATAAAATTTGAATTAGGACATTAGGAGCAGTAAGTATAGTAAGTAAAATGAGTTGAGTTTGTAGGGCTAACTCATTTAAACCTAACAATTGCTAGTGCTGGATACAAGATTTAGAGTTTCAAACTAGAAAAAAAAGTCATAAAAGTCAGTCATAATAGGCCAAGGGTCTAAACAGTAGGGTCAAGGGCTAGTTCATTTAAACACTTTTATTTATTTATGTGTTAAATATTATTAATTATGCTAATGTTAATAATATTTTTGACATTATTGATAATGCTTCAAATATTTAATTACTACTGTATTTTTTAAAATTAACTTTGCTTAATGATTTGGTTTGTTTAATTTTAGATAGTGACTTCTTTGTTTGAACTTTAAACAGTTGTTTGATTTAATTTGGACTTTGACAATAATTTGATTTATGTAATGTATGTGTATCTATATTTTTAAATTATATTTTTGACAAAGAGAGTATTTTTATACATGTATAATATGAGATCGTATAATTTAAATTAAGAATTTATAAATTTTAATATTTTTATTACTTAAAATAGGAGGTTTCATGCATAATCATGATGTTGATAGTGCATACATGTAGTCTCCTATTTTCCTCAATGGAGGCAATATTTTGGTTGAGAAACAGTCAAATACTAAATGTAAGCATTCATTTCAAGTAAAAATTTATTTTATTTTTATTTTTTTAATTTATTTCACTTCATTTTATTCTAGTAACCACTACTACAGATTTGGTTATATATGATGGTTATTTTCAATCGTATTTGACGATTAACAACTATCAAGTAAGCCCTCATCATATATAACACACGACAATATTTGATGATTAAGGAACCGTCAAATAACAACCGTGAAATATTCTTATACATGTTTGACGGTTATGGTAAGAATCATCAAATATGACCATCATTTTTTTTTTTGTATTTGGGGGTTGCATATTTCATAGCCCCTTGCATTACAAACCAGAATAAATGCAACCAGAATCTAGTCTAAAATACTTCTAATACATAAATTAAAACTAATCAATTGAAAATATGTTCAAATTAACCAATATATTTTCATATACCATTTTTTTAAATCCTCTAATATCTAAGAAGAAGTTACCCCTATGAATTTGTTGCATTTTAAGCTAGCAATTGTAATGAATATTACCACTCCTTGATAACTTTATGGATGCTCATATTTCCAAATACTTCACAATATGTGTCTGGGTAGTACTACATTATAAATAACCAAAGAAAAGTTAGTTGATAGATTTTTAATATTGTAAAATAGTAGAATTTGAATCACACACACACATGCACGCACGTACAGAGAGAGAGAGAGAGAGTCAAAGGAATGATAGTCTGCTAGTTAGTGATAATGTCTCATAATGCAATATCTACAGTCTAGGTTATTATCCTTTTTTCTATTGGTCAGTGATGATGTCTTTAAGATACCTCATAACGCAATATCTACCGTCTAGGCTATTATCCTTTTTTCAAGGGCACTTAAAAAAGCTGGTCAGTGATGATGTCTTTAAGATACCTCATAACGCAATATCTACAGTCTAGGCTGTTATCCTTTTTTCAAGGGCACTTAAAAAAGCTGGTCAGTAATGATGTCTTTAAGATACCTCATAACACAATATCTACAGTCTAGGCTATTATCCTTTTTTCAAGGGCACTTAAAAGACCAATAAAAATATGTTAATGAATTAGAACAAATAAACATATAATGAAGACAATATTCAAAGGCAATACCTTAATTATGTTCCAACTATAAGGCTAATGATATTTCTTACCTCTTAGAATGCTAAGCTACATTTGGGTGTGACACAACACCACAGCCCTCATAAACAAACAAAAAATATTAATGTTTAGAAATTTGAAGTAATAAAAAATATATAAGCTAATTAAGAAGCTAACATATTAAACATCTCCATCATATCTTGTCGATACTTGGTAGCCCTCCAGCAAAATTCAAGTAGTAAAACCTTAGGCATTACCAACCAGTTGGATGGAAATTAACATCCAATGGCTCCTAAGAGAATTTAAAAATGTTATAAAATGAAATTCTTGAAGCGAAATTAATTTGACAAGTTCAAGTAATAAATTCTCACCCTTGCATGTAAGGTGTCAAGAATAACAGTTCCTTTGAAGGGTTATTGTTCCTAGCCTTAAAATACTTGGATAAAGCAATTGATTAAGCTTCACAACTCTTGGTAGATTGGTTGTGATGAGTAGCAATGTCATAAGGACATATAAAGATAAACTTTGAGGCAAGGTTGGTGAGGACAATGAAATTTTCATAAAGATACCTAAATAAAGAAAGCAAATATGTCAATATATTTGTTATAAAATAGAAATTAGTCATGTGAAAAATAAGTACCTCATATGACAATGAATGATGGTTTGGCTAATCTCCCCATGCTTAAGAACTTCATCGATTACTTTGATCCTGAGCATATCTCCTTGAATCTCTATTGTACATGTGTGATTAAATAGGAGCCACATCATAGGATTTTTAATCCTAAACACGAGCATATGCTTCAAGTGCATCTCACCATCTCGTTGACAATTGCGACACACTTGTCGAGGGTAGTCCAAAAACCTTAAATTCATGTGCCAAACTTTTAAGACGGTCTTGTCCCTTAGATTATGAACCAATATTATTAGTTATGGATGAAAAGAAATTATATATATACTTTGTACAAGATAATGCCAACTATGATACCTTTTTTATCTTTTCTTCTATGTCTACTAACAATATGAGACTCCTAGGCCATGCAACAAAGGAGCCTGCCACTTCTCCTATAGTCGCTGCATCAATTATGGGCATAGTCAACGGATAGTTGGCATCAAGGGATTTATTGATTAACCTTCACATGTGATCTGCAGGCATTAGCAAACTATGTATAGTAGTTTCTCCTGATATATTATACACTTTCCCTACTGTGACCTTACATTGATCCAGACTGTTTACTAAGAAAAAACAATCGAACTCGCCCTAAACATACAAAAGCATTAGGACAAAAAATAATTGTGAACTAAAGTTAATATATATATATATATATATATTAAAAAAATACTATATCAGGGATGGCTTTGAGACGAGAAGGCTGGGCCATTGTGCAACTGTCTCGCTTTCTGGTGGAAGAAGGTCAAAAAATGGTTTCCCAGCTTCTTAGGAACTAAAAAATTCCTCAAATTTCTCAATCAATTTTGCTTGTCTTCTTACTTCTTGTCTCAGCTCATCGACCTCCTCCGTAGTAGCCACACCCTTAGCCTTTTCCTTTTGTGGTGACCCTAGTATTTGTTTTCCAGTGACATCAAGGCCAATACCTTTAACACGACTAGGGTGATTTTTATTGCCTAATATCCTTTCCAATATATCTTCAGTCTTTAAAATCTCACCTTGAGAGACTTCTTCTAAAATGGCAGCTTGAGTAGCAATAATATTATATAACAAAGAACATGCAAATGAATAAATTCATTTGATAATATAATTATTTAAACACTTACAACTTTTTCAATAAGTTCTCAAATTGATTCATTAACAATATTTCCAGATTTATCAATCTGGCCTCATATAAAAAGTCTATGACGAGATATAGTACTATCTCTCATGCCTTCTTGCTCTAGCTATATATAGGCATAAGTGGCAAAACACATGTTAATAAACTTATTAAATAAAAAAATTTAAATAGTTTAATTTTAATCCATACCTTTTGTTTCTTAATGCCAGAATACCCTAACTGCCCTTTCAAGAAAGGGTAAGGATTCTTCGACCTCAATTCCTGATTGTTTTGGCTCAAATCCTTTAGCAAAAACATAAAATTCATATCAATAAACTTATTAACTAATAAATTTATTAAATAAGAGTAATCGTTAACTAAAAATCTTTTCGAAGTTATCTAGCAATAAAATCATCCCAATATTGTTGTTTAACTAATGGCCTTATTAAATCTGGGACAACAGCACTAATGTTCCTCTCAGCCTTTCGTATGTATTTATGCCTACGAAATACCAAAAAGATTGCAATGCCCTCATAGCTGTGCTCATGACATAATGCCTTTGACTGCTGTCAATCTTAAATGCTGCCTGCACAACAATACAATCATTTTGTTATTGATATGAATTTTAATGTAATTCATTAATAACTAATTATACATACATACATACAAACATACATACATATATTACCTCTACTTGTACCCAAATGAAATTCTTTTAAGCTTCATCTATATCAAGCCAAGAACTAACTGATAATCCTATATTCGCTCTAGCCATGACACCAATATCGCTTGTGAACTTTTTTCTATTAGTTTTAATCGACTACCCTTTAACATTCTATTAAAGCTCATATTTCTTTCTGACCAACCACTTTCTACTCACATCCTCTATAAGTACCAATCCTTTCTTAATTGCCCTAGCCTTGGCTTATTGAGCATCTTGACTCATAAGAATGTTGGGTATGATATGATCATCACCAGTAAGAGAAAGGGGATCAACTAAGAAATCAGTAGTAGGGCTAGGCTCATTGAGCACACCAATGGCATCAGGCACAGCGGTGGCATTGGTCGTAGTAGGGGCATTGGGCACACTTTTACATTTTTTTTTTGAGCCATTCACCTATTACATTCAACAACACACAAGTTAATTAAGTAAATAATTAAAAACACACAAGTCACAACTATAAATTAATTAAGTAAATAAAAAAGCACATAAGTCACAAATACAAATTAATTAAGTAAATAAAAAAACACACAGTCACAACTAAAATTAATTAAGTAAATAAAAAAACACACAAGTCACAAATACAAATTAATTAAGTAGATAAAAAATCACACATACTTAAGTTGATCTTTTTCTTTTCCTTGTCTTTTTCACCTTGGTAGCAACTTTCTCAAACTTTTCTTGAATTCTTTTGCCCCTCTTTGAAATCCAAATACTTTCATTGTGATTACATCTCATATAGTAGGCACTATTTTTATTCAAATTACTTTCAAGTGACATTCCTAGAAATGGATCATCCTCAATAATAGCATCTCTAGCATCATTGACCTCCCTAATTTTTTTATTTGTCAATAAAACAATAGACTAACCTGGTTTAGCAAGATTAGGAATATAGAATACTTGTCAAGCCTATGATGCCAAGATGAAAGGCTCATTTTTAGATCCTTCTCTATTAAGATTCACTTGTATGAGGCCTGATGCATCATCAAACTTTAAGCCACTTTTGTAATCAACCTACTTACACTTAAAAATTGGCACCTAAAATTTGATATAGTCTAACTCTCAAATATGCTCAATTACTCCAAAATATAACATTTTTGTATACACAAGATTTTTATCTTCGGAACTAGATATATGAATTGATTACAAGAGTCACATCACTATTTTGCATTGTGCTCTAATCATCTCATTCTTTGGTATAGAATGTATATCCATTGATTATGTAGCTACTGTATGAGATAACTTGTATCCTTAGATCTCGAGCTAACCATCTCACTCTTCTAGAGACTAAATTGTGATCTGCATTATACTTGTCAGTAATGTGCTCTATTAGCCAACTAGTGAAATGCTTATTGTGTGCTTTCTCATACCAAGTTTCTATCTTACTTGGATTTTCCTTCTTTAATTCATCCTTGTGCTTGTCTATATATTCTTGATTGTCTTTATCATTTTGCAGTACATATAGGTGTGCTTGTTCCCATTGTGTGTTTAATATTGTAATTAACTTCCCCTTTTTTGTGCCTTCCTCATCTTCCCTCCCCATATGTCGAGAAATTGGAAGACCAACATAATTTTCATTTCTCAAGTACTTTTGACAAAATTCAATTGCTTCTTCACTAAGGTAACATTCAACAATAGAACCCTCAAGTTGACTTTTATTTTTTGCATACCCTTTTAGGACCTTCATATGACACTTAGTAGGGTACATACATCTCAAATAAGCTAGACCACATGTTTCAACCTCCCTAACCAAGTGAATAGTTAGGTGAACCATTATATCAAAAAATAAAGGTGAGAAAAACATCTCAAGCTCACATAACATTCTTATTATTCGGCCTTACAATCTCCATATTTTGAGAGGGTCGATGACTTTACTACAGATAGACTTGAAGAAGAAACATAGTTTCGTGATTATAACTCATACTTTATCGAGTAAAATTGAATGTATGGCCACTGCAATAAAATTCTCCATTAATATATAGCAATCATGTGATTTTAAACCCTTCAGTTTCAAGTCTTTCATTGACACAATGTTCTTAATATTGGAAGAGTATCCCTCTAGAACTTCAATTGCAACAAGAAACTCATAAAAAGACTTCTTCTCTTCCTTAGACAGTGTGTGAGCTGCTAGACAAAAAATGTACGATTTCCTTCTCCTTTGGTGCCAAGTCTTCTCTTATTCCTATACAAATCATGCCTAACCTTGCATTGATGCCATCTTTAATCATTCTTAGAATATGTAGCAATGTCCCGACAAGACTATCACACATATTTTTCTCAATGTACATCACGTCAAGAAAATGCCTCACATCCATTATCTTTCAATATAGTAACTGAAAAAATAGATCTCTTCTTTCACCTACTAGTCCCAATATGCTTTGTGAAAGGTTTTGCAAACTCAATATTTATATTGCTAACCTTTTCAAATAACTCCTCACTATATAACCATGGAGGTGGCCTACCTTTTTCTAATTTTTCATTGAAAGATTTTTTTAATCTCCGATAATAATATCCTTCATGTCACCATCTATGATGTCCTAAATAGACATTTTTCATTCCATGTTCCAACCTCGTTGAATGAGTGCTATCTTCACAAATAGGACATTCAAGTTTTCCTTTGATACTATACCCTAACAAATTATTGTAGGCCGGAAAGTCATTTATTGTTCCAAACAGCAAGGCTTTCAAATTAAATTTTTCTTTCCTGTAGTCATCATACACCTCAATGCCATTCTCCCATAATAGCTTTAAGTCTTCAATTAGAGGACCCAATTGTATGTCTATATCATTTCCTGGTTACTTTGGTCCTAAAATTAGCATGGACACCATTAAATACTTGCGCTTCATGTATAACCATGATGGTAAGTTATAAATGACCAAAATCACTGGCCATGTACTATGAGCACTACTTTGAAGTCCATGTGGATTCATTTCATCAGTAGATAGTACGAGGCATATGTTCCTAGATTCCTTTGCAAACTCAAGGTACTTATTGCTCACCGCAAGTATATGAGTTGTAGTAAGTAATATAAAATGAGTAGAGTATCATTCCCTCAATGATTTCTTTAAAAACTATAATCAAGCAAAAGACTAAGCAAATTTGATCAAGTTGAGCTATATATAGTTAGGTAAAAATGATTTTGCAAATGAAACTAACACTAGAAAATAAAATAAAGTGAGTGATTCATAAATTTCAAAATTACCTCCTCTCATAAATGCTTTTAATGAAAACAAGTGCTAACCTAGGGTTCTAAAAATACTTGGACAAACTC
The DNA here is from genome assembly GCF_029017545.1 of Prosopis cineraria. Lineage (NCBI taxonomy): Eukaryota > Viridiplantae > Streptophyta > Magnoliopsida > Fabales > Fabaceae > Prosopis > Prosopis cineraria. The sequence continues at coordinate 16,466,656 of NW_026555333.1, forward strand.
TCTCAAGTTATGAACAAATGTTTAGTTAAATTAATTGCTCAATCTCTTGTTACAATTAATAAAACTCAATTTTAAACACCAACCCTAATGTGGCTATGCAAGGCTAGCAAGTATATCTCTATCTTACTAGCAAAACCATCCATTCAACATGCAAATATCAAGTTTTTACACAATTTTATCCAAGTTCTACACTCAACCTAGCCCTCTCAAACATCAATTAAGTGAACCCAACATCTAAATGGTGGCCAATCACTTAGAAGTATTAAGAAAAGGGTAAAATAAACACATATATATCATTAATCACAAAAAGAGAGGAGAAATATAGTGTTAATCCATACAAGGGTTCTAAATAATCTTAGAACAAAGGGTTTAGCTACTCATAATCATCCACAAGCTACAAATATACAAAATAAGTGGACCCATTTCAGATTACAAGAGAGGAAAGGGAAGAGGAATAGAAAAACTGAAGAAAATGAGCTCTAAATGTCTTCAAAGCTTCAATCTCTTAGTCTCAACTCTTCCAATGCCCAAATTCTAGCACAACTAAGATCCAAATGTGTTAAAAGTCTGTAAAATGTGTTCTGGGTCAAGCTCTCAGCATTTATATGTCCTAGCCATCTAATTTCTAACAAATGAAACACAGCGGCAAAAGTCGTGAACGAAAGTCACGACTTTGGCAGTTTTGCACTGTTTTTGTAACTAACAAAAATCATTCATTTTGCTCTTAATTTCTTCATCCAAAAGCCTTTCAAAAATATCCACGAAGCTCTAGAAATGCTACTAATCAAAACTTCAATCAAAATAATATGAAATTAGGCCAAAAATATCAAATCAAAGCTAAGAATACAAACCCAAAACAAAATGCACATTTTCCTTATTAGGGCAATAAAAACATATACAATTAAGTCAAAATGAATTAGAATCTAAGGAAAATGATGAAATAACATGAAATTCTAGAGGTTAATAATACTCATGATCAATCTTTTCCTATTGAGGAGAGTCAACAGGATGTCAAAGCTTCCCATCTTTAATCCTCTCATTTGCATGCCATGTTAAATTTTTTAAATCAACAGCACCGCTATACAAGCATTTAAATCTAGGTACTATGGGAAAGTACCGTAATACCTTCTCCAGACTCGTTTCATTATCCTTATAGTGTGATGTATTAACATTCAATGAGTTAATGATGTACATTCATTTCTGAACAAAATGCAATCGTTGGAGCAAGCATGTATCTTCTCATAACTCATCCCCATAGATTGCAAGACCTATTTTGCATTGTATGTTTGCATTAGAAGATTATTATCCTTCGATAACATTTCATGAATAAAAGAAGGAAATTTTGTGAAGATTGTATCAGTCAAACCACCCCTTATTTTTAAGTTGTACAATCTCAGCACAACAGTCAATTTTGAGAATTCTATGCAATCATTGTATAAAGGTGTACTTGCATTGCTTTTCAAAATCTCAAGCATTTCAAGAGAGCCCTCAAGTTCTTCCTTAATTGCATTGGCCATCTCTTTAACACGATCTACTTCTTCTGTATTTGTGTCGAAATCATGTGACATAAAACTACTACAACTTCTTTTGGTCACGCTCCTTGCCTCGCTGTGCTTATACCAATAATTGTAAGTTTGATCAATTCCGTGACACACTAAATGATCTTCCAACTCACTCTTATTAACCCACTTCAACATACCACATCTTACACAAGGGCACACAATATTTTTATAATCATCTTCATACTCGAGTGCAAACCTAATAAATTCTTTAACCCCATCCAAGTATCTCTTTGACACTTGATTCGCAAACATCTGTGTCTTATCCGTAATCCCATCTATCAAAAATTAATTGGGGAAATGTAATTAGTGGCTCAATTATATTGGAGGAGTGCTTGAGACAAACACAAGAAATATTAACTACTTAAAAGTTAAAACCATCCTAGAGTCATGAGCCACCACATGCAACATAATCTCCTTTTAAGCTAAATTAAAATAAATACTTGCAACTATACTTAATTTCCTAAGAAATTAAGTATGCCTTCTATTCATACTTAATGTCATCCCCATTCAATCTAATTTAATTACTTTTATACAAAAATTTAGCAGCATAACGACTTAAAAATAAGACTTTTTTCAAACATTTTGCCCTCACTTCACACTAAATTTCATCCCCATACAATTTAATCCAATCCAATTCAACTCTACTTAGTCATAACTACAACAACAAAGTTTACAATACAATAGCATCAATATATATTAATTTAAATTCTTTCACATTATAACAACCAATAAGTAGAAAATTTCAACACAAAAATCACACAATTGTAGATAGATTTAAAACTAAAAAATTCAAGTTGTATATACAAAATATTAATCAACAAAAAAACTATAGCAATATGTGCAAAAATTCAATTTCTACAACTTAAAATTCAAAAAATACAATTCCAACAATAAAAAATCAAAATCATCAACAACAAGTAATTCTTAAGCAATGTAGGCAGAATTACTCACTAAAAATTGAGGAAAAACAACTCACAATGTTCCAAAATCAAGTCAACCGATGGATGCCTAATAGCAATTTTGTGATTCACAATTGTAATGAGCATAAGGGAACCTTTAAAACAATTTGGGTAGTTCAAAAATACTAAAACAATAATAAATTCCAACACCCATATATAAAAACAAAGAAAAATCACTTATCCATAGTTGCAAAGCCAAAAGAGAGCGAGAATAGACGAGATAGAATCCCAAATGAGTGGACGAACACCAAAACTTCAAATAAATGATAGGGGAAGGCTGATTTCATGGAGAGTATACTGAACTATCGATGGCATAATGAAGAAGACGAAGAGGGGAGGGCATTTTAAATTTCAATACTTGACAGTTGTCTATAGCAACCATTAAGTATTTTTCTTAATATTTAACGGTTCTTCACTAAAACTGTCAAATATAAGAAATTTTTTTTAAAAATAAATATATTTTCCTTAAGTTTGACAGAATCATCAAACTTAAGGTTGTGTATTTTTTATATTTGACGGTTGCTATAAGGAACCGTCAAATATAAAATCCCGTCTCCATATATTTGGCGGTCCACTAAATAACCATCAAATATAAGGAGTCATATATGACCAAATCTATAGTAGTGAACCAAACAGGATCTTGATTTTCGCTTATCTTTGACTCATTTAATTTTTATCCATGCATGACCTTTGGTGTATATTCTAATTAATTTTTTTCATTTTCCAAATTGCTTTTAAGAAATCAAATCAATTAATAGAACTCTATAACTTTTTTTATTGTTTACAAGCTCAACGATTTGCTGTGTGATTTCACTCATAGTCGAGAATTCAAACTCATTAAAAATTTAAGACTTGGGTGGCTGGCGTGGGGTTAGAGCACGTAAAAAGAAAATAAAAAAGAACTCAAACATATTAATTACTAATTAACTCACTTTTGACCAAAATAATTAACTCATCGTTAAGTAAATGCTAAAGATCATAAAAGTGAAGGAAAGAAACTTCACATTTTCTCATATGTTAATTTGGACTTGCTTATTTGGATCCGTTTCAAATGAATAATTTACCAATAGTCACACTCATACACATCTTTTTGGATAATTGAACAAATTATTCACTAAATTTTAGATTCAATAATTTCACAGGCCTTAAAAACTCACTTGTTGTGTAAACTACTCTCTCAACTTTTGAAAATGATATAATTTAGCTCATATCATTAACAAAAATTGACTTCGACCATTCATTGACTAAAAAATGATTGAAAAGGATCTCAAAAATTACACAAAAGGACCAAAATTTTTTTGGGTCCTTTATTATAATTTTCTAGCCTTTGTCTATCATTTTTGAGTCATTTATTATAATTTTTTGGGCCCTTTCTATGATTTTTGAGATCCTTTGCTAGTTAACTAATAGTAAAATTTAACTTTTATTAACAGTAGAGATCATATTGCACCATTTTTAAAAGTTAATAAAATAATTTATATAATAAATAAGTTTAAGGTCTATGGTATTGTTAGACCTAAAATCCAAGGATAATTTGCTTATTTACTGTTTTCTTCTAAAATCTCAATAAAAATATTAAGAAAAATACTAAAAAAGAAAACTTCACCTAAATTTACCAATCCCAACTTCAGAGGATTTAAATTCTCTAAAGTTGGAATTGGTAAATTTTTGTGAAGTTTTACTTTTGATGAGAGAGAAAGAAGATTTTATATTTTATAAAAAATAACAAAGTGTGAGAAAATATTAAAAAAAAACTTCACCTAAATTCACCAATTTCAATTTCAAAGGATTTAAATCCTATCAAAACATAATGTTCAAATAATCTGCTACTTACGCTCTATGAGAGGATTGGGCATTGTGACTCTCTTTATTCTATCATCATTATTTTTATTTTTATCTAGTATTAATAAAATATTTTTTTTGATTGTTCAAGATATCCTCATAGACAATAGGACTAATTTCTCGAAGAATCTAAATACCATTTAAGGGAGTTGTTCTCTCCCAAGTAATATTTTTTATACACATCTTCAGGAATTGAATCCTACAATGATGCTTAAAGGGTCCTATCACTATTATTTGTGTCACATGGTATTAATAAAATAAAATATCTTACTACATGACTAACATGGTCATTTCAATTGGATAAATCATTTTTTTTGTGTGCCAATAATTGGATAAATCAATTAGTCAATGGGAATTATACGGAGCAATCGATCAAACATTGACTTGAGGTCCCAATTAAAGAAACGCCTCACTATATATGAACAATTATTGATGTGGGTAGATACAGTCAGTTGGTTAGTTGGGGGTTTGATTTCCGGATTACGTCTTAAAAAAAAATACAAAATGTATGACACTGACACATTCATGTAAATGATGAATCCCACTCTCAATTTATTGAATCTACAATAGTAATTTCAGTCCCAAAAAAATCTACAATAGTAATGTTTTTTTAAACATATTTTGCATTAACAAACTCTTGGAAATTAATACAGTTTCAAAAATTAAAAAAAAATCAACTTCAGTTATATACGTTTTACTTTCTGTTCTCATTTTTTATTTTTAAATTTTGTTTATAATATAATTTTTAGAATTTTTTTAAAATAAAATAAAATAATTTTTTGGTTATTTAATTTAAAAATAATTTTAAAATAAAAAAATAAGCTAATAGTGAGGGTTGCAGGTGATTAATAATGGTGATTTATGATAAAAATTGGTTAATATAACTAAATTTTTCAATAATTAAATGTAATATGTTTTGAAAAAAATAAAAATAGTTTTAAGATTTTTTATTTTTTTATAAAAAAATAATGATTGTTTTGAAAGCATTCAATCCAAAACACTTATTCAAAAAAAAATTTTAATTTTTTTATTCATAGAAATAGAAAATAGTCTTTAAAAATAGAAACCAGACAGGCCCAAACTTTTTCTAGTTATATTTATAAGGTAGATAATGAAGGATTTTTTTTTGTCATATTTATTAGTTACATCTTTAATTTTTTATCACAAATTTCCTCCTTAACTTTTCATTGAATGCTGATGAGAGAAAATATATTATTAAAGTAAGTATACTCCTTTTGGTCTTATTTATAAATCATTTTTAGTATATTTGATTAGAATAAAAAAATTAAACCTTATTAATTCTATCTTAAAATTTAATAAGTTTTTAATTTCTACCTCTATCCCTTAATAAAGAAAAAGAATTATTTTTAATAATTTTTTAGCATTTGATAAGGCAGAAAGGTAAAGAAGACTTAGAAAATAGTGAAATGCTCTATAAATAAGATTAAAATTAATTTTTTTATGTTCTATAAATAGGACCAGGGGAGTATTTAATAGGGTTAAAATTAGAATCTTATTATGAAATTTTTCTAGACAAAATTAATGAATTTTAATATTTTTCTTAATTTCAATTAAATTTATTGAAAACAATTTATAAATAAAAGTAAAAGACAGATTTTGATTCTTACAATTCATATATACATGTTTAGTTCGAAAACTCTTTACTATCAATTATCAAGAGTACACTGTGTTGTTGGTGTTATATTTTCTTTTCATTTTGTTTTCCCCTTTGAACTTGAATTTCCCTTTTTTTTTTTTTTCAAATCAATGTATCTTTCATGAAAATTCCCTATGGCTATCGTGTTACTATTGATTCCGTGTATTGAATGTGTTTTGGACAAGCAATGCTAATTGCGTGGTCCATGAGCCGCAGTTTAATAACTATAGAGTATATTGACCACTCTATTTTTGTCCACACTGTCATATTGGATGAATCGGAAGGGAAATAAAATATAGGAGAATGCCATTTAATAAAAAATTAATTAAATTAATTTGTCGTTCACCTAAATTTAGATTGACAACTCATAAACTGTAATTGATTGATCCATGATGTACTCTCCCTATGGTAGTATTTATAAAATAGAGAAATAAGAATTTTTTTTTATTGCTTAAATTATTATTATTTTTTATTGAAGCCAATCATATGTGAAGGAGATTGAGAATCACAATGAGTTACAGGGATAGAGAATCCCCATTTTCTTATATTTCATTCAAAAGTGCTTTTCCTGAAGTTATCATCTCAAAATTGTGTTTACGTTAGAAGCCTGGGTGTGTGAAATCTTCCTTTCTTCCTCTTCCCCTTCTTTTTTTCTTCCCTTCTTCCCTTGCCTGCCATAGTTAACAATTTCTTCTTCTCTATCGGTTTTCTCAAGTGGTGTTTCTCTTATGGTATGTTATGATTCTTTTTCTTGATGAATTCTTTTCATTACAGATTTATTGTTGTTAAACAAGTGCATTTTCAATACTCTACAATTGATTCACATTTGAATTTCATGGTTTGATTGTGCACTCTCATTCTTATTTTCTTCATTGTGTCCTTTGCATTATTATAAGCTTTTATAATTTTTTTCAAGTCAGCCCTCCATATTTGGATTTCCTAAATCCACTTAAATTTATAATTTCTTATTTACAAACCATATCAACATTTATGAGTGGCCCTAATATTCAGAAAATATTCAACAGCCATAATATATTTGTCTATCAAATTTTGATTACTTATTATTTTTAAATTAAAATTTTGAATTTCATTTTTTATACAATCAAAAATATGAATTTCATTTATTATTTTTAAAATAGAATTTAAAATTATGAGTAAGTTAATGAGAAGTTGAGATAGTGGGGAGATATTTGGGGTAAGGTAGTTTTATTTATTTTTAAAAATTAAAAAATAAATAAAATAGAATAGAATAAGAGACACATGTCATCGTAGTCAGATATTGCAACAACAGTGCATAGTTTTGTTATTATTTTTGATTAAAAATTTAAAATTATAAATAAATAAGTTAATAAGAAGTTGGGGTAAAGTAGTTATATTTGGGAGAGGTGAGGTAATTTTATTTATTTTAAAAAATTATAAAATAAAAAGCAAATTAGAATCAAGGGCATGTGGCGTAATCATATGTTACTTGTGGTATGTAATTTTCTTATTATTTTTAAATTAAAATTTGAAAATTATGAATATGTAAATAGAAAGCTGAGATAATGGAGAGATATTTGGAGATAAAGTAGTTATATTTATTTTAAAAATTATAAATTGAAAAATAAATAAGTCAAAACAAGTTAAGAACATGTATCGTTGTTAGATGTTACTTGCAATTCTTTTTTTAGAAAGTTGAGATAAGAGAAAGATATTTAAAGGTAAGTTAGCTTTATTTATTTTAAAAATTAAAAATTAAAAAAAAATAGAATAAAATAAAATCAGGAAAGCGTGTCATTGTTAAATGCTACTTGCAATTCTATTTTTTTATGAAGTTGAGATAATGGAAAGATATTTAAGGGTAAGTTAGTTTTATTTGTTTTTAAAAATTAAAAGACAGACAAAGCAAAATACAATGAAGGACACATGTCATCATTAGATGTTGCTTGTAGTTTTATTCTTATATAGTAGATAGATAATATAATTTAACACAAGATTCTCATTATTTATTTATAGAAATATCAATATGTGAGCTTCATATCACATCCGAGCCTTGCCAATACAAAAATTAATCCAAGTGATTCCATGCTTACATCTGTTGCGTGTAAGAAAGAATATACTGAAAGATTTTGACCGACAAATATTATTATTATTGTGAATTTTTTTGGTGATATTTAGTTTTAAACAATAAACCAATCCTATCTACGGTAAAAATAAAGAATAAATTAATTGTTGAGACAAAAAATTAGCCCATCTCTTCATCAGCTTCATCTTTTTCTCTCTTTCTCTTTTAGCCATGAAATTAATTTTTGAACGGTTTAGATTTAATCATTTATAAAATATTATTTATTTTATTTTACTGCAGTTTAAAATTTTCATGTAAATCTTGGGAAAAATATAATATAAGTATTGGTCCTTATAGTTTTATTATATTTTATTATTGATCTTTATATTTATTTATATTGATCCAAGTCCCTATAGTTTTTCTCATCTGTAATGTTAGTCTATTTATTTTTAAATATGTCCAAAGGAACAATTTTGTAGCACTGATTGACAATATTAAATTTTCTTATGTGTAACTAAGGGTGTTAAATTGAATATTAAATAAAAAAGAAAGAAATAGAGCAATTACAAAATATAAAGTAACAAAGATCAACTAGAAGAAATTAAAGACTATGCCTAGCTACATGAAAACAAAATAAACTCTAACATCAAGATTAACCAAAAATAACAACCAATAGCATTAAAAATAGGGGAAAAAGTAAAATAGAATATCATGGTATGGTGAATAAAACCAAAACAAAGGTGAAGAGAAGAGCTTGAAGTATGTACTAATAAACAAAATAAAACCTAATCCCATTGAAATAATATTAGTTATGGTAGATAATTTAGCATCGTTAACTACATCATAATCTTTAAGGACATATTTAGAAATAAAGAGACTAACATTACACAAGGAAAAAACTATATGTACTTGGAATAATGAAAAAAAAGTTTAAGGATTAATAACAAAATACAATAAAATTATAAGGATCAATAGTTATATTTTTTCCTTAAATTTTAATTGTTTGAATTTGATTATTTATTTTTTTATAATTTAGTATTTTAATAATAGTTTTATAAAAGATCAAATATGAACAAATCTTGATACAATGAATAGAAAAGAAAGGTGGGGGAGAGAATGGGAGAGAAAAATGAGAAAATCTTTGCCTACTTGAGGTCTGCATGGCGCTGAAGCTGTTATGCTACAAAAGACAAGGAGAGTGCAAGACCCAAGGACCATGTCATTTATTACAATGATTTGAATACCTTGGAAATTGGAAATCCACGTGAATATCTTGAAATTTGCATTTTTAAAAAAGAAATGTGAGGTTTTATGTTTTATAAAAAATATTAAAAAAATAAAAACTTTATATAAATTCACTAATCTCAGCCATAGAAGATTTAAATTCGATCCACGCTTATATTTTTTTTCTCAATCTCAATTTGAAATTAAGTTGAATTTCAATGATAATTATCACCGTATCCTATTATTTGCATTCCTCTAAATCTATAGAAAATTCAAAATTCAAAATATTAAAATGATACAAATAAACCCCACCATGTAAAAGAACAATATGTTACTAGCGAGGGGTGGGCCTAGGGCAAATGCTATTTTCTAATGCGTCAAACCCATATTTAAATTTTATCAAGAGAGATATTCACATGGTACCTTTTAACTATACTTTGAATAATATTACTTTTAATATAAGAAATTTTTTTAGTTTATTACATAAAATTATTACTGGCGGATCAAGTTTAATTTTAGTGAAACTAAAGCCTGAGGATTCTTGCACCAAAAAAAAAAATTGCCCCTTTGCCTAAAAAGGCCTGAGGGTTGCGGTTAACGTGAAAAAAAATTTAAAAAAAAAATTGGTGGAAATGACCTTATTAGAAAAAAAAAAAATTAGTCCTAAGGACCAAATATAATTGAAGGATCAAAGCTAATATTTTAGTCATTAAACAACTTGAACAAATGACCAAAACACCTTCTTTTTCAACTAATGAAATTGAAAAAAAAAAAGAAAGAAAAGAAAACAAAAGCTGCTTGTTTAACACCCTATGCCAATAGCTTTGCACCCCAAGCCAATAGCATTGTACCCCAAGCAGAAGCCTTACACCCTAGCTAATAATCATGTACCATAAGCCAGAAGCCTTATACCTCAAGCAAGAAGTCATGCACCCAAGCCAGAAGCCTTGCACCCTAAGTCAGAAGCCTTGCATCAAAACTAGAAGCCTTATACCCCGACCAGTAGCCTTGCACCTCGAACCAAAAACCTTGCACCCCAGCCACACACTAGCAATCTGAAGGTTGAACAAGTCTTGATAAATTGATAAAAAATAGAATTTTCTAATATTATAAAAATTTAAAATTTTATAATGTAGTAAAATTATGAAAGTATATCTTTTATATTTCCTTAATTGCATACAAAGAATTTTTTTTGACAAATATAGATTTTTAAATAATTTTGACTTTAAAGAGGGACATTTTGGTCAAATTAAAAATTTAAGAATCAAATTTAATAGTCAACTAACAATTAGATGGATGAAAATAGAATCTCAAATATATACTAGAGGTTTATGTGTCATATATTTTAATTTTAAGAGATCTTATATGAGCTTTTAAAATAAAAAAGATGGTTGTATAATTAAGATATAATAAAAGGATGGTTGGTATATTTTACTTTATGATTTCTTTTCCTTTCGCCACTGGAAGTGTATACATGATTATTGTCCTGAGAGGCTGTGATGCGAGAAGAAAAGAGATTCTCCATCGTTCTCATTAACTCATTTATTTTCTTGTTCCCCTTAAATTGATCAAAGTTAATGAAAATAAAAATAAAAAGAATATTCATATTTTAAATAAAAATGAATAAAATGATCAAAGCCTTGCACCCCTAAATTGCTTGGGTGCAAGATTTCTAACTTGAAGTACAAGGCTTCTAGCTCAAGGTTAAAGCTTCTGGTTTGAGTGCAATGTTATGAGTTAGGGTGCAAGGTTTTTGGCCAGAGAACAAGACTATTAGTTTGGAGTGTAAGATTTTGGCTTAGGTATAAGATTTTTACTTAAAGTTTATGTGTTGAACAAGTAGCCTTTATTTTTTTTTAATTTCATTAGTTTAAAGAAAGGGATATTTTAGTCATTAGCTCAATTATTTAATGAATAAAATATTAATTTTAGTGGTATTTAGATATTGGGCCTAATTTTTCTTTTGAAAGGTCCTTTCCACCAATTTTTCTTTTTTTTTTTCTGGCCCCTATATGTATATTGAAAATAACTGCACATATAAATATATTTATATTAAAGGAAAATCGAAAATCTGGTATTCTCACAGTGCACATGGAACTTGTCTGAAACTCTCCAATTGAAAGGTTTCAGACTCACAGACGAGAGTGAGCCAAAATCTGCGCACTATTATCTCCTCCAATATTTTGGTTATTAACTCCATGGCTACACTTCTTCTTCTTCGTCTTATTTGCTGTATTAATCTCCGATGCTGCGACCAATTCCTTGGCCTTCTCCCTCAATTCAAACTTCTGAATCTTCCCCGTCGACGTCTTTGGCAGCTCCTCCATAAACTTCACTGCCTTCGGAACCATAAAAGACGGCAACTTTTTCCGGCAATGACGTACGATCTGCCCTTCGTCTACAACTTTTTCCAACTTCTTCTTCAACGCCACGAATGCACATGGACTCTCCCCCCACCGTGGGTGAGGCATTGCCACCACCGCGGCCTCCGCCACCGCCGGATGCGTGTACAGCACCGACTCAACCTCCACGCTGCTGATGTTCTCTCCGCCGGATATAATCACGTCCTTTGACCTGTCCTTGATCTCGACGTACCCATCTGGGTGTATCACCCCCACATCACCGGTCCAGAACCAGCCATTTTGGAAAGCTTTTGAGGAAGTTTCGGGGTCATTGTAATAACCTTTCATTATCCCGCTTCCTCTCAGAACGATCTCTCCCATGGCTTTACCGTCTCGCGGTACGCTCTTCATCGTCCTCGAGTCTTTCACATCCACGTCCGCCATTGTTAATATGCTTATTCCTTGACGAGCTTTCAGTCCTGCTTTTTGCTTTCTCTCAAGCTGGTTCCAGCTCTTCTGCCACTCGCATATCAGTGCCGGTCCCGTCGCCTCCGTCAGCCCGTACCCATGAGTCACGTGAAACCCCAAGGATTCGACCTGTTCGAGGAGAGCCGGCGGAGGCGGGGCTCCTCCGGTGAATATCTTAACCGGAGATTTCAACTCCGCTTCTGGCTTCCCCTCTAGCATGATGCTGAAGACGATGGGAGCACAACACATGTGGGTCACGTCGTGAAGAGCTATGTTTCTGTAGATTCCAGACGCTGTGACGTTCCGGAGACAGACGTTGGTGCCACCGCGCGCCGCCACGCCCCACGTGAAGGTCCAGCCATTGCAGTGAAACATGGGAAGTGTCCATAAGTAAACCGGTTCACTTCCCATTTCCCATGCGAGAATCAAACTCAGAGTACTGAGGTAAGCGCCTCTGTGACTGTAAACAACTCCTTTAGGCGCCGAAGTCGTTCCTGATGTGTAATTCAAAGCAATCGGATCCCATTCATCTTGAACTTCCTCTGTAACATAATTCGGATCACCATGACGAACCAGTTGCTCGTATTCCAGCTCTCCCAGCCTGATCCCCGTCGGCGAGTTGATGTCGTCGATGACGATGACAAGAGGAAGTGACGAATTGTTATCAGTCAGGAGCAAACGAAGCGCGTCACGAGCCTTGGGCACGTACTCGTAGTCCACGAACAGCACTTTGGCTTGAGCGTGACGCAGAATGGCGGCGATATTGTTAGCGTTCAAACGAGTATTGATGGTGTTGAGCACAGCACCCGCCATAGGCACAGCGAAATGCATCTCGTACATTGCAGGAATGTTAGGCGCCAAAACCGAAACCTGAACATGTACACAATCAAACTGACGAATCGTCAGCATATATATATATATATATAAGCGTATTACGATCGAGAATGAGAAAGTAGTATTGTTGCATAGTGCTTACGACATCGTGTTTGGATATGTTGAGGGAGCGAAGAGAGGAAGCGAGACGACGACAACGATGATAGTTTGAGGCCAAGTGAAGCGAGAGGATTCGTGAACGATGGAGATGCGATTAGGGTAAGAGGAAGTAGCTCTGAGCAAGAAGGTGAGAGGAGTGAGTTGGGTGAAGTTTGCTGGGCGCTTTGGAAGCTGATCCATGGCTGGAAGACTGAGATCGAGAGAGGAGAGAGAGAGAGAGAGAGAGAGAGAGATTGTGCGTGCGCCGGTGTGGAGATAAAGTTGATGAGTGAGGAGAATTTATTTATAAAGGGAGCGAGGGTAGGATTAAAAGGAGTGAAGGAGGGAGGAAGGTGCCACGTAGGTGGGGATGCGTTGTGGGGTCCACAGAGCAATGAATGACAGGGAAGATGCTGCGGAGATGAAAAGTGAATTTCGCTGAGGGGTTAGGAAAGGAACTAAAAATAAACAAATTTTAAAGTTTTAAATAATTTCTTATAAACAGTAACCATTTGTAAATTTTATATTTACTTTAAATGAAAATAATGAAGTATATAATTTATTAATAAATAGGTATTAGATTAATTTAATGAAAAAGGTTATCCTAAATATCGTTTACTTTTAGTTTCTCTCTATTTTCTCAAAAATCAATAAATAAAATGGATTAAATTTTTATCTTTTGCCAAAACAATTAAATGTTTCCCTATTTTTAAAAATAAATTGTATCTAAATTTTAATTATCTAAAAAATATTTTAATAAAAAATTAATTTTAACCATATAAATTTTATTAATAGTTATTTTGAATAATTTTAATTTTAAAGAATACTAATAACTTAAAATACAAAATACTTACAAGAATCTCATGTGTAATTAATTTAGTTAACCTCTAATTATTATCTTCCTCAAAAACAATAAACTCAAAGAAATCTAGACCAAACCTGAACTTGTAGGCTAGCTAGATATTCAAAATTTTATTATTAATAAAATAAACTTAAAATTAGATGAAAATTTAAAATCTTAATTTTTTTAAGATAAAAATTATTGAAATTGACTAAAAAATAAAATAATATTAATAATTTGAGTATTAATTCAACCCGAAAGTCTAAAGTGTCACAGCTTGGCTTGGCTTAGCTATATAATCTCTTTTAAAGTAATAGTAACTATGCACAATTGTAAAAAATATATATATATTCAAATTACTTTCTCTCACCTATTATTAATGAGAATTCTCATACATGATAAAACTATAAGAAATTATTTGCAGTATATATTGTTTCATGGGAAGAATTTGAGAGAGTTTTTCTTAACATATAAACTCTAAGAACATTTTATAATTGCTTTATTTTATTATATCAATTATTTATTTTCTTCATTGTAATACAAACAAAAAAAGTTTTTTCCTTAGAAATGTAGACAAAGAGATTTGTGGTTTGATCTTGAACATAAAATCAATATTATTTGAATTTTGTTAATATTAACTTCATATAAAATAAAAATTATACAATTAAATAATATTTTTCATAAAATATAATTTTCAATTGATTAATATTATTTAACAAACTTAATGAAAATAGGAATGTACACTTAAATTATTTTCTCACAATGATTATTAATGAGAATTTCTCACCATAACAATTGCTCACAGTACAAATTTGAAAGAAGTTTTCTTGATATATCTATATATACATATAAAAAGAATAACTTAAAAACTTTTCTCATGGATAATGCATCAAAAGAAGTTCTCATCATTAAGCTGGCCGTGAAAAACATTTCCAAAAAGACTTCCTTACAGAAACTACTTAGAGAGACTTTCTGTAACATTCCAAAAAAAAATTTCTATGATTTATTAATCTAAAAAAGGTAATTGTGTAATTTTAAGTATAATTGAGTTTGAGGATAATTAGAGATGGCTATTGACCTTGGTTTTAACTTTTGGATTAGATTTGAAAGTAAATTGGATTATTCAAGCTCAAATAGTAGAGAGAAATTGGATTTTTACCTCACTGTACATTATCCTGCAACATAAAAATTAGCATAATTTCCTGAACTAGTTTTTTTTTTAACTTTAACATTAGTTCAAAAACAGAGAATGAGACCGAAAATAGTAAGAAGGCAACCAAGTGAGTATTTTATCTATTAGGATGTCAACTTTTGGGCATTTGGATTGTTTAAAGCTTGGTTTCACCTAAGTATGCCTTTCTTATCTCTTCTTCTTCCTCTACACATTTTAGAAGTGAGATTTAGGGTTAAGAGATGATGTTTTCAGATTTAAAGCTATAAGTTTGAGCCATTGATCTAAATAGGATTAATGAGAGGTTGTAAGTATTTTACACATAATTTAAAGTTTTTACAAGCTTGTAAGCTTGGGTTCATTTATTTTGGACGAACCCTAGACCTCTAAAGTGTAATTTTGGATGTTAGGTGTTATAATAGTGATTATTTAGTTAATGAAATTAAATGGAGTTATGAAAGTTAATAACAACCTAATGCTTATACTTAAGTGCAAGAGATTGAAATTTAGCGTAATGAAAGTGTTGATTTATGGAATTTGGAAGAGTGTTTCTGATAATATCAATGATGATTGGTATAATTAATTATAGATTAATCATCTTATAAACCATTCAAGCTTTGTTATAGCTTGTGAAGAACTTTTATGAAGGCTAAACCCTGACCTTTTAAACGTTGGGTAATTGGGGAAAACTTAATTGTATAGTTAGATATTAATACTTATTAATTGAAATTGTTGTTTTGTATAGTTAGATATTAATTACTTATTAATTGAAATTGTTGTTTTGAAAATATGATTGATATTATGAACTCTTTGATATAAATTTGACATTTTTGAAAGTTGTGTTTAATGGTTGTAGATAATATACATGTTCTACATGTGTGAAATTATTTTGGAAAAATGAAAAACCCTATACATGATGCATATATGAGATTAATTTATTTGATGATATGTCATTGTGAAAATGTGGTAATTGACATGTGGAATGTGAGAGTATGTGAGTGAGCATTTGTGAATTCATGTAAGGTGAATTGTTGATTAAATTGCATAATATGTGTAAGTTATGCATGGCATGATCATTAGCGAGAGTTTGCCTAGGAAGAGGAGTAGATTAGTAAATCCATATGATACTGGAGACTTACTGTTGGAATCAGAAGCTTGCCTTGGCATTGACTATTAGAATCAAAAAGTAGCTTTTATCCTATGGTTGATTCGGGACTGTCATACTTGTTCTATAAGGGATTCAAACCTAACTAGTCTCTACCGGTTCATGAGGAGGCTAAATTAAGGGTATGATACCTTATAGTTGTTTGTGTTGGGGGAAACTGAGGTTCACAAGAGAGTGAGTTAACCATGGCCTGAAAGCTCCCCATAAGTGAAAGGTTAGGTTAGTCCATGTTATGAACGAAGCCACTTAATAGCCACCAGTTCATGTTAGAGGTAACAAGAGCGTATAAAATTGGCATTGATCATGCATTTAGATTCAGCCACATGGTCATTATTATGGTAATATGGCATGCATTAGTGGCACATGGTTCTTAGTTTTGCGACCTTATATTATGCATAATTGGTAAATACATGATAATATGTGTTTAATGTTAGATTACATAGTTGTTATTGTTATGCGTGGCTATGTTTATTATATATCTGAAAAATATGTGTGCTATTACCAATTGCATATGTTTTTAATTGATATGCAACTATATAGATTAGGTGAAACTTGGTTACTGAATGGTTGTACTCATCCCTTATTCTTCAATATTTTCAAAGCCTAACTTATCGAATCCAAATCAGGAGAAATAGGGCTTAGGATTGTAGAGTAAATCCTACTTGTATGCCTCATTGTATTATTTATGTATATTAATGTTGTTAATTTGCTAACTAGGAATTATATAATTGTTTTGAGCTACTTGCATTATTATTATGTACAACTTGTGTATTTTGTGCCCTGGGTTAGTAAATTATGATTTTAAAACCTTATATGGGGTAAAATACTTGTGTAAGTAGTATAAAGGTGTCTTTGAGTTGTTATTGATGAATATGGATAATTTGTGCAAGAATTTCATCCGCCTTGTGTTTTATGAATTAAGAGTTGTTATTGAAAATGTGTTGCACATGTTATTGGAATGTTGTGATGTGTTGCATAGGTTTTGTTAAGTTTATTGAGTATAGTCTAGTGGTGGTTGTGAACTTATGGCACTTGGATATGATTTTGGACATCCTAATTATGTTCTGAAAGCATAAATAGATAAGTTTACATTTTTTGATATTTAACTTTTGATTAAGAAATGATTTGAATGTGAAACAGTGCCATTAGTTAGAGTGTAGATAAAGCTTTCTGTAGACACCTCGATCACCTCAATCATGTCGGATGAAGATTTTGGGGTGCGTCAGAAGTTTGATTAGAAAATCTGCCATTAGTTGACATGGGCTTTTGCATTTTATGCCGCAGCGTATTATGGTAGAATCACTACTTTGCTCTTTTGATCTCAATTTGATATTATCTTATCTTGTATAATGTTCATGCACAACTTCATTTAGAAAAGTTTTCATAGCACAACTTCGTAAGAACTTTTTGGGTCTACGAGCAATTGGTTTTACTTTTTTTTTTCCGACAACCTTTCTTTTATTTCCTTATGACCACAAGTTTATGATAAAGTTGGCACCACAATGCTATAGTTCTTTATTCTTACATGTTTTCTCATTCCATTCTCATAGATATTCCTTTCATATCATAGCCATGAGAAAAATGTGACAAATTATGCAAAAATTAATGTTCTGTGAGAAAGTTCATAAGCAATTCTTATGTTCCAATTGCATAAAAATTCTTTTATAAAAAGATTATTTTCTTGTAATGTCCTATCTGTACTTTGACTTAGGCTGTACCTAAAATAGTTTTATATTAAGGATTAGATAGTAACAAACACAACCTTCAATTTATTAAGGTTTTAAAAATTGATTGATCATTAAACCAGATAAAGTGTTGATTCAAGGGTTAATGGCCTAATCAAGATTGAATTGGGGTTGAACCGTTTATGATTAATTTAATATTTCAAATAACATATATAATGATAAAAAATAATATTTATCTAGAAAAAAATTATAAATTATTTTAATTAATTTTGTTTCATCCATTCATTTTTTATAAAATGAACAATATTAATAAGTCTTATTTTATCATCCAAAAAATGGCATTTAATATATTAATGTGAATCTAAATTATTTTATTAGTACTTTTGCATTAAATACATAAATGTTTTGCCTCCCTCTCATTTCAAATAGGAGTGGAAATAGGTCAAGTCCTTGACAAAGGCCTATAGCCTAACCTACTTCAAGACTAACCTAGTCTAACCTACTTACTAAATAGGCTTAGGTCAAACTCAAACCTTTAATTTAGCCTATTTAATTAAATAGGCGAGGCTTATTTTTTTTAAGGTTTAGCTTACAGGCCCAATAGGTCAGCTTATAACATTATGTACTATATTACAAACAATTAGTTTCACCATATAATTTTTAAATCATTTATTCTTTACTACTTCTAGTTATATTTTCAATCATTATATGACATATATATTAATTTTAATATTAGCACTTTATTGTTATATTATATTATAGTTAGTAACTCTTTTCAATTCTTATATACTGTAATTGATAAATTAGGTTATATATTGTGTATTATAATAGCCCTAGAATATATTTGAAATGTTTAAAACTAAAATGTGAGAGCTTATTTAAAAGGCTTTACTTTTAAGTAAGCTTTTAAATAGGCTTATAGGTTAGGCCAAGTTTTAAATAGGCTTAGGTTTGAGCCATAAAAAAGCTTTATACAAAGCTTTAGGCCAAGCTCAAGCCTCTGATTTACTATACAGGCTCAGATCTATTTGGCCAAGCCTAACTCGACCCAGCATGTTTCCACCCTTATTCCAAAGTCAAAGCTCTTCCCAAGCCCCTTTTTTAAGGGAAAATGACAATTAAGAACCCCTTAAGGACATTAATCCTAATTAGAGACCATAATATTTTGAAATCTCAATTAAAGACTTGGTTCTTAATTGGGACAAAAAATATATCTAACTTTACAAAATTGCCCCTTTCTTAAACACTAAAAAGTAATAGCAAATCAGCTTATATTACATTCTCTATTCTTGTTTCTAGTTGTGAAAAGCTATTCTCACGCGTGAAAAATTGAAATCCCAATAAACACTTGTCCTTAATTGGGACAAAAAATATATCTAAATTTAAAAATTTTTCTTTTCTTAAAACCTAAAAAGTAACAACAAATCAGCTTATATTACATCTCTATTCTTGTTTCTGGTTGTGAAAAAGCTATTCTCACGCATGAAAAATGTGGACAAGAAACTACTTGAGTAGATCATATGGGTGACTGGGTCATCATCTTCTCCTCTCTTAGTAACAGGTAATTATATGATTGCTTTTTTTACATTTTCTCCTTTGTCATGCACGCAAGAAAAATCTATAATTTTCTCTTCTCTATCTTTAACATCTCCTCTATTATGCATGCGTGAAAGAATTTTTAGATCTTTGTAAATACTGTCTTACACCATTCCTCTTCTATAGCTAAGAAAAAGTAATTTTCTTGATGATTAATAAATTATAATATAAACACACACAATAAATGATTTTTGAGAATGATAGTATTAAAAAAATTAAGTGAAAAATGAGAAAGATATAACATGGATGCTGAATTTTTCTATTTTATAATGAAATATATGTTAATGTTGAAAAATGCAGCATGGATGTTGAATTGTTGTAGTCATGGTTGGAATTACGGGAAGGATAGTGTGTGAAGTAATAAATTTGTGTGTTGCTTTCTAGTTGTTGCGAATTTATTTCCTATGACAAGTACTTCAACAAAAGAAGTATTTTGTTATTTTATTTTCACGTTGAGGACATTTTGTAAAATATTCACAAGGGTAGATGACCTATGAAGATGGGAGATTAATTTCTAAATTGACTAAAGAAGGCATAAATTATGAAAGCTGTTGAAGATGGTGTCCATCAATGATAGAGTTGAAACTATTACAGATGACTTATTGAATGACTTTTTGTATAGACATCCACACCATATTTTTTTATACTTGTAGAGGTGACAAGTTATGTAAATAAGTTTGCACTTTACATTGTTTTTTGAGAAGAAGATTGCAGAAATATCATTTAGATAGATGGGATATTTTCTATATAAAAGAGATGTAAATATGGTGTACATTATTAAAATCAGTGTCTATTTCAAGTTTAAACAGTGCAAGTGTAAATGCTGTCATCACATAAAACTGATGAAGTCACTAACGTAGCATACGAATATTGCTATTGTAACTAGTGAAAACATGGAACCTCACTTGAGAATAAATTTTTTTATAGTATTTTAGACTTTAAAGTGTAAATGCTGTTATAACATAAAATTCACTCTTAAAATGTTCCAAGGCCGCTTATGAAAATACAAGCATAATTGAAAAAGCCACTAACTTCAATGAAGAATATAAATACTAATGTGACTTATCAAATTTACACTAAAATCTTTATATAACGTGACTCATTACTAATAATATATGCAGTATTTCAGACTTTGAAATGTTCTGAAAATCCAACTTTATATAGTTGGGGGACATCTTAATCGCAAAAACTAATATATTAAACCATTATAGAAAAGTCATTTTTTTCGAATATACGTTAGTTATTTTTTCAAGTGGGGTTAGTGAATTTCAAAGTGACAATATTGAATCTCAATTTGGACAAGCCATTTTTTCTTAAAAAATATATTTCCAAGTGGGTTTTATATTTTTACAATATACGTTAGCCATTTTTAAGAGTTGAGTTAGTGAATTTTCAAGTGATATCAGTGGATCCCAATTAACAAGTTGGGTTAGTGTAAATTTGACGAGTCACGCTAGCATTCATATTCTTTACCGAAATTAGTGACTTCTTCAATAATGCTTGTGTTTTCATAAGCGGCCTTAGAACATTTTGAAAGTGAGTTTTATTTTCATAATTAAGTCCTTAATTGAAATTTTAAAATATCATGATCCTTAATTGAGACTAATCTTTAGAGGGTCCTTAATTGTTATTTTCTCTCTTTTTAATATAATAATATAATATAATTTAATAAGATAATAAGAAAGCTACTGAGCCTGCACGTGGAGAGAGAAACATGATATTTTAATATCCAAACCCCACTTCCCCGATTACCCCTGCGTCGCCTTCGTTTTCCCTCTCCTCTCTGCTGCCGGTCAGTGTTGTTGAAGGCAGCATTCCAAGTTTCATCCTATCAGATGATGTCATGGTAGATTCGCTAATTTTCTGAAGGAAAAACGCATCTAAAATGGTGATTTGCTTTAAAAAACGCTTGCATTTCTTTTTTTTTTTTGAATTTTTTTCTCTCTCTTCGTCATCATCTGTTGTTTGATCTCGTCCATATGTCCCCCTTTCTTCTCTCTCTCTCTCTCTCTGTTTTTTTTTTAAGATTTAATCTCTTGAACCACTCAGATTGGTGAACCGTTTGGTTTCCCGATTTTTTTCAATTTGTTGACCAGTTTGATTGTTCTCTGATTTTGCTACATCAACCAGACCGCACTAGTGGCCGATTCCCGATCGAACCGGTCAGTCCGATCAAGTTTTAAAATCATGCAATTTATACACATCTCAACACTCAAGCGAATGCATATATGTCTCTTCAACATAAAAGCGGCAAAACAAAGAGTACAAGAACTGGCAATCAATCCTCAACACATATTTCAGATTTTTCAAACATGCATTGAACAAGCGCACAATCACTTTTCAAGACGCCAAATCATACATTAAAATGTAGTTTTTTTTTCCCCAATAAAATAGGAAAAACAACGTAAATATAAATATACTCAAGAAATAATTAGACGTGTATACAAAGAAAGGCATACTTTTGCTACACAAATGGATTAGAAATGAATTAATTTGATATTAAGCAGAGGAAGGGAGTAACTCACATGCGAAGATACAGCTTTATGAAAATATAAGCTAATTTAATGATTGCTTGTTTGTTTTAACACATTATCCTTCTATTTGCACCTAATAGAACATGATAATATGAAATGGAAGAGAAGAAAGTGTGGAGGTATAATGAAGTTTAAAAGGAAGTGAAATTTGGTTAATTTCTTTGTCTTGACATCTTATACTCCTAACTTGCCACCAATTCTCCTAATCTTGCCACCTAATCATGTTTTTCCCAGTCTTAGTTTCTAGATTGACAACTAATCTTTTAATATTTTTTAATTAATCCAAAAAGAAATTAAAGAAGAAGCGATGGAAGGCAAAGATGAAGAGGTGATGAAGCTAATATAATATTATTTTAGGCATGTATGGCAAGAAGGTGACTACTCAGTATTCACAAGGCTAAATGAAATTAACACTAAACAACATATAATTTGTATAAAAAATGCTTCTAAATGAAATGAAGACTAACAAACACTATAAGGAAATTAAGTTATTAATATAACCTCATTAATATTTTAATTATTTTTTAATTTGATAATTATGAATAACTAAGGAGATTAATATTTCATTACTAGATGGGGTAGCATATGATGAGGTTAATTGCGGTTTTTACAGATTAAAAAAAAAATTATTAATTAAGGATCCTTGGAAACAAGGTACAGACCGGTGGACCAGGGGGAATTAATTTCTTTTTCAGTAAAACATAAAGGTTACATATTTTTAACTCCTTTATCTAAGTTAACACATTATAAAAGTTTTAAGATATTAGATAAAATCTTCATTTCAATTTTATATGTAGTCCTTTATGTATGTATAGTGTAATTATTTCAGTAATTTAAAAATATAATTTGTCATAGGATCTACTTATTTTTAACAAGATAATGCTACATGCCTATATATGCTCTTAAAATATTGATGATATTTAATTTTGCTTTCATTTTATATTTGATAAAAGACATTATAAAACATATTACTGACAAACTTTGTCGAGCATTATAAGAAAAATTTGAAGATGTTATGTTCTTGATATTTACCATAAAATCACAAGTTAATATATTATGGTTAAGACGTTCTTCTGAAAAAATTACTTTAATTTTTTTGTGATAACCAAGCTATTAAAATTATGATATGAATGATTTTTACTTTGATATAAATATAAAGATTTTGTGACAATTGAGTTTTATTTATGGTGTTGATATATTTGTTTACTATAATTATCAATCAAAAGAATTAAATAGTAAATTTAGTATGTGAGTAATAAAGCTTCCTAAATAGAACAAAATTTTAGATCTCAAGGATGCATTTGAATCATTTAATACCTATAAGAAAGATAAAATTTTCACCAATTTAATGATACTTTATATTGAGAAGAAAATTGTAAAAATATATATTGCAAACATGATAAATAATTATTTTTATATCATGAAAAATTGATGAGTGAAACTTAAAAAATAGAGGTATATATTTATTTTTGTTATATATTTGTAAGACTAAATATAAGTATATATTTAAATATTTACATTATATTAATAATATATAATATATATATATATCAACTTTCCTTCAAATATTATAAATGCTTTATCATCTCAGATTGAGGGGGTAGTAGATAGAGATCATAAAACATTTTTTCTCCTCATTTTAGGATGAATAAAAAATAAAAACATGCAGTAATATTCAAGTGAGAGTCTAAGAGACACTCCCTCTATTCAAAAATATAAAGCATTTTTAACTGAATCTCACCCCTAATAAAGTAGTTACCTACTTTCAAACTAACACTATCTTTTTATATTTACCCTTATTAAACACTCTACAATAAATATAAAGTCACTACTAATAGAGGTATTTTTGAAAAAAAAAAAAATAATTATATCTCGAAAGATTAAAAATGTCTTATATTTTTTAACATCTGATTTTTTAAAAAATATTTATATTTTTAAATGAAAGGATTATATAGCACGCAGGTGTTGTGGCCTTTTTATCTCCATTCCATTCCACCAACTTTGAAAAGCATTTCTGTTATAAAAAAACATTTATTTTGTTAAGAGGAAATTTTGTATAGATGATGCGTACGTGTTGTTTCGTTTGCTTTGTTTCCCATTTTATTCTTTACTTGGCGCTTATGATGCTTTTGTGCCTTCTCTTCTGCTTGTTAATGTTTGTCTGTGTAACCAAACATCATATTTAGGGCCAGTTATAAATATTCTATCGTTTTAGGGTTAAGGGTTGGTCCATTTAAGCTTGTTTTATATTTTTTATATAAAAAATTATTAATACTTAATAAATGAGGAGGGGAGAATTCAGATATTAAAAAAAGTAGAAAAAGAACCTATAAAAAAATGAAAATTTGGATACTTTTCTCACTAAAAAAGACAGCTCAAAAAATGAAGTACAGTCAAATATTATTAACATTAAAGATGATAGTAGTAAACATTACTGAATATAGTACTTTTCAATAGTATAATATTTAATATAACACAATAAAAATTACTTAACATATCAAGCTTGGCTCACAATCTGAATAAGTCTGGACATTAGAAAATGATTGCTTTACTAATCAACCCTAATTTTTTTAAGTTCATTTAGGCAACAATGTGAATTACCAGCTCTGTCATTGTCTAACTTTATATATAGATATAGATATAGATAGATTTTTATTGAAGGCTGGCCCAGTTTACGTGCCATCCTTCCTTTTGATTTTGTCTCATCTACAACATGTTTACTGTTTCAATCACTTCATTTCAAAGGGTCTCACAATCAGTACTTTTATTTTATTTTTTTGTTGTATTCCATGTGAATATTGGACATATGTCAATGTCACAACCTCATCTATTAATAACTTAGTATTATTGCAGCCGTTTCCAAACACAACCGTAACAATGTCAATGTCACAACCTGATATGTTAGTACGTAGCCATGTGTGTTTTTCAAGAAGAAAATATCTCTAGTGTTGCCCACTTCACTAACGGTGTTGTGTTTGGAAACGTTTACAATAACGTAGCCATGCGTGTTTTTCAAGAGAGAATATCTCTAGTGTTGCCCACTTCACTAACGGCAGTGGTTTCACCGTTTCAGTGGTCAGTGTGCTAATGAGCACTGTAGTACTCAATGCTGCATTGAAAACTGAACCATTCAAATTTTAATCTGAATAATTTAAAATTAAAATATTATTATTTTTTATATTTATTAAGATAAAAATTATAAAATAATTTTAATAATTTTTTTATTTTTAATATGATTTAAATTTAATTTAAAGAGCCTAATTTAATATTAAAAATTTTATGATTAATATACATTGACTATTTAAATGTACTCTACACAATCCAAATCTAATCTAGTATTAATTTAAGTTTTGCAGAGTATATCTGAATAATCAATGTACATCAATTGTAAAATTTTTAACATTAAATTGGGCCTTCTAAATTAAATTTAGATCATATTAAAAATTAAAAAAATTACTAAAATTATTTTATAATTTTTATTTTAATAAATATAAAATAAAAATATATAATAGTACTTTAAATTTAAACCATTTAAATTTTGATGAAGAGAGTTAGGATTTTATTACAGTGATGAGCGCATAAACCAATCTCCTTCACTAACCAAGCTTGCTTTGTGGATCACTTGTCTGGGCCAAACCGACCATTGAAATCGCAACTTTGTGAATTAAAGCACTAAAATCAACAAAGGTTCCTCAAAACAACAATAAATGGCCCCTTACGTTGACAAACATTGGACAACTAAAGCTCCCGTGGAAACTATAGTTTACAAAATAAAATTAAATTAAAAATCAATTATTGTAATATAATTTATGTTTGAATATATATTTTTTTAAAAAAAATACTTGTTTGTGTCCTTAGGTTGACCAACATTGGTTAATTAAAGCTTGTTTGAGTTCCCTTCGCTCTCTCATTAGGGTTTGAATGCTGAAAACCACATTTCAATTATCATTTACCAGTTCTTGAAAAACTTTTTCAACATAAAATCCAAATTTGATAATTGAAATTAGATAAAATGCTCAATCATGCATAAAAAGGATCAATATGTTGTGGCAATTGAGGGGTGGGTCCTGACAATAAAGTTGCACCTCTGAAAAAGGAAATTAAAATTAAAGTCACATCAAACTTTCATTAGTGTTTCTGATTCAGTTTCCCAAAAAAGAAAAAGATGGTAATAATTAAATTAGAGTAATATAAATCAATAATTAAAAAGCTGCATATACTGTGGTGTCTAATTAAATTTGTGCGTGGAATGATTGGGTTGCTTCAATATCAACCATTCAAATAACTATTAAACAACGCAATAATTTATAACCTTTAATCCATACTCAAAATATATTGACTTGTCTGTGAGTAGGGACTCCATCATCAAGTTGCTCAGACTGTTTAAAGAGGCAAGATAAGAACAAGATTGATGCCACCATTTGCCTTTACTCTCCCCCACTCCCTCTCCCAAATGTGATTATTTGGGAGAATGATGCATCACGAACCTTTTTTTGTGGGATGGCAAAAAATTGTTTCTGAGAAGTATTTTATTAAATAAAAAAGATATTAGCATCACTGCAGCTTTGATACTTTGTGTAAAGACAGGAAAAAAAAGAAATATTATTTATACTTCATAAATTGTATGATTTATTTGAGTTCCCGTTGTTGAGATAAGTTATACTTACAATTCATTGTTTATAAATAACATGACTTTATATATTATTTTTATTTTTTAATGCTAATGACAAAGAATGACTTCTTCTTGTTTTTTAATTTTTTGGTATGAGGAATATGAATATTTTGCTAATAATATGATTGGACATGATCATATGACACCACATTAACCAGTCATCAACGAAACCCTACCTTCCAATTCCATGCGATGCAAGTTCTTCAATACAATATTTTATTAATTTAAATGTCAAAGCATGATTTTATGGAGATAGTTTATTAATTTGAACATCATTGGATAATGATCAAATTATAACAACTAGATCAAGCACAGTGCATTAAAAGTAAACGGACGGTCTTCATTAAATTTTCCAGTCAAAACATAGTGTGTATGTAAAAGTATTTCAAGTTTAGTCATATATTCACACCAGTTTTATTTATAAGACCACCCTTATCGGTCTTCAATACACAACTAGTTCCAAAATTTAATGTAACCATTTACAAGTCATATACAAAATTGCAACTCTACCCATCTTCTAATGCTGAGAAAAAGTTCTCATTTTTTATCTAGCATGATTAAGGGCAATTGGGAAAAAAATATAAAAGTTTTTAACACTTCCCTTAATACAAGTAAAGTAGTCAACAGATGCTTATAAAAGAAACCGGATAGAGTATGTTGAATTAAAAAAAAAAAAATTATTATAATAGTACTATCTACCCTGATGTTTCAAAAAGCATATATTTTAAAAAACAATCCAAAGCTTTTTTATGGGCTTTGGTCTTTCAAATCCTAAGGGATCTTTTCATGCATCTTGATCGCTTCTCTTTTAGAGATCTGACGCGTTGCTTGCTGGTTCTTCAAAAATGTCTTATGGGCCTACCTTTGGGTTGGTTACTTATTTCCTCCTCATAGCCACCCTTTCTATTTTTATTTCTTCCCCTTATTTGCATGATCCTGGCTTGGGCAAATCTAATTAAGGAGCAGCTGTTCTCATCAGTTTCAGGTTTATTTGGTTTCAGTTTTTCAAGTTTATGTTTTTTATTGGTCCTTGTTCGTAATACTTTCAGGTTGGGCTTTCAGATTCATTGATCTGAGCCTCTTTGGTCTGAAATTATCATTTTATATGTTTATATATATGGACTTTTTAACCAAAAAATAATAATAATAATTAGTTGAAAACCGTAAAATCAACGAAGAAATTATCCAATGACTAGTCAAGAATAATATGATAAATTAAAATTCAAACATCTTGCAGCTAATAAAAAGATTGAAGCCATTCATTCACACACGTTTTGATGCCAGAAAGCTGGGAGTTTCATGTATTCCATCCACCCCATGTATTGAACAAATCAAGCCACCAAAAGTATTCAATTCCAAGGCGCTTGTGTATTATATATACACTGCCCATGCTACTACTTGAGGGAGCTACAACAAGAGTGTGCCACTGAAGTGCAAAAGACAAGCCACAGAAAACACGGAAGATGCTAAGTTAAAGGAAGAAGAATTACAACACCAATGCTTTAGGAACAACAAGATGCAGCAGTTCTGGATCCTTCTGCAGGTCTGTCCACAAGCACCATCCCTGCCGGGTTTGGAGCAGGCTGAGCCCTCGGTAACCTCTTTGCTGTTTACACAACCAAATTGCCAGTCAAGCAGCACAGTTTATCAGAAATAATTCGCATGCTTTAGAAGACGAACTCCAAACCAAGATATAATAAATGTGATTTCATGTCATCGGAAACCGGTAGACATGTTAAGCCAACTAAACATTCAAATACATTATAATAAGAAATGGGTCAAGGAACAAGTAAAAGTTTGTGCCAAGGAGGAGCCAAAACATTACTCCCTCCGGTCATATATATAAGTCACTTTTACTATTTCACCCGAATCAAAGAGAGAGAGTTAAATTATTGTTGTCTTGGGAAAAAAAAAAGAGAACAAAGAAATTCCTCAATTTATCTATACTAAATGCAAAATCT
The DNA here is from genome assembly GCF_029017545.1 of Prosopis cineraria. Lineage (NCBI taxonomy): Eukaryota > Viridiplantae > Streptophyta > Magnoliopsida > Fabales > Fabaceae > Prosopis > Prosopis cineraria. Next base: position 16,495,351 of record NW_026555333.1, read on the forward strand.
TTAAAAGCACTCTCTCTCTTATGTAACATTTTACTTTGCTCATAGAAAATTGTAAGAGGATAAAATTGAAAGCAATTAATTAATGATCCCCCTTTATGCAAAACAAGTTACCAAAAAAAAAAAAACCATCAATTTCTTCTAATAAGTTACTAGCATATGGGACTTGAGGGAGTACTAAGCAAAGCAGTGTTTTAAATAAACTGAACCCGAGATTCATTGCTAAATGTCCGATCATGTGATTAGGTTCTGATAATTGCTTTCAAGTCCCAGAACCAATACCATAAAATGTTAATTTAAATTCCAATAACTTGCAAATATAACCACAAAATCTTGCCCAGCAGAAGTATGGGGGACAAAGGTTCTTCCTCTAAAAGAAAGTTTCATTTCTTTGAATTGAGGTTCTGTCTACACTGGAATTATACTAAAGCAATTTAATTAAAGAAATAAAGTAGGTAAGAAAATGATTAAAATAGGACAGTTCATAATCATCATCAAGCAGCACAAAGTATTCAACATAGAAAATGGATCCCACCTATTTCATAAAACATGTCGTTTACATTGGTTGCAGTTTTGGCAGATGTTTCCATGAAAAATAGATTATTTTCTTCAGCATATGTCGTGCCTCCTGCGATGCCAATGAGATAAAACTTGTAAGTTGGTGCTTCCAAGGAATTGTATTTTGCACACAAAATTTGAAAATATATTGTATAAAGACCCACAATTTATCAATCATGGAAGAGCAAAGCACCTTATAATATTTCAAATTAAAGAACCTTTGCCATCGAGAATGGATGTTTTAGGAATTAGCACAGCACAAGTTTATGAAAAAGACACAACTACCCAACAAGTTCATGTCAGATTCACCATGCATAAACCTTCAATGACAAACAGATTACCAAAATTGCACTTGCAAAAGGGACAACAAAGGAGTTTCTTAGCTAGAAACAAAGCTGAAATGCAGGAAGTGTATCCATCAATCATGAAAAATAATTCAAAATGTTTCGCCAAATTTTATTCATGAGGAAACCCATTTGAAAAATTAAAGCTACTTTTCTAGTAGACATAGGTATAGACTATTAATTATTCTAGACCAGAATCTGCAGGCAACAAAACTAAATTTAAAGTCCAAACTACCGAAATTTTGATTAAAGCAAAATCAGTTGATTAAAAGGAATAGGGTTAGAGTTTATTTAGTTGTGTTTACTATATTGTAAGACCGAATATAACTCCAACAAGCTGACTGTCAACAGAATTGTCATTTTAACAGTGATTAACCAAACAAATAGGGAAGGATGCCGGTTGTGGCATGCAAACATGTAGGATACTGGCTCTCCATTTTTTTTTTTTTGGCTGAATTTTGACCATAAATCTTTTCCCTTATTTTGAAAAGAAATGAAAAGTAGGATAAATACAGTTTCACTGAACAGACATCTAGTTACTTGTCTACCTGGAGAAAGTTAGAAGGCTTTCTTTAGTTTATTTTTTGTTTCTTTCAAAACTAAAAGGGAAAAAGAAAGGATGGCCAAGATTAGCGCAAGAAACAAAGGAAAAAAAAAACATAAAAAACAAAAAAAAAAGGAAAAAGGAAACAAAAGAATTGAACGTCAGGACTGCACATCAGACAATCCAGATTCCCAGCAAATGGTTCCTCATACTTCAATAGTAGTTTTGGTGGATATTCAGAGCCAACGTCTAGAGCTATCCCTCAAGAAGCCTAAAACAAATGTAGCACTACACTTTAAATCAAGAGTTCTGTCTGAAACCTGCCAAGTACTCATAGTAGACACAACACAACAGTTTAAATTACATGTAGACACTTCAGATTTCGTCATGTCATTGTATCCTTTTGAATGATGTTGTGTCTATGCAAGTACCCATGCTTCCTAGCTCAGAATAGTTAACAGCCAGGACCCAAAAAAAGTCCAAATGTGTTAAGCCAGGGGCTATAGGAAATTTATTTGACAACTCAAATGCCAACAATCATCAAAGTAACACCATCAGTTGCAATACTCAGATGGACAACAAAACCCAAAAAATAAAACATAATAATAACATGACGCAAAATTCCTGTCATTTAAACCAGTCAAATTTAAATCTCTAGAGGAAACAAAAACAACTTTACCAAAATAACAACAACAAACCTTATTCTATTAGGTGAGGTCAAAAAAAATAGTTTTAGCAAAGTTGCAAAGTTCAAAAATTTAGATGTTAAAAGCTTACATGCCGTAATAAGAAAATTTGAATATGTAACAATACTTACTTCAGCTGTCACTTTCCTCTTATCTTCCAAATCAGCTTTGTTACCAGCAAGAGCCACAACCATGTTAGGATTCCCTGTAAAACACATCAAAATGAGTGTGTGATTTGGGAATCTGGCAATCTACTCTGAAAGTCTCCCACATTTTCCCTCCGGAAGGCGATTTATATTTGTGTGAAAACCAATGGCTACTGATATTTGTTTATATGGACTTTCATGCTTTTCTATTCTCAAATGAAATGACAGTTTTATCTTGACAGTTAATTCCAGCAAAAACAAAATAAACCATTCCCCAAAAAAAGATATTAAAAGGATGCGAATTATAAACAAGATTGCTCTGTCCATTAGTACAGACAGTTGGAATTCAAATGCTACCAGTACCAGGGATATGAAACATCAATTTTCTGATTTTCATTTTGTAATCTACAACCTTCATATCTCCACGCAATAGTATAGCATTATATCACATCCATAACATAAAGAAAGGACCAAGAATAAGAAATTTTCTTCTTTTTTATGATAAAGAGAGACGTAAATCACAAGAAATCTTCATGGCAATTACCATATACCTTGCTTTTGAAGTTCTAGGACCCACTTCTTGGCTCGTACAAATGAATCCTGTAATTGAGATGTAGAACTAGCCTTAGTAAACAAAGCATAACAATTTAAAATGCACTGCCTTAGACCTATCCAAACACATGCAGGGATAACCCTCCTAGCAGATTGAGTCTTCTCAACTTTTGTGAAAATACTATATTGATTCATGTTACTTTGTTTTCAGCAAGTTGCAAGGAAAAAATAGTTTTCAAGGCTCCATCTTACAAACTCAAAATCTGCAACTATACACTTTGCTAATTTTTATTTAGAAGGTTTTGTCCATCAAATTCAAGGATTGGGGTTCCCTACCTTTCCATATTCATCAATTAGAGGGTCTGATTTTTGCTAATATTCATTCTTTAAGTATGCAAATCAAATATGGATAAGGACGCAATTCGTAGTATGTCCTAAGCATGCATTGCACCCATTAGCAACTTTGCCTAGAATTTAGTATTTTCCAGGACCCAAGGAGCAAAAACACAACGTAAATAACTGGAGACAGAATTCAGTTTCAGTCAAGAAATCCATATCCTGGATACAAGAATAGAAGAAGAGGAAAAAACAACTTGAAGTACTCAGTCATCCACATCGCAAAAAGAAAAGAAAAGGATTACAATTGTACTTTAGTGCTTATCAAGAAGCGCAAATAGGCTGCAATAACTTTTTAAATCATCATTTACAGTTTCCAATATGAAATCATACAAACAAGAAAGGGATTTTGAACATAGAAGCACATCCAAGAAAACTATTAATTGATGAATAACAATATTACTCTTTCAATACACATTACTAAACGTTCCAAGGGAAGAAAATCATACTTCATTCGTAATGTCATAGACAATGATAGCAGCAGCAGCACCTCTGTAGTACATGGGAGCCAGACTATGGTACCTCTCCTGTCCAGCAGTATCCCAAATCTCAAATTTCACGGTTGCATCATTTACTGCCAATGTTTGTGAGAAAAATGCAGCCCCTATTGTAGATTCCTGTTAGTGCAATAGATCAAATACATTCAGCAAAAGAATCTTCAGGTATCATTTCATTTGCGTAAGGCTTTGGCACAATATATCAGGCCTCAGTGCCAAAAAAAAGGCCAATACTATTAATATGCATACTATGGTAGTGAGAAGACAAATTGCCCTCCTTCTCCCCCCTTCCTTTTTACTTGAGCAACAAAATATCAATTTGAGGTCAAAAACCACTACAATCAACACTTAATATCTTCCCTTCCCGTTCAAAAGGAAAACACCAGGCAAACTAGGCTGTAAATTACTATAACCAGCTGAAGCTTCTCTCGTTCAACCTATTATAGCTTTGAAATCAATGTCATTCAAAAACTAGCCAGCAGAATCCTGATTCCATTCGGTTAATGCAACTAGAAATTTATTTTTCCAAAAAAATTTTTTAGGTCAACGCGGCATTGATCATCTAAGGACAAGATGTGACAATCTTTCGTCATGGTAACGTAATTCACGAAATCACTATATGTAACAAATCCAGGGAAAATTTTCTGCAAACTAACACGGAAATCCTTCTAAGTTAGATGCAAGTACTTTCCGATTTAATTAATAAATAAATAAGGAGGTAAAATAACCTGGAATTCAAGAAATTGACCCTTGACAAAACGCAAAACGATGCTGGATTTTCCCGCACCCATGTCCCCAAGGAGAACCTGGTTTTAAACAATTCCAAAAATTCAGTATCATAACCTAAAATCATCGCCGAAACTGAATTAAACAGCAAAAGGAGAAAAGGGAAACGAAACAAGAGTCGCTCACCAGTTTGGCGTTGATGTTGTTGTGCCCGATCGTCGCCATGGAACGGAATCAGATAGATCGGAGGAATTCAAGAAAACGAAGAGGCCAAGCAACGAAAACAAGAGAAAATTCCAGAAGATGAGTAGTCGTGGTGATAAAACCTGTATAATTAGTACGGAAGTCTGTACAAGTTGTAAATTTGTAATCGAAGACAACGAACGAAGAAGCCAAAGTAAGCCAAGAGACCTTCCCCCTCACGGTGACGGTGCTTGCTTGCGCGTGAACGGTCCCTCTCTATACAATATATATACACGCACACGCACTCACATACGTTATATAGACGCACAGATGTGACATGAGATATGTATAATACTTCCTCATTTGAAAAATAAAGTATTTTTTTTATATGTTAAAAAATATAAAACATTTTTAATATTTTAAAATATAATTAATATATTTTTATTAAAAATATTTTTAATAAATCAGTCATTTTTTATTTATTTTAAAAAAAACATTCTATTTGGTGTTAGTTGTATTTTATTAGAGTGTTATTCAATTAAAATTACTTTTTATTTTTAAATTGAAAGAGTATATTTTCTTGATGATAAGATAATACAGATTATTATTAATTATTAATTAATTAAAAAATGGCACCAAAATTATCTCTACTTTTTAATTAATTAAATGTCAAATGAATTTTTTTTATAATATGAATAAAAATCATTTAGATATTTTAATATAAATACAATACTATCATTATAAAAAGTGAATTTGTTTTTTAAAAAATTTTTAAGTTGTAAATAATTAGAACATATTATTAATATATATTAAAATATATAAAAAATTTAAATATAATTACAAAATAAAAATTTTGAATATAAATTATTCAAATATATTAGCACAGATATTGCGCATGGCAAGAGAGAAAAATAGGAAAAGAAAAAGGTAGAGAGAAACCTACTTGATTAACGAGAGGGGAAAAAAAGAAGAAGAAAAATGAAACAAGACTCACATGTTTTTATCTTTAACTTTTCTCTGTAAATATAGAAAAATTTTGAATAAAAAACTCAACTTTTAAATGTAGACATGAATCTTTTTGTTTTCTACTCATTGCCTTCTTCCATTATCATACTAATTTTCCCTCTACTTTAAAATTTAGATTATTATGTATTTAATAATTTAAAAAAATAAAATTAAAATAGGACAAAATATTTTTTTGCTGGCATTGAGTAAAAGAATTTACAATTATATTTTTATTTAATTAGTCATATAAAATAGAAATTATATAAATAATATGTTAAAATATTAAATGTTATTATATATAAATATTCTTCTATAAATAATAAGGTTATTATTATACATATAAAATTAATAATTTTTTTCATTTTCTCTCACTCAATGAAGCATAGGAAAAAAAATTACATTCCTCAATTTTTCTCTTCCCTCCTTTTTTTATTCTCACATTTTATCTAGCTCCTTTTCTCTGAGCCAAGCATAATATTGGGGAAAAAGTGCATTTAAGGATGTAAATAATTAAAATTCTAGGATTTGAAATCACTTTAGAGTCTAAATTCACCCACCAAACATGTATCTTAATTATGGTCATTGAATTTTATCAACATTTAAAAATTATCATTCATCAAGATACATTTTTCTTTAAAATTTTTAATTTTAATAATCCTCATTATCAAAACACCCATCACATATGTCATCTCTTCCAACAATTTACAACAATCACTAATCTAATATGGTCTGAGAGGTGAGATTTGGTGTCTTTTTTGTATATATGACAAAATTATTTAATTAAATTGACTGTTGTTACCGTATCATGAGTGTTTATGCCATTTACTGTATCCAAATTCTATTACTAGGAGGGTACACTTTCGGTGCCTCACAAAAAGTGAAGAACATATAAATTTCTCAAAATTATAAAAGAAAATTATCGTTAGTTGTTAATATGAAAACGTTTTGATGAAGTGATTGGAGAATTAAAAATTGTGAAAGAGCGAGGAAAGGGAATAACTTTGTGTCGTGGATTTTGGGTGGCATGCTTGTCTTGACTTAACTTTTCGGAACACTCGAGAGGCGCGTTTGTTTTCTTTTTCGTTGGTGGCTTGACTTTGAAAGGCAGGTAAGCAGATGCGAGTTTCCTTTCAAATTGTGATTGGGGCAAAGTCTGCCACCGAAATTTTGATCATTCCTCTTCATCAAGCAAACAAGGCCCCACCCTCACCCCTTCCTCCAAGCGCAACGCAATAATTAGATGTCAGCCAATAGCCAACACATTACCCTGTAATCTTTACAATAATTTAACTCATTTTCATTAATTTTCTTAATTTAAGATCGCCTCATGAAAATATTCAGGGTAGTGTTATTTATAATTTATGAACAGTATAATTTCTTAAAGTTTTGTATATTGATATTGATTAAGTTTATAGGTGGTCTATGTTGTATTGCATAGAATTTGAGATTTTTTTTTTAACCAACACAAAGTTGTAGCTCTATGAACAATTTAATTTTTGAGAGAATTTTAATTAAGAATCACTATAAAAAATTAATTTTAAGTAAATTCAAAAAAAATTTAAAATTTCAGTTTAGTTCAAGAAAGAAAAGTTAAAAAATTTCAACGGTGAAAAAATTAAAATACTATTCACTTGTTATGTAGAATCACTAATTATTAATTTTCTCACTGTACTCATTGATTTACCAATATCATTTATAAATTATATCCGTTTGTCAAACAATCAATACCATTAGTTGTTAATTTGCTAACTTATTAATTTACTAACATCAAATGTAAATTATAAGACCTATCAATAATCTACAATTGATGTTAGTATGCAAAAAATGTCGGTAATTTACAACTGATGTTGGTAAATTAACGAATAAAGTTAGCAATTTAATAACTAATGTTGCTGCTTATGATTGAACAACTAATGTCAAGTCTTATATAATTATTAATATATTAACTCATGTAATTTGTAACTCATATTCATAAATTAACATGTGGAGTAAGAAAATTAATAACTAGTGATTTTACATAAAAAGTGAAGGATATTTTAATCTTTTTACCATCAAAATTCTTTTAACTTTTCTCTTCTAAACTAAACTAAAATTTTGAAAAAAAAATAGACCATCCTGAAATTAATTTTCTATAGTGATCATTAACTGAAATTCTCCCTTGATTTTTAATAGCTCATATATATATATATTATTTACAGGATTTGAAACATATACTTTTTTTGTAATATTTTATATACAAAATAATTTTGCACAATAACAATAAGCTTTATCTCACTAAATAAAGTTAATTATATAAATTATATGATGTCATTGTATTCTATCATTGTACAACAAAATAATTTTGTATTTTTTAAAAAAAATGTCCTGGTAAAAAATGACTATGATTAAAAATAATTTTGCATAGACCCCCAGATGTCTGTGATTGTTTATTGTCAAATTCCTTTGCTCTCTTTTTATTTGTCGTTATGTGTCTTTTCACTTTTTTCTTGCTGCTTTCTGGGTTTCAAATTTTTGGTGCTACTTTTGTTTTGGTCACTTCGTTTTATTTGGATTCTAGTTTGCTCCTACTTTAGTTTTTGTAAATTTCAGATACAAGTTGGGTAAAAAGAAAACGTGAGATGCGATGGAAATAGTGTTCAGCTAATGTAATTAAAAACAAATAAAAAAATATTATTTCAAGGAAACAAGCGTATAAACCAGAGGGCAACAATGGTCCCTTGATTTGGAAGTTTCAATGGAAATAGGCACCTCATTAATGCGAGAGGGATGGCATTTATAGTTTTATTTTTGATTGTGTGCAGATAATTTTGGGATAATAGAACTTTTTAATCTTTTAAATTTATCTCAATTTTTAATTTAGTTTCTTAAATTTATTTTTTATTGATTTAGTACCTACATTTACTTAAATTATCATATTAGTTCTTTGAGTTTTAAAACACAAATTTACTCTTAAATTATTTTAGTGTATAAAGTGTTTTAAAGACTTGACATATACGTTTAGCTAAATGAAAATAAATTAATTCTTAAATTAGTTTAATTTTTATTAATCTAGTTTCTTATGTTGCATTTTATTCTTTTATTTTTTTTAATTTTCTGAGTCTTTTTTTCTCTACCTAAATAAATTCACTGTTTTCATTAATCTACATAGTTGCCACTAATATTCTATTATCTGTGCCAACCAATTTTAACAATGTTATTTTTTATTTAAATAATAAAGCCCAAATTGATAACTAAGATAAATTTAAAAGAATAAATCAATAAAAATTAAACTTAAAAAACTAAATTGATAACTAAGACAAACTTAAAAAAATTAAAAGTTTTACTATCTCATCAATTTTTTATTAAAGGTAATCTTATTCGATACATGGGTGAGTTAGTTTTCTTTTAGATAAAGAGATAAATTGATCTTTAAACTATAAATTCAAAAGTTTCTGAAATTTTAAACTCATTTTTAATATAATGTTTTTCTTTAATTTTTAAAAACAATGTAATCTATCCTCTATAATTAACAAGAGTTATCTTTTACCCTTGGCTAACTAGAAAATAATGAAAAGGGGCCTCAAAATTATAAAAAAATAACCAATAAAATTTTATTGGTCATTTTTTAGAATTATTTGTGTCTTTATTCATAATTTATGGATCCTTTATTGCAATTTTTTGTCCCTTTAACTAACTTTTGAAGTTTCTTTTTGTCATTTCCTTCTTGGGTAAAATTTAAAGTCAATGTTTTGTTAACAGAAGGGTTAAATTGTATTATTTAAAAGTTAAAAAAAATATTGTACTGAAAGTGAGTTTAGATTTTCAGACATTCCAAATTTGTAGTTCAAGAGCCTATTTTTCATTTAACCCTTTCTTTTATATTCACATTTCCCAAGTTATAAAGAAAATTACATATTACTTGTAAATACCGTATTTTGTCCAGACATTTTTAAAAAATAATAATAAATAACCCAAAAAAATAAAATACAAAAAGAAAATTTAATCCTTTTTTAGGATTATATTTTAAAAAAATATAATAATCTTAACAAAAAAAATCTTGTTTAAATCTTTTAAAATCTCTCCTAAATTATCCCAACTATTCAAAATATTGGGAATCAATTTTTTTGAGACTCAACTATTTTTAAATTTTCCTTCCTTAAATCTTTTTATTTTTCATTTAAATATATATATATATATATATATTAAAATTAGACTTTTCTTTCTCTCCCTTAATCTAATTAGTAAAAAAAAGAAAAAAAAGCATTAAAAAAAAGAATTGCTGAAAAAAGGGACATGCACGTACAAAGCTTAAGCACAGAGTAAGCAAACACAGTAGCAAACCAGGGAGAAGCAAACATGCACAGTGAACACAAAAACAGAACCCGACACACCAGCTGATACACACAAAAAAGAAGAGCAAACCAAACGCACACAGACAGTAGTAACACACACGAGCAAATAGAGCAGGAACACAGGCACGAGAATGTGGCTGCATGCAATAATCTAAAACACACAATCGATTTTCCATCTCCTGTGCAAACTTCCAAAGCAGGATCTAGTAAGGTTTAAAACTTATTAATCACACTCTGTACCTATAAAAAGGGGGGACCGAGAGAAAAAAAAGGTGAAGAAAAACAAAAAAAAGGAGTGCATGAGAGAGAGGTAAAAAATGAAAAAAAAAACAGAGCATGGAGGGGGAGTAGAGAAAGACTAGAGACGAGGGAAAGAGGAAGACTAGAGGAGGGAGAGATGGAGAACACGCGAAGAACTAGGGACGAGAGGCACAGAACGAGAAAGGATAACAGAGACAGAGGAGAGAGTCTGAGAGAGGATAGAGAATGAGAAGAAGACGAAGAGTGAGAGATGAGAGAGAGATGAAAAATAGTGACAAGGAAGAGAGGACTGAAGAATGTAAAAACAGAGGGAGAGGACTGAAGGACGTGAAAAAGAGAGCTGAGATAAGAAGGAGAAAAGGCTGAGAGGAAAACGGAAGCAGGAGGACGAATGAAAACTGGAGAAGAGAGGTACAGAGGAAAGGAGAAGAAAAACAAAGCAAGAAGAGGAAGGAAAGACCACGAGAAACTGAGTTGAAAACTGAGAGAGAGAAACCGAGAACGAGAGAGGAAAAGGTGGGAAGAAGAGGAAAAGAAGAAGAGAAGAGAACGAAGGAGAAGGAAAGCATAGACAGCCTTCAATGCAAGAGGAAGATCTAGAAAGAGAAAGCAAAAAAACAGAAGAGAGACGATGGAAAAAAAACACAATGATGGGAAAAGAGAAAGGTAAAAGCAGAGGCAAGAGACGAGGTGACAGAGACGAGCCTTTTTTTTTGGAAAAGAAGAGTGGGAGAGGAGGAGTAAGAGACCGAGAGAGGCGAGTCTTTTTCTAAAAAAGCAGGGACTGAGTAAGCCGAGAGGAGACAGAGGGAAGGGACATGAAAATTGAACGTAAAAACATAGACTGAGCAAGCCAGGAGATTTGAGGAAACTAAACGGGGGGAAAGAGGAAATTGAGATAGAGAGAAACCGAAATCAGAGAGGAGATTTCTGAAAAGACAAAGAGAAGAGAATAAAGGCAAAGATCAGACGTAGAAGTGGCTAGGGAAAAAAGGAGAAAAGGACCTGCGTTTTTTCTGAGAGCGGAGGAAGAAGACGTGCTGCTCAGGTTCTTTAATCTGCTTGTTTTTAAATTTGGATATTTTATATTTGACTTCAGTTTGTTGTTGCCAAACAAATTTTAAAGCTTTGATTAGTGCTGGGGTCCCTAAAAAAATTTCTAAACAAAAGGTTGACATTTGCCTCTTTGAGCGTTTAGATGCTTGCAATTCATTAGAATTTTTTTTGGGTATGGAATTTGGCTTTTTTTGAAGGTATTCTTGCTGTGAGTATTGCAAAATTTTACATATGTTCATGTATGGCTTAATGGATGCAAGAGTGTGAAGAAGAATGATAAGAAGATTATAAATAAAATTTTTGCTTGCTATCATAACTAGCCTGATTTGATTTTGAGCATGATCTCATTATAATTTTATCTCAGATAATGAAAAATTAGTGAGATTATTAGACATGCTTTTTTTAATATGTTTTTAGCCTAAAAGGATATGTAGATATGTGGTGGATTGGCGTTGATCCCTATATTGATAGAGGCCCTTTATCTATTTGTAATGTCTCAACATGATTCTCTACCTTCTTTATCTATTTGCATGTGCATTATGTCATCACCAGAAGGGAGTTCCATTTTTAGGTATTTTGAACTCTATAATTGAAATCCAATAAAAATAAGAGAGTATATATTTATTTGTTACTTATTTGTCATGAGAAATATTAAGAATTTTTGCAGGCATTTAAAATGATCTCATATCATGTAAATCAATAAGATTTCACAGATATGAGAGCAAAACGTATATATTAAAAAAATTAACTCTCCTTTTATAATTCAAATTAATAATTTATTTAAATCTCATGTGAGGTTTCAAGAATCTCCATAACGACTTAAATTAATTACCTCATCGTGTAAAATAATAAGTCCTGACAAATATAGTGATTCTCAGTTTTTATAATAAATAAATGATTTTTGCAAATAATTATATAATACAATTTAGAAAAATTAATCAACCAAATTAATGTATTTAAATTGTAATTTAATATATTAAACCTTTTAGTCATATGAAATTTTTGAATATCTATAGACCTCTAGGATAATCGTACTACCGTGAGAGTCAATAAAGTTTCGCACGTATAACGATTAAGATTTCTACATTTAAATATGAATTATACAATTATGTATTAAAATATATTTAAAATATATAATATTTAATCCTTTATGGTGTGAGGATTTTGAATCTCCGTAGATATTTAGGATAATTATATTATCGTAAAAGTCAATAAGGCTTTACAGGTATGATGATTAAAATTCTCTAAAAACATATATATGCATGCTTGAATAAATTATTACTAACATATAAATAAATGTAACTCTTTTATTGTGAGAGATTTTGAAATCGCTGTAGATATTCAAAATAATTGCATTATCGTATGAGCCAATAAGGCTATATAGGAACTGCAATTAAATTCTCAATAATAAAATATAAAAAATAATTTTAAATCCTTTTCTTTTCTAGAAATTCAAAAATTGAGAAAATAATTGAAATTAAATTAATTTTTGCAATTTAAAACACACATATTAAAAATTTCAGAAATTATTTTATTTGCAAAATAGTGAATTATTTTTAATTAATTTTTTTTAAAAATATTTTCACCAACAATTACCAAACCCAAACTACGTGGACTTTGATTCCTATCATAGGGTACGTAGGCCTTAGAGCCAGATTCTGAGTCAAGTCCTCCCCCTAAATAAATAAATATTTTTCGCTTAATTCTTATCATTTTTGAAACACATGAATATAAAGAGGATAATTAAAATAATTATAAAATTATATTAACAGAGCACAACAAACTTTAAGTAACCGTTCTCATGAACGGGTGTTGTGGGGTGCCTAACACCTTCCCCACACTCAATCGACTCTCGAACCTATTTTTTGTTTTCGCAAACCACCCTTATCCACCTTTAAACGGTTTCCCAAAATTTTCCTCAAAATCTTAGTGGCAACTCTCATTTCTTTGGTTTTCCTTCTGAAGGCCGAAACCTCCGCTCTCACGCCGTCCACATCGCATTTTCGGGTGCGACATTGCTAAAATTGCATAAAGACTCACCTTAAGGTATACACTTGCAATTTTTTTTAGGATTTTTTTTAATGAAAATACTCACTATAAAAATTTGTAGAAGGCATTTTAATGAAAATATATGCATTTGAACAAGTCAACACTCCCTCCGTTTAAAAATATAAAACATTTTTAATCGAATCTCACCTCTCAATAAAGTAGTTACCTACTTTTCAACTAGCCCTATCTTTTCATATTTATCCCTATTAAACACTCTATAATAAATATAAAGTTATTATCAACAGGGGCACTTTTGAAAAAAAATAATGATTATAATTCAAAAAACTAAATATACCTTACATTTTTAAACATTCAACTTCTCAAAAAATATCTTACATTTTTTAATGAAGTGAGTATATGTCAGCATCCAATATTCGTATTCAAATATAAACCTGAATGATGTGCCAACATCCAATATTTTCCCCCCATTAAAAGTTTAAATAAAGGACCTTAATAGATAAGAGGTTGGCCTCATGTGTTTCTTGCCATTCCGGTAGTTAAACATATGATGTCCAGAGTCAAAATTTCAACTAATTCAGCTTAAGTCGGGTTAAGATCTTTTTGAGCCAAAACTTTACCACCAAACATTGCTACATATTCAAAACTCATATTTAAAAGTTTTGATTAAATTAATACAACTCCTCTACCAACTACATCAAGAACTTGTCAATTGGTTTCATATTCTTTTCCTAAATGACAAGACGCTTTTATAATATAAAAACACCAACTGAATTATACAAAGCTCTTAAATTTGATTCATGTGCAACTAACTCCTTGACCTTTCTGCCCCTAAATTTTACTAGTTTGTGCTGATAATCCTCATCTAATAATCATTATGTTATTTTACAATTGGAGCATATTGTGTTATTGACTAAAAACTCTCAAATTTTATTTTTTATGTGTAGATAACCCTTTCAAATTTTAACTTTAAATTACATATACATAATCTTCTAAACTTTAAGCCACGTGCATGCAAGTCACTCATCATACTATATTATTTTAATAAGATGACAAACAAATTAACAATAAAAAATTATTTATATGAATAGAAGAGTCTAGGGGTTTATTATAAAATTTTAAAGTTGTGAAAGTTATCTCCACATAACTGGAATTTTAGAAGTTTGGAAGGTTACATATAATTTAGCGAAGAAGTGGGGAAAAAGTATCAGTGTATGAAGTTTTATAAGTATGGGCAAGTAGCTAGGGTTCAGTATTGACACTTGACATGGGTTGGGCGACCAACTATGCAAGCTGTGAGTGAATTATATATAGAAAATTTTAGCATTATTCATGGTGTATATATATATATATATATATATTTCTTGAAAAAAAAAGAAGATTTTTAAGTGAAAGGATTTTTATGCCGGGTCCTCTTTAAGCCTTTTAAGATCGGGCTCTAACTTGAATTAGCCTTTTAGGCCTTATATTTTTTCTCTCTCTATTTTCCAGTCAACCTGTGGATGAAATTGCTAAAAATTGTTTGATTGAAACGGCTAATATTACAGATTAACATGATTGAAATTTTTTAGTTTATTTTTATTTTTAAACTAATGTATGAAAATGATATAATTTTTTAAATTAGGTATTAACATAGTTAAAGAGATAAATAAAAAATTATGTAGACTTTTAAGACCGACCCTAAACCTGATAATGAAAACTTGATTTCAGAAATATGAATATGTGATCAATTTATTATATGCAAGATTATGGGTTGGGATCTTTAAAAGTTATTAATTCTATAACGACTAAGCTAGCTCTTATTAATACCTCTAATCCATGGTAGAGGACAATAATTCAACATTTAAGCTTTGAGCTTTTCCAAACTCTCAAGTCAAAGTCAACATTTTATTTTGTCTTGTGGTCATGATATTGGTATCATTTTCATTCATAAAAATATAATATTTTAATATATTGGGATTCTATTTTATTCTACATATCAAGTGACTTATAAATTACATAATGGAAGCTAATGTTAGTAAGGATTGAAAGGCTGAATACAAAGAAGAAAAATCAATGAAATTAAAGGCCAACTTGTAAACTTTCTATTTCGTATCCTCTAAGAATTCTACTACTTTGGACATTAGAATATTCTTTGTAGATTTCGAAACTGTATGGGTTATATATGGTTCGGATTCAATCAAGAGAATCCGACCCAGCTTGGAAAAGAATTTAATAAAAAGCTTATCAGAACAGAACTTTTAAAATTATACGCACGCGCTTTCGGATTTTGAAGAATAAAGTTGAAACACAAAGATGAAAATGGATGGAGGAAAAAAATATCGACATGAGTAAGTTGAACAAAGAGAGAATTATTTTAAACTTCTACTCAATATAATTAATTATTCTCAAGTTCATTAACAATTAAATTGCTGAGTGGGACTTAAATGTAATTTTTTCTTGAACAAATGCTTGTTTAGTACAAAATGAGACTAAACAAGGGGAAAGGGAAGTTTTTTTTCCCAGTAAATATGGGAAGCTTTTTATCTAAAAAAAATTGTCATTTTATCCATCATCTACTAGATAAAGCAAAAATATTTTTCTTCAATTTTTCTTTCTCTTTAAATCCTTTTTCATATACAAAACAACCAAAAATCATGATGCGAATGGAAGTAAGAATATTTCACACCAACTAAACTCTGGAATAGATGACAAGAAAATAAAGGGCAAGCTTGTTTACAATCAGAGCAAAACATCATTTCAATTAAGTTTAATATTATAGGGTGTGTTTGGATTTCTAATGGGTATAATTAATTATAAAAAAATGATTAACATAATATATTTTAATTATAATTGATTATATTATAATGTGATAGTGTTTGGATGATATTTTTTAAAATTGATTTTGATAAAATTTATGATGTTTGGATAATTTTAATTAAAATTAATTTTTAATGTATAAATGATAATAAAAGACATGAGTTTTATGGTAAATAAAATTTCATATAATATTATTAAATTTATTTTGATTTATTTAATAAAAATATAATAATGATACATTTACTGTTTTAAAAATTATTCAACACATATATATTGATAAACAATATAAATTTAAATTAAGTTACTATAATTTTATAATATTAATATTTAATAATATTTTTAATCAATGTTACAGTTTTTTTTCACGTTTAATGTTTTGTTCTCTTTAATAGTATATAATAAACATTCTTATTTCATTTTTTTTGAAAAAAAAAAAACTTTTCTTTTTATCTCGAGCTACGTACTAAAGTAGTTACTTTATTGATTTTCCACCGTTCACACTTTTTGTTCTCACATTCACACAAAGCCAGGTGTACCTTTGGTAGAATAAAAATTCTGACAAGTAATAAATGTTTATACAGGTATAATTGAAATTGATAAGTTGGTGAGCATAACTTAGACAAAAATGTAATTTGGGGTCACATAATCAATTATGCCGAAATGGAGGTGTTTGGATTTTTTCACCAAAGTCACATTTCCGTACAATTAATTGATTCCCATGGCTAATCCAAACAAGCACATAGTTGCTGGAAAAACATTATGCTAATTATAAAGGTTTAATTTGTTAGAGGGGAAAAAAATAAATGCTCTTGATTAAGAAGCTTTATCATATTTAACCTAATTAAAATTACTTTATTTTAATCTTAAATAAATTGATCCAATGCGAAATGAGCATGAAACTTGGGATGATGTCAAGGGAAGAATTTGAACGAGCAAGTAAAACTACACAGCCTAATCCATGAAGTGATAATTAGTTCATCTATTGTGTGGCAAAGAACGCATTCACTTTTTCTATCTAAAAAAAAAAAAAAACAGAGAGAAAAGAAGGCATTCTCTTTAATTCATATATATTTTTTAAGATTCACACTCTCATTCGCTAGCTCAGTTTTTTAAAGACTAAAATTTATTCTTAGTTTTTTACCTTTATATAAAATTTTAATTTAATTTTTTAATTTTGTAAAGTATTTTTTTAATCCTTAAACTCTAACATTGTTATTCTCAAATAATTATTTTTTGTATAAATTATTATTATTTTAAAAAGATTAAACTCAATATGTCAACATTTAAAAGTGTTTTGTCAATATTTAAAATTTTAATGTAAAAAATTATTAGGATAAAAGTAACGGTGTTAAGATTAAAAAACTACAAAGATACTTTAAAAAATTAAGGAGCTAAAATAAAATTTTATATAAAATTAAAGAACTAAAAATATAGTTTAATTGTTATATATATATATAATCAAATATGATTAAATATAAAAAAAAATTACATTAAAAGCTCAAGCTGTCTAGATGACTTCGACTAACCCGGGCAGCAATACTGGAAAATACAATAACAAGAAATAAGGAAAACACAAAAGCTACAAACAATTAATTAATTAAAGCAAAACCAAAGATATATTGCTAATTGAGACACAAAAAGAGCGATAGTGAAGTTTATGCAATAAGCAATGTGAAAGACTCTCATATCACGAGCAAACATAACAACCCACTGATGACAATATTTGTTGATACGATCAGCACAAGTTATCAAGGGAAAAATCATGGCATAACATCCAATCCACATACACTATCCCTGCACATATTTCTACTCCCAACGTTTAATTCAGACTTTTTTGAGGTAATTTGGTGTCCTAATTAACTCTTAAAATATATTTGCTTTAGATTATTATATATGACATCTTTTGCTTGATAAAAAATATTTACTTTAGTCCTATTTATAAGTTATTCTCAACATATTTTATTAAAATTAAGGAAAATTTTAAACCTCATTAAATTTATTTTAAAATTTAACAAGTTTTCACTTTTACTCCTAATAAATATTTTTAAATCTCATTACTGATATTTTTATTCAAAGCATTTAATAAGGAAAAAAATATAAAGAGGAGCATTAAAAATTGACAAGTATTTTATAAATAAGATCAAATTTTTTCTTTTCTCTTTACCTTATAAATAGAACCAAAGGAGTATAAGGTATTAGGCAATATTTTGTAATTATTATTCTAACTATACATCTACTTTATTTATTACTTTTTTTTTTTACAAAATGATGCATTAAAACTTCAATTATCATTATTAAGGCAGTTATATAAAGTATTTAATAAAGATATAACTTGAAAAGGAAAAAGAAAAAGAAAATGTACAATTTTTTGAGATATTAAGATTTTATTTATTTTTTTTAAAAACATGAATTATTACCAATACACTAGATTGTGGTGTGGCGGAAGTAAGTTGTTTTGGGGGAAAAAATTCATTAATAATCATCATTTCAATATTACCCCTTATCATTATTTTACTCCTTATAAATATTATTTCTTTTTTCCTTGATCCTTTACTTGGAAGAAGTGTTATGTTTAAACTCAACGTTAACATCTTAGTGTCCTTCAATGGATGCATGTCTCTCTTTACTGGAGAAAAGATTTAGGCTAGGGGTAAAATTTTAAAACATAAAATTATAAATTGTATTTAATCAACTTTATTGTTATATATATAATTTTGTCAAAAAAATATATCTTGTAAATATCTTGTAAAAAAATCCTCAAAATTCACAGCTGACGATGGCTCTAGAAAATTTGCATATTCAAGATAACACTCAGTAGCAATGGATACCAAAAATAAGATAATTATTTTAACAAAAGAAAAGAAAATAAACATATACTACAAATTACAGTCCTTAATTTAGAATTGCTGCTCAAGGTTATATATACCATCACAAAAAGAAAAGACAAACCAGGTCCTAATTTTTCTATTTAAGAAATGAAATCCAGTAATCACATAAAACTTCTCTGCAATATCCGATCGAACAAGAAAACTCAAGCAAACAAAGCAGCTTGATTAGAAATGGTGGTGGCTGTGGCAGTAGATCTATTATGATGATGATGACGTGGAATTGCTGGCCTATAACACTATGATCCCTTCTTGACTTCCATTCCCCTTTACCAATTTGCCCTGATAATGCATTACTTCTCCACAATCCTCCATAGCTTCTTCTGCAACACTCCATCTTCTTCATCTTCACTGGATTGTTTTCTTCCTTGACCAGATCCTCCAACCTCCTTACACTCGCCAATGAAGTAAATGATTGTGACTTCCCTTCGTAATGCCTCGAGAGTCCCCTCCTGTAACACAAAGATCCATTCTCTGTGAGCCGGATCACAAACCCAGAAACTTAAACCTGAGAATTTTCAAGTACACAGAGTCAAGATTCGAGCTTGATTATGCTTACTTAATGGGAAGTTGCTGAAACAGAGAGGACATGTCACCCAGAGAGTCATGTGCTACTGCTGCCACCACAAGATTTGATGTTACTTCCTCAGAGGAATCCGATTCCATTGATGACCCACTTGAAAACCCAGAAGATGAAGAAGAGAAAGAATGAACGAGATCATGATCATTCTCACGAGCTTCCACCATGGGATTCTTCAGCTGCTCATCCATCTCTGAGTTCTTGCCTCGAAAACCCTCCATGGGCTTTTATGGTTTGATTCAGAATATGTATGTATATAATATGAACGATTGGCACTGTTTCCCTTGGAGCCAACCAATCACACAAAAAAGGTAAGAGCTTTCAGTGGAACAGAATAAGACAGATAGATACTTGTGGGTTTGAGGTTTTGGAATGCATGGATGGTTTATAAGGAAAGTTTCAGCGTAATCATGGATATTGGATAAGATCGATGATTCGATGTTTTCTTCTTTAATTTCTTTTTTATTCCTTTTTTTAATATTCCACGTGAGCAAAGAAATGATAAAAGATTCGTCTTTATCCGTGTTTTTGATTTTGCAGAAAATGATGGACGTGCATTAATTTAAAGGTTATTGGTCGATGATACATTCAAGTTGGTGTACAAAAAAATTCGTTAAATGCTTTTCGTATTAATTTTTTAAAAATTATTTTAAAATGTGTTAGCCAAAAAGAATTTTACTTTTGAGTGTTAATCATATAAAATTTGATTAGTTTGAATGGAGTTAAACAATTGTTTTGAAGGATAAAGCTTTAAAAATTTTTATTTTTTCTATTCCAAGATTCAAATTTAATCATTTTTTGTCCAAAAAAATTTACTCATTTAAAACAACATTAAATTTTAGTATAAATATTTTTATTGCGAGCATACAGATAACTTTAATTAATTTTTCTCGTTTCCTGTCCCTGAATAAAAGCCCACCATAGCTGTACAAAGTTTGACTCCTTACCATCAGGGTGAATATGGCATTTCAATAATTCATTTTACGGATTTAATCAATTCAATTGCAAATAAGATCATTTTACCTAGAATTAGAATTAGATCGATCGATCAAGAGAGTCGAACCATCTTATTATAAAATCTTAAATTTGAATCTTGAGATATGTAGCCAGTCAACCACACTAAATAATAGAAATGTTAAAAAAAATTTTAAGATATGTATTGAGACTATCATTAATAATAGCAATCTCACATAACAAGATCGTATATTAGGAAAAGTGAATGGTGGTAGACCCCGTAAATGGAAGGGTTTGTCTCTTATAGGTTTGGCCTATGTGGGCTTGGCCCCAAATGCCTAGTAATCATAAAAATAACAATTTCTTCAAGCTTATTTCTTATTGATTAGACTCAAGGCATGACTTATAAGCTCTTTTTATTTTTTTGGAAGTTTTAAAATTTTGATTTTTATTTTATAGAAAAAATAAAAATTTAATTTCCTGTACTTTGCTTAGATTTTGCTATTAGTTCTTGTATTTTTTATGGTATTTTTGGTCCCTATACTTTTGTATGGGTGGGTCACTTC
The DNA here is from genome assembly GCF_029017545.1 of Prosopis cineraria. Classification (NCBI taxonomy): domain Eukaryota; kingdom Viridiplantae; phylum Streptophyta; class Magnoliopsida; order Fabales; family Fabaceae; genus Prosopis; species Prosopis cineraria. The sequence goes on from NW_026555333.1 coordinate 16,516,424, forward strand.
ATGAATAAAATATAAGAATCTTGAAAAGTTTTAAAATAATAAAAAATAAAAATACAAAGATCAAAAATACTGAAAAAAGTATAGGAATAAATAGTAAAATACGAGCAAAATATATGAATCTAAAATTATGTTTTTCTTATCTTATAATATTACATGTTCTGTCTTTAAAATATAAATTATAATGTTCAAAAATTAAAAATAAGTAAAAAATTCTAATTTTAAAATATAAACATATATTTTTAAAGCCTAAATTTAATTTAAAAATTTAAAAATATTTTATGTTTTAGGAAAAAAAATTAAAAAGTGACTAAACGGACCACTTGAACCTAAATCTGAGCCCATTTTTTTAGGACTAGGCTTAGAAGCCCTGTTATGTTAAAAAATTTCAGTTTTTCAAATTTCAATCTTTATAAAAATGGATCTAAACAGGTAGCTTCTCGCCTTATTCCCAATTTTAGGTGATAATTACAGTTTAAGGTTTTTTAAGATGCCATACATTGCGACAAATAAAATAAAATAAAATAAAATAAGAATTAGAGTCCAGCAGTCTCATTTCCAAGTTGCTTGTAGTTCAGCACATTGAGAGATTTTGTGGGGAGAGCTTTGTGCATATTGCTATACGTGAGTTCCCTGCGTTTAATTTGTACCAAGTTTGCCATCCCTTCGTAAATCAAAAAAATGAAAACAAAACTAATAAAAATAAAATTCAAGATAAAATTAATGCGGAATATAATTTGCCAGGGGCAGAACCGAACCGAGCCACGAGTCGGGCCTCAAGATTCCACCACATCATGCACGTGTAGATGTATAGTGGAGTTACTCGTTAACGTGAGCGGATAATTGCACCTCTTTACTTTAAAAAAAAATTATATGTATATAAATTTTTTAACTTTACACTCTAATTCTTAATATTTTACAGCCTTTAGACTAAATAAAAAAAAATTTAACTTTGAGTCTCTATACTTTATTCATATTTTTTTATTAGTCTTTGTATTTTTTTCGGTGTTCTAAATTTTTTCAAGATCCTTATACTTTATTCATGAAAAGATTTAAAATACTGAAAAACAAATGTATATGGATATAAAATATAAAAAAAAGTGCAATAATCAATTACAAAATGTGAATAACGTGCAGGAATTTAAAATTATTTTTTTATAAAAAATATTTGGTCTTAAAAACTTATTGAATATGTAATATTTTAATGATAAATATAAGATATGAAAAATATATTTTACATAAAAGATCATATCAACTTATTAAATATTTTTTTTTAAATAATGATTAATGCACCCATATTATTACAATTTTATTCCTAATGTAATTATATTATTTTTAAAAAATTTGTTAATTTTTAAATTAAATTATGTTGCACCTCGTCCTGTCGCCGCTACTGTATATAGGTGCAGTCCCCACTTTTTTTTTTTTTTTTTAACTCCACCAAGGAATATAGAGAGAGTGTGTGCGTGTATTCGAAACCTGGGATAAAGGTATGACATGTGCCTCCTTCCACCCTATATTTCTTGACACTTGACTCCACACTTAAAAAAAAAAAATGCTTGGAACAAATTGTGTATATACAATTATACATATATGTTTATATCTTTTATTAATATATTTATTTATTAAGAAATAACAATACTCTATTAAGATATGTACATTAATAGGAGAGATATTGTCATCATTCCCTTTATCAAGGTTTATTTTAATTTCTTGATAATATTTTTAACAAGACAACTTTAATATATAATATACTCCTTTTCATTATTAAGATTTTGTCTTATCAGGTGTTTTTCTAATAAAATTTTAATGAGATGTAGTATTTGTTTATGGACAATTAAATAGAAGCGTTATATGCATGTTCATAACTTCTCCCAACTCTTAACATTCACTATGGTATACACCATAACCTCTCCAATTATTGATTTTTAGCGATTTTTTTATGTTTAATATCCAAAAATTCACTGGTACCTTACATTCAAAGGTGACATAGAATATATTTATGTGAATTAATCTTGTAATTTATTCCAATGAAGCTGTTGGATAGAATTACACACCTATAAATAAAAGTCATTTACCACATATTTTACGCATCAAAGTGAATTAGAATCACTTCTCATTTACTTTCCAATTCTTTCTTCTATTTTCATTTCCATTATTATATTCTATGTTGTTTGTCTTATTATTTTTTTATATAGTGATTTTCATAACAATAAATAAATATATGTATGTACATTAAAAATTTTGCCACTCCTAAAAGTGTGTTTGGTTTGAGGGGAGGAGAGGGGTTTGATGTTACCTTGCTTAATTCATGAGGGAAGGAAAGAAAATAATTATATATGAATAATTTTATCCTCATTTTATTAATATTGAGATATTAGATAATTGTATATGCATTTTTTGAATTTATCACAAAGTGCATATTGGTTAGGTTATGAAAATTTTACCCCTCCCATCTCACTCCTCTCAATTTGGAGGGGAGGGAAGATTTTATTCCCCTCCCCTCCCCTTCAATTTTTCAAACCAAATAAGGGGAGGGGGACAAAATCGCTCCCCTCCAACTAAACACTCCCTAAATATTCATGCTGGGTTCACCATTACAAGTTGTATTTCTTACATAAGATTTTATTATATTCATGAAATTTTATTTTTATTTTTTAATTTTATAAAATATTTTTTCAATCTTTTTATTCTAATGTCATTGATTTCATTAATACAAAATGCTGATTAAGAATTTCAAATAATAATATTTTAATCAAATTATTTTTATTTTTTAATTAAAATTCAACATGTCCATATTTGTTAATGTTTTATCAGTATTTAAATTTGCCATATCAGCAATTTCCTATTAAAAATTAAGGATTAAATGAAAATTTGGATCATAAATTATAGACTCAATAGTAATTTAAACCTTGAACTCATGTTTTTATACATTTTAACCCTTAAACAAATACATCTGGGACAATCTAGCCCACGCCATTAATTGGGACTAAACATTCATTACTTTAAATGTGGGGATATGCATTTGATCACCTCCCGCCACTCCTCCCCTCTCCTTCTTACTATAAAGTTATCCTTACTAATTCACCAATAATCTCAAGATCATGGTAATCCTAAGATTATCTGATATATTACATGTTTTGCAATATTACAAAATAGGATCCTAATTTTTCATATTTAGAAAATACTTAAATATTATTTAGTGAACTTAAATCAAAGTAAAATATCATTACAAAAGCATAGACACAAAAAGGTTCAAAGCATTACATTTTAATTAAAAAAAATAACAATGCAGAATTTAGAGGGTGCTCTGCAGCATATGGTCAGTGTACCACAGCATACTTCCTTGCGACACATTGTGCAGGTTAATAGCAGCTATGTTGGTCATTTGGCAGTATTAGGTGCTAATTTTTGACGTGCCTCATTTCTCCATTTGACAGTTGATTGAGGCAATTTAGATGTTTAGGAAGCTCATTTTGAGATCTAACTAACAGCATGGTTTTTACTTCCAAAAGATTTCACACAAGAAAGTTGTACACCAAAATACATTTTCATATTTTCTCAACTAAATAGTGTTACACGTGTGCTAAAAGCTACTACTAACACTAAGATTACACTCAATAGATTAGAAATTATTTGTACAATACATCACATGCCCTCAATCACAACAAAATCTCAATTTTACTCCTCAATCCCTTTAACATAAAAAATAAAAAGGAGAGCTTAAGCTTTGTATAAATCACTTAACTCCATATACGACAATGTAAAATGTTTCCCCACTTACACTAGTATTTTAGACATATCTAAATCATTCAATTACTTTTACAATACTATTAAAGCCCAAAATACAACAATTTAATCATGTATCAAAATACAGTGCAAGTATAACAAAATAATGCAATCCCTAATTAGAAAATATCCTATCTATTATACAAAATAAATGAGATTGGAAAGCTTTATAGTAGGAATATGCAATTCCTAAGCTTTTGGAGCCTTTCTCCTATCTGCATCCGAGTTAAAGCCTGAAAAATTAAGAGAGGGGTGAATATAACTACTCAATAACCAATGTACGTTTATCTTATGCAGTTGCATATTAATTGCTAAAAACATAGATGAGCATCGAATACTCAAATGCATATGTTCACATGTAATGGCATAACATAATTTCACAAATTATCTTATTCTCAATTTTCACAATTTGTATCACAAGTAACATTACCATAATATAGACAACCATGTAACAATGGCCAAAATTAAGCTATTCTGACTTGCTACAAATTTATCAATCATGTGATATGTTAGATAGAAATAAATGCATGATCAAAACCATTCTTACATCTTTCGATGAAACTGTGAGCTAATAATCAATTATTAAAAAATTGAAAAGCTAATTTGTTCACCTAACTTGAAAGGATAATTTATAAAATAATAGTAAAAAATGAAATTTTATGTAAAAGTAGAAGATTAAAAGTGTATTATTAAGAAAAATACTTAGTGGGAGTGGGAAGCACTCAAATATGGATTGGTGAATATCTCAAATATTCTCACCCAATATATGCCTCCTACATGTTATTGTAAAAATAGTCGATGGTTGATTACAATCGAACCATTACCTAAGATATTGACACAATATATAAAGAGAACACTAAATCATAGCTTTGCCTTTCATTATGCCATATATTTTAATCCAACAATTCATATGGTTGTAGAAAATGGTTGGGATACATTCTCATAAAACTTCCATTTAACCTAGTTTCATTTATTTCTGGTCAAGTATGAATTTTTCAAGCGTTGATGATTTTTTTTTTTATTTCCCGCAAGAATCCTCATATTAAAGGCAATTTATTTGGGACACTGTCGTCATAGAGGTGGGAATCAAGGCGGCTCGACCCTTAAAGGCTCATACCTTAAAATTCAATTACCTAAAATTTGACCTAATTTTAAGCTGTCGGCCTTTATTTATGGGGCTCAGGCCGGGTCCTTAAGCCCTCTTTCTCATATAAAATTTAATATAAAATTTGATAAAAATTTAAAATTTAAATTTAGATGAAGATTAAAATCTTGATCAATGTAAATTTAAATCCTTTTTATCATCATCATCTAAAATAAAATATTAGATTTCTCAAATATAGGTCTACTTATTGAAGATGGAGGTAGAGATTTAATGTTAATTATCTCTGCAACTTCTTCTCATCATTTACAATAAATATTAACTAAATTATATAATTATCAGTCGTGTGAGAGAGAGAGAGAGAGAGAGAGAGAGAGAGAGATAATCTAGTTTATCGGCCTTTAAAGGCCACTGGGCTCAAGTCTTCTTTTTACAGAGCTTATTAAGATCAAGCTCTCAAGCCTGGCTACTTTAAAAAATTAATTTTTAAAGCCCCAATCTTTATTTAAATGTGAGTAATTCTATTAGTAATGTGAGTGAGAGAGAGAGAGAGAGAGAGAGATAATCTAGTTTATTCGGCCTTTAAAGGCCACCCGGCCCAACCTCTATTTACAGAGCTTATTAGAATCAAGCTCTCAAGCCTGACTACTTAAAAAAATTAATTTTTAAAGCCCTAATCTTTATTTAAATGTGAGTAATTCTATTAGTAAGGACTCACTAGATGAAAGGGTTTGAGACATAGATGATATCCAAACTAAAGAAGCCCACTTTCCTTCTCTGTTGTAAATGGAAAACCACTGTCAGATGTAGGAAGTTGCTTGCCAAATAGGAGGTGAAAAGATCCAAATACCCATTAGTAATTTAAATCAATCAACCAATAAAAATGAGTTAAAGACAATTTTTCCCTTCATTTTTTTTAAGGAGTGCTGAGTAATTTGTATTGGAGGGTAGGACACTATTTTCCCTAGATAGTGATTTTCAATAGCAAATTGTCCTTCTATTAGAGATCATTCATCAACTTTAATCATTTATTAATATAGAATAGTTGTATGGCCCAAACAAAATAACAACAAGGCATTCAAACATATTTTGTCACTAAAATCAAGCTTAGTTCTACCACTGCCACTGTCATTTTTAGCCCTTTTGACCCATTAAGGTGGTCAGAATGGGTTAAGATGCTATGATGTCATTGTGTATGAACTTTACAATTATTTTACGTCAGCAGATAATGAATAAGATGATAGTCTTTTGAGGAAAAGATGATTTTATTTATGAAAAAAATTGCTTAGAAGGTATTGCTCTACCTTTTAATATATAGAGCCCAACGTTTCTAAAAAAATTTAGGAGAAAAATGAATCTGCAACCCAAAAAAAAAGTTAGTAATAATAACTACGCTCACTTTTAAGTTTTATCACATTAATATTAATATATTATTTAATATTTAGTATCAATATCGATTCATCATCGTAATTTGTTGGTGTATGGAAGAGAAAGATTTCCAAATCACCTCCAATAGTTCTTTGTTTTTACTTTTTACAATCTAGCAAGCAAAATCACAATTCTGGCTTTCACCTCTGTGGAAGTATTTGGTTGAAAAGAAACAGGTGTGGGTGATTGGGTGTCAAACAAAACAAAAAGAATTAGGTGTGCGGTGCTCTACCGTGTTTGTTAATTGTTATCTATTGACTTCATTACAAATGGATATTTCTTGTTACTTTTCTAATAAATAATTCAAAAAAGTAGTCAACTTATTTTTTTTAATTGGATTTGATTGATAATTTTTTTACAGGGAAACAATTATCGTTTGTTATTCAATTATAATCATTTCTTCAAATAAAGTAACCTTTTTTCAATCATAACAAATAATTAATTTTTAATAGTTACACTTGACTTGTAAACAAAAATGACACAAATGAACTTGTTATTTTCTATTTTGTTTTAATAAATATAATCCTAACAAGGTTAGTCACCAATTTTTTATAGTTAGACTTACTGATAAAATAATTTCTGGAGAGATACTTATAATTTGTTATCTAGTTATAGTTGCGCTTGACTCACCAAGAAAAATGACAAAAGAAAACTCATCATTTTCTATTTCGTTTTAGTCAATAATCCTAATAAAGTAGCTATTGATTTTTTTAGTTAGGCTTGAGTGATAATTTTTTTTTTAAAGAAGCACTTGTCATTTGTTACTTAACTGTATTCACTTACCTGAATAAAGTAGTCATTTTCTAATTAATTGATTTTTAATAGTTGTACTTGACTAATAAACAAAAATGACATAAAAGAACTTGTCATTTTCTATTTAATTTTAATTAATAATCCAAACAAATAAGTCATTGATTTTTAAATGTCAGACTTGATTGATAGTTTTTTTTTTTTAAAAAAAGAGGCACTTGTTGTTTTGTTATTTAGCTACAATCATTTTTTCAAAGTTACAAAATAATTATTTTCTAATCATAACTAGTCACAATTTTTTAATAGTTACGTTTGATTAATAAATAATAACTTATAAAATAGTCATTTATCAATAGTAACGTGTTATTTTCTATTACATTCTCCTCAATACTCCAAATAAAGTTGTTATTTCCCATAACATCAACACATAGCATAAGTATTGACAGAAATTAGAGAAGTCATTACAAGTAACCGTATTTTAGGTAAGTGTGGAATCAAATCCCCATACTGATATGAGAATTTTGTTGATTTATAATTTGTATTTACAGTAAGTACTAAAGTATGACGTGTGCTTTATTCTTAGCAACTGACTCAATTATTTAAACCATCACTAAAACAATCAATATAACTTAAGAATACAAAAATTAAGAATAATAATGTAATGTAATTAGATTCTGCATCCACATCTTAAAGATTGAATTCATAAATTCATAAATTTTTATATTTATAATAAAAATCGATGTATAGCCTAGATGGAGACATCATCTTTTTGATAGCCCATAAAGTATTGAGCACTTAAAAATTAGATGCCTTAAGTTTATTGATATTAATGATTTTTTTTTATAAGCAGGAGTAGATGAATTATTTTCCACCAATGCATTATACTCCCTTCGTCTTAAATTATAAGACACTTTGGAAGGAGTTTTTTTTTTATCGTAAAATATAAAATATTTTGAGTAAATTAAAATTTCACTAAATGCATCAATTCTAATATTACCTTTTCTTTTCTTATAATTAAATTTTTGTCCTTTCTCTTTTCAATATATTAAATGATGGGTATTTTTTAAAATTTATATTTTTATTTTAAAAAATAGGTTGTTAAGTGTATTTAATAAGGTTTATTGGTATGTGAGATTTTACCTAAAAGTATCTTATAATTTAGATGGAGGAAATATATTATTCATTTATACTTTTGACTTTGATATTATTTTATTTTTATATTTAATAGTCTAGCATATCAAATCCCAGCGGAAAATAGATCATAATCCAGCTATCAGTAGAAACTCTTTAATAAAATTAAATTTTGAACTTCGAGTAATTGAGTATTATTTTTATTTCAATATTATTTAATAATATTTAGTTATACCAATTTCACAATCTTATCTATATCAATCTTTCTGAGTCATAACCTTAAATCTTGAATGATTCTGAGAACTAACCCCTTCATTTTTTTAATTTTAATTTAAATTAACAAATACCAAAGGTCAAACGGACATGCTTTTTGATTTTTTTTTAATATGAAAAAAGCCATGGTCATTAAAATTAGGCCATGTCATGATGCAAGGATTAAAGACGCGCATTTAACTCATTACCCATTTCATCAATTATTAATTGCTATACTATATTTAATAGGATGTTTAAGAAAATCATAGAACCAACATTCATGTTATGATTATATTGGGAAATCAATTCACGCAAAAATATTTTGTCTGCACTAGATCCTATTAGGCCTATGTCTTTTGTCCATAGTAGAAATCATTTTCCCTCTCTCTCTTAAAACTCTCACATTTATTCAACTCCATTGTACCTGAAATCAACCTTTCACCAATATTATAAAAAAGATTAGAGATCTTGTCATTGTCATGAGATAAAAAATAATTACTCTGAATCATGAGTTCAAAAAAGCTAGCAAATATACGGAATGTCTTGCTTGCAAAGTGTTAAATGAGAACCTTAATATTATGATTTTTTATGATTTATGTTTAGAGTGTTGTACCTTTATAACATGAGTTGGTTACGTTTCTTTAGTCTATTATTCTGTCTCCTTGTATTAAAAAATATTTTTACAATACTGAGGATAAATAATAGTTCCTTTCAACTAAGATTGGTGAAATATAAGTATTTTTTTGATGAAAGTAAAATATAAGTTTGTTTTTAATTCATGATCATATGCAAATTTAATTAAATGGGAGATTATCAACAAAGGGCTTTCGAAACAATTTTTTTTTTAAATTTCTCTAACACATAATATTAACAAATTAATAAGTAAAGTGCTCGGAGCCCTCGTAGAATATTAACATTTTTTCTGGATCTTTCAATTGATGTTCTCCCAGTTAAGATTGCAAATCTTACCCATCACTATACCGTTTGAATTTCTGAGTGTCCCACACAGTATGACTGGTTAAATCAATCTGTAATCTATTTATTTAGATACCGTTTTGTTAAAGAAAAACGAAAAGAAAAGAAAATTAGACAGAGCGTTTGAATATCGGTGGCCACATAGGTGAGTGTCAACCTGAGAAACCTTTCTCATCCAGAGCCCAACACAAAACGTTTTGCCTCGGGAGTCGGGGACACCATTGAAGCTTCTCTCTTCATCGCCACGTCAACAACACCAGTAGTCCCTCGTTTCGCTTGAGTGGAAGAGTGCGTTTTTTTTTTTTTTTATCATCATCTTGGCTATTCCAGCTCGCCATTGCTTGATCAATCCCTCAACGTCATTGCCAGAGACACAGCAGCGAGTTTCGTGAAACGTGAACGAACAAGGTCCTCCGTAGTCCGTAGACTGTATGTCTTTTCTGTGACTCCTTCTTTTTCCTCTTTTAAGTGCGAGTGTGTATCTATTGATGCTCCCATTGGAATGAGTTGTTTCCGGGTCAATGATCCTACTGTGGGCATTTTATAAATTTTATGTTCTTGGGAAAAGTGTAATTTATAATTTTTACTGCAATGCGCTCTTTCGATCACGAAATTTGTTTTCCTGAGCTTCAGCTTCAAATGGGTTCTCAGTAATTTCTCTGATTTTGGTTTTCTCCTTGGGCAATTGTTAAAGAGTCCTTCTAGTCAACAGAGAGTTAAGTTCAATCTTGCAGTTGGCCTATTTATATGCAAACGGTTTTAGAAGATGGGGAGGAAGAAGGAATTAAACAAGGAAGAGATTGCTGAGGATTGGTGCTTTATTTGTAAGGATGGAGGACTATTGATCTTGTGTGAATACAAGTAAGTTCCGAACCTTGAATTTATATGCTTAGTCTGTGATATCGTTCATTATTTCTCTGCAAATCATGCTTTTAATTGAAAAGGGTCCACCAGCTTTTTGCATTGGTCAATTTTGTTCTTAAAGGTGGCTAAAAGGATGAAATTAGTCGGTCCATTCACACAATGGAAATACCACTCCAATAAATCCTTAACCTTCCTATGATGATGTCTGCATTTCTATGCTGAATACATAGCATGATAGCACTGGTGCAGTTTTATCGTCAAATGTGACCTCACATGGTGTAGGCGTCAAGGCCTGAAGGACCTATTTGTTGCATGACTAAATTGATATGGAAGTAAAGTGATTGTATATAAAGTTCTTAAAATAATATATTTTGGCTTTCATTTTCTTTTTAGTCAAACACTTCGGTCATAACGTTCTTGTTGTTTGAGTTTATGCTCACTGAAAATGTTAAGGGCAGTGCTGGATAATTTCTGACTTTGTTTGTCAAAGCTTTTCTAAGTGATTATAAACAGCTTCAAGTTGGGCACCTCTGTGATGGCCTTAGCTTTGTTGATATCTAATACAAAGAAACAAAGAAAAATCATGAGTCAGTTTTTTAAAAGTAGGTGTTTACCTTTTTTCTTTTTTTAACTGAATAGAAAAATTCTGGTTAGTTTGCATAGTTCTACAAGTCTATTGTACTTATGCTCAGTTATCACAAACAATGCACACTTTACATTCTTGATGGATATGGATGAGGATGATTTGACCAGGGACAAGCACATCAAGGTCATGGATGAAACTTTCTTTCTGATCAAAGTTACTCATGTTGCTTTCAGGGACTGCCTTAACGCATACCACACTGAGTGGTGGGGAAAGAAGAATCCTTTTCAAAGACTGGCAATTATCCGCGTTGTAGTAAGTTGCATTTGTATCTCTCAACTATTATTGCAAAACATTTTATCTCTCTTCTTTTTGTTTCCTTTTCAGCACAGTACTTATTCGTGGTGGATTTGATATCCAACAGTTGTAACTTACCTTTTGTGTAAAGTAGATACCCCCTCCTTCACTCTCAAGCACTTTTTACCTTCCACAATAGCTTGTTTTGAATGTCACATGATTTGTCCTTAACTGCAAGAGACCACAATATACCGTATGTTTTTTTTTCCTTGACCATGTGACAAAATTCCACATCCAAGTTGCTCCTTAGTGCTGGGAGGCCCTAGCAGAAAATTTAAAATATTCTGGGTGACGTTTTTTTTTTTTTTTTGGTCTCTGTATGTGTTCACTTTTACAAATGATTCCAAAAGGTTTTCACATTTTTTCTCTCTCTCTCTTAAGTGCATTCCAAAATAATTATCCGTTGCTTGTAAATTTCAGGTTGGCATAATTGCTTCCTTGCCACAAAGCCTCAAAATTTCAGTGCTTTTGCTGTCCAAATGCTGTTTGTGGGCGCTGCTTCTGCGATGCTGAGTTTGCAGTTGTCAAAGGGAAAAGGATTTTGTCGTCACTGCGCTTGAGAACTTGCACAACTTGTAGAGGAAAATGCTGATGTTGATTCTGATGGGTAAGATCGTTTTCATCATTTTTTATAATAAAAGTAAACTATTGACTATTAAGTCCTGTCTGAGCCCTTGGTATTTTAGTTGAAAAAGAGAAATTACTAATTGTTTCCATTGCATGCACAGTTGGAAAATTCTTGATGTGAACTTTCCAAGTTGATGGGATAAATTAGAGATAAAAGCAATGAAGGATAGTTTATTTTGGATGTGAGTTTTTGAGGTCAAAAATATGAAAACTGGCATTTTTTAGAACTGAATCATGCAATTGTCTGTGTTACCAAGTGTATCGTAACACTACCATTAAAACATCGTGTTGAAATGCTGAACTGACTCTGGAATCTGAAGAATGACCACTTAATATTTATTGATTTAAATTTCAGTTTCTGCCATGTTTTAGATTTGTACCTAACACAACTATAATTTACAGTAATATATTTCTTGTGGAGGTTTAGCTTTGTCTGTGTGTGTGGTGTCACTGGAAATGTGAGCTTTACTTTGAAAAGTTTTATTATTCTTTTATATCTGATTGTGCCTTTCTGCTTTTAAATCTACAGGAAAAAGATAGACTTTAAGCCAAGATACATATGAATTCTTATTTTCAGATTATTATAAGATTATCAAGGGACAAGAAGGGTGGAATTCCTCAGCAAGTACATCTGCCTATAAGTTATTGAAGAATGGTAAAAACTACAACTGTGACTGGGAGTTGTGTGAAATGGGTGACGGGGATAATGATTCTGAAGAATCCGAAGATAACTTTGTTGTTCTGATGATGATGGTTTTAATGACATAGAAGTAGGTAAGCCAGGGAAGAAGCGGAAGAGTTCATGTAAGGGAGGTGAAAACAACT
>NW_026555333.1:16529203-16606926 GCF_029017545.1 Prosopis cineraria
TTAAATTATATAATTATAGTTGTGATTGATATAACTCAATAATTAATTTTTAAATCATTTGTGATTTATGTACTCTTGTTGTTTGGCTTTAAGCTCAATAAATTATGTGATTTAATATTTTTTAATTAATATTGTTTATTTAAATCTTTCTCTCAATATGTCATCCACTTTAATTTCCCTCTGGAACATCCTGATCTCATGTTAAAACCAGACACAGGACAAATATTTAGGAAAATATAACTTTAAATTTTTACACTTGTTCGTATTTTATAATAGGTCCTTGTACTTTTTTTTGTATGTTCTAAGTCCCTAAATGAACAAAATGTATGGACCTTAAAAGGATTTAGAATATTGAAGAATAAAAATGTAGAGACCTAAGATACCCAAAAAAAAGTGTAGGGATCCATATCAAAATACAAGTAAAGTGTAGACATTTAAAGTTATAATCCTCCATTAAAAAACATAAGGCATTTTTTCAAAAGTTGAATGTTTTAAAAAATATAAGACATTTTTAATTTTTTGAAGTGTAATGACTGTCTTTTTTAAAAGTGTCTCTATTGATAATGATTTTATATGTAGTATGAAATGTTAATAGATAATAAATATAAAAATATAAAAATTAATTAAAAATAAATAACTATTTTATTGAGGATGAAATTTAATTAAAAATATTTTATATTTTTAAATAAAATATTTTTTAAAATTTACTTTCATTATTTTTTGGAGTAAGACCCATGACAAGGGTGTCCATGCCGTCCGTTCCTTCGCGTGCATCGAGCATCTCTAGTACTGTACGACAGCATGAGGCAAGTGGAAATGTGCTTCAGTGGGGTTGAAGACTTTCTGAACACTTGAAAGGTCCAGAAATGGGCCACGTTTCGAACAACAGAACGTGAAAAAAATATGTACTGTGTAATGATATAATTTGAAAGATGCGAATAGTAGAGTTGATTAAAAACATAGAAAATGCGGATGATTGGGTTAATTTAAATTCAAATATTATTAATAGAACTAATTTAATTTGAAAAATGCGAATGATAATCATAACATACTGTGTAATAATTGAGAATAGTTTTCCACGATAGAGTTTATTGGAAAGTGGAACATAGAAAAAGACATAGTACAGTCGAAACGTGGACGAAGGGTGATCGCTGGCCCCATATCAATACAACAACCTTGATCGCGGAATATTATCTCCGTTTTTTTTTTAGGGGGGGGGGGGGGGGGGGGGGGGGGGGGGGGGGGGGGGGGGGGGGGGGGGGGGGGGCCGATTCATATCAATATTGTTCCTTACTTGAAAAATTAGTGAATTTCTCTAATTTTAAATTAGTGAATTATATTTTTCAGTTTTGGTGACTTTTTTTGTGTGTTAGGTTGTATTGTAAGTTTTGTTTTGAGTCCCTTTTTTTTTTCTTCACTTCAACTATTAGTGTGTGTAGTTGTTGTTTTTTGTGATTAATAAAATGGTTTGTTTTCTGGTCCAAAAAAAAAAGGTAGTGAATTGTTTAATGGGATCAAAACCAATTCAAAGACCAAGTATATACTAAGCCTATTATCTTGCATTAGATCATATAACCTTGCATCTCAACCAATCACCTTGCATTTTATACATCAAGCCTATCATCCTGAATCTTAAAATTTATGATCTTACATACTAAGCCTATTAACCTTACACCCTAAATCTAATGTAAGGTCATATGCTTAGGGTGCAAAGTCGTGACCTTTGCATGTAAGATGCCGGTTTGAGGTGTAAGATTATAAACTTAGTGTGTAATGTGTTCATTTAAAATGCAATGCTATTAAACTTAGTGTGTGATATCATCTCATTATGCTCTTTTTCAGGAACCATTGCTGTCTTCAAAGTCAAATCGTCGAAAAGTACTTGAGAAGAGGGTCCCCCGCGTAAACGTGCTTCGTACGGTGGGCTCAGAGCCATGATCATGACCTTTGTTGTCAACAACATATTACTATAAAATAATAAAATATTTGTAAATTGTAAATTGTAAATTGTAAATTGTAAAATATAAATAAATCATGTGGTCGCGTGAGTCGCGTGATAAACAACTATGCATAAATAAATTGTACTGTTCAATAAAATTTAATAATGATATTTCATAATTTTATTGTATAAAAACAAAAAATATAAAAGTTTTGAAAATGTATTTAATTTAATATTACTTTAAAGTTATAAACTTAATTATTACATTAAATCATTTCAGTTTTATTTTATTAAAAAAGCATCAATATTAAAATCATATTTTTAACAAATTATCTTGCACCTTAAGATAATGAACTACTTTTAAAATTGTCTGATGGAGAACTTTAGAATAAATGATAACTTTGAAATATACAATGATTAGTATTCTTTCATAAATTTTAAATATTAATTTTTAATTTAATCATTTTAAAAAATAATATATTTTCATTTTAAAAAATATATTCAAAATTTAAAATTATTTTTAATTAAATTGTGCCTTTTTCTCCTTCCAGAAGTTAAATTTTATGGACCTATTATGAACCCTACATGCATTCCATATCTTGAATTTTTAATGATGACATAAACATGTAAACTAATGATAAAAGAAATTATCCACTCATGGTTACAATTTTAGGAATTTTGCACAGTTGAAATTTTATGCTGTCTATTAAATTTAATATATTTGTAATTGTTTCGTTATGTGACTAGTATAGCATGTTAATTCGACCCACTAAACCGGTAAATTATTGAATATTCATGTCTTGACAAACTGAATGTAAAATGTTTGATATGAAGAGCATATCAAAACAACAAAACAAACCAGAAGAACTAAATGTAATTAATTTTATATGATCAAAATATTTCTTATATCATAAGTCTTTTTTGTTAAATGTTTTATTTGCAATTTACAGACTAATGTTTTATTATTATACCAATAGATCTCATTGCACGACAATTTTGTCAACCAAATAAGATATAGGTCAAATAGTAAATAAGATATAAAAATGATGACAATTTTATCTTCACAGTTAAAAAAAAATACAGGAAAATTTTGAATGATTTAACTTTTTCCATAAAGTCATTTTGTATAGTAATGTATTTTGTAAACGAAATAATTGCATTATAATACGACAAAAAGGAGAGTTTCTGGTTTTCTTGTCGTTATGGGATCAGGAAAATTCTCTTCCGTGATATTAATATTAATGGACCTCGCTGGGCCAACAACCCTAATGGTTGCGACGGGAAATTCGACAAGTTTTCATAATGAATGGACCTCATTTGGCCAACAACCTTAATGGTTGGAGACAAAATTCGTTTTCATAATATTAAAAAATTCACGCTTGATCAAATATAATGGAACAGCGAGTGAAATGACTGTTTTATAATTATGCATTTTAACCATTTCGATTTTTACAGCCATATAAATCATTGGATTAAAATATAAGTTATAAAAAAAGACAAGGGTGCGAGGTGATGTTTTCTCTATATCTTGAACTAACATTTCCAACAACCATTCTATTGCATCAACAACCTTTATAATGCCACATGTGACACTCACTGAATGAAAAGATTTATGGGACTTTTCGAATTCAAATTCTTCATAAAACAAGTTGGTTATAAGAAATCCAAAACAATAGTTTATGATTGGATCGAGTAGAAAAAACATTTTCTTTAAATAAAATTGTGAATTTAAATCTTATAAATAATAGAATATCATATTATATAGAATTATCCTTAATTGAGGCTAACAATACTAGAATATGACATGATAATGCTAGAAAGTGGAAACCAAATTGATATTTAAATATTCCAAATAACAAAATTATGGATGGTAGAATTAAAGTAACAAAATTATGGCTATGGGAACACCCGAGAATTTAAGTCAAAGTTTAGGTCCATCTCTCCCTCTCATCCACACACACAGGTAACATGTCCATAAACATATGTATGAAGATAGCTCAAACTAGAGAACATGTCCAAGGCTCTAGATGGATTGATTTTTTAGGCCCAGGCCCAGCACAAATTAAAAGGCATTACAATTATAATTAATATTAATTATGAATATCCTAGAAGGAAGGAAGAAATCTTGGCTACTAAGTTAATGCCACTAACCCCTCAGAATGTGAAACTTGCTGAAATGGATACGGTTTTTTTTCCCCAAGAAAAAGTGAAGCCGGTTCCTGTTATAAGGCATCTTTTAAAAAAATAATTTGTTATCCTTAATATAAATTATTTAATAGGCTATTAATTATATTTTTCAACATTACTCTTATTTAATTTTATTAACTATGAGAGGTAATGCAATATAAATTTAAAATTTTTTTTATTTAAAGACAGTTAAGATTGAGAGTTTATTATATTTTCAAATAAAATTAATGACTTAACAACTCTCCTTAATTCTAGTGAAATAGTCAGAGATGCTTTATAATAAACATTGAAGGAAAATATATATATATATTATTATAAAACATGAAAAGTAAGTCAAGTAATTAGGATATTAAAGTCAAGCTCATCAATGAGAGGGAAGATTTCAAAATATCTTATGGTTTATGAGGTCCAGACCTAGCTTTGTGAACTCTATTAGCTTCCAAATTCCTTTGAAGACTAGTCATGGCAATCAAATGACTTATCGGGGTTGTTTTGAAACCGTAATTGGTATTGCTGAGTTCCCTTGTGAGGTGATCTTTAACATTTCATTTTTTTATTCAAATGATCTCCCTCGTTGATTTTAAGTTGTTTTTTTAATACATTTATATTATATTTATCAAACTAAAAAGAGTAAATTGGCTTAATGACCATGAAAAATATAGTTCCATAAATTATAGATGAAGTTTTTCAATATTTAAAATGTGGCCCATCCACAAAATCAATTAAAGGTGATTTTCTTTTTTTATTTAAAAACAAATATATTATTAAAACACTTTACATAAATTGATCTATGAATATATCTCTTATAATAAACTAAATGATTTTAATCTTTAATTAACTGAATTAAATCTATGCATATACGTCCATCATATCTCTTTCCCTTTCACAATAATTTCTTCCCTTTCTTGGTAGGTAGAAGGATCAAGATGGTATTCACATATTGCTTTATTTTTGTCCTAACAAGTGCACTCAAAGCAAGAGACGTCCCAACATGAGTAGTTCAATTTTGTACTTTTGCAAACAAGTCTCATTACTAGACTTCCTTGCGCAAAGATTAGTAAAAACCCAAAACTTTCATTATAAAGGGGTATTTGATTCTCTATGATAAGTTAAGATGTCTAGAATGTTTCACAGCCTATGTTTGATTTGTTTTGAAAAAATGATTATGTTATTTTTTTTTCATATTTTTGATCCATGATAGTATATTAATGATATACAATTATATATAATTGATAAACCATATCAATGAAAAGTTATTAACACCATTTAATTTTGTAGATATGGAGATACTTAATCTCATCATTTTTTATAATGAAAAATGAGATTTATTAGTTTAGGTATTTGATTCTCTATGATAAGCTAAGATGTTCAAAAAATTTTACAAACTATATTTAATCTGTTTTGAATGAATGATTATGTTTTTTTTTTTGTGTTTTTAATCTATGATAGTATATTACATATTACTGATGAACCATATTAGTGAAAACTTATTAATACCATTTAATCTTGCACATACAGAAATGCTTAATTTTGTCAATTCTTTTCTTTTTTGTTAAAAGAGGGTTAAATGAAGCTCTCATCCATCTTCAAATATTTAAAAAAAATTATTAAAAAAAAAATATTTGAACAAATGTCATATTATTTACAAAGAGGAGAGTAATACAAAAATTTACTTTGATCAGTACTCAGTAGCTAGGTGTTGTCCATTTTCCATTTCCAAAAATTCAAAAGTGAAATTTTTTTAAAAAATATCGTTAGGTTTTAATGTTAAGAAAATATTTTTACTTTAAAAGAAAAAAGCAGACTTTATATTATTTATTTGGAAGAATCTCACCTTTTGTAAAGTGCGTTGTGTTTTACTGTTACCTCTACAGTGTAATTCCTTTGATGCCCTTGTCAGTTTTTGCTCCCACTGACGCCTGGTGTGAATTTCCATTTTTAAAATTTGATTGTTTTTAATTTATGTTACTCATTGCTTCATTGTTTAATGATAAAAGCGCTTTTTTCACTGTTCTTTCTACAGTGAAATTCCTTTGTTGTCCTTGCACAGTGTTTAGATCTCAATTGTTCATTCATTTGTCATTGTAATATTAATTCCTTTACTAACAAAAAAATATTTGTACCTGAAACAATATTTATATTCCCATTTATCGTGACAGCTATCTTGACACGAAAAATTGTTATAATACCCATTAGTTTATTCAACAAAATATCATATATTCATTTAAATTTGATTTTAAACGCCACTCATTACAATTTCTTGGATGAGGTAATGTAAAAATCCATAATTTAATATCCATATAAGAATGATTGAAAAATAAAAACAGAACTTCCAAAATATGAATATAATTTCTTATAAGATTCTAATGAGGAAAACATACCTATTGTGCTGGCGAGTGCTATACTGTATGCGGGAACGAAGTTATAGACTAAATTCAGTTTGCGACTCACAGCAAATGCACACAAAGAGGATGAGAATGAAGGAAACTCAGAGAGAGCAAGTTATTGTTTTTGTTTTGTTAACCAAAGAATCTAGCGAACTACGCCCATAAGCCAATGTTAAATCGGGAACATGCATATATGGTTAACATAACCATTCCCTCTCAAATTCAAAAGCTAAAATATAGAAGGGAGAAAATTATATTGAGACCCTGAGTAAATTGTATGTTGAACCCAAGCATTTTTCATAATTGTGACTAAAAACTCCATTCCTCAATTTGGGCTTTTGTATCGGCCTGATTCACGAAGGGTGGATAACCCAACATCTCCCACTCACACTTGGTAGAGAAGATAATGTCAGTCCTATCTCTTTCTCTTTCCTCTCTTCATATAAGGTGCTTTGCTATGACCACATAGGTTTGACGTCTTGGTTTTAGGTGTTCGTACTAGGAATCCTATTAAGGACTAGCACAAATAACCCTAAAGTTGAATTTATTCTTAATTGAATTCGTGCCTTAATGTCCTAGATTTACCAATATATACTTTTCTCATTATGACTAATCTGATTCCTCTTGAGTCAGTCTAAGACTCAAATAATCTCTCTTATATACGCAATATTTACACTTATGAATTAACAAATTTTTTCATAAGGGACATGTCTTGAATATGAGCATAGATGTGTATATTTAAGATAATCTTCCTTTCGCCCATATACCACTTTGATAGAAAATAGTCACTTTCCTAACATGATATCTTTAGATTGCATTAATCATAACCATAGGATGTATGTTAAAGTAGTAGACATTGTGACATATCTCCATAATAATGTCAAAGTCAAATGACATCATTGAAAGGATTTTTCCTTTTTGGGACTTACACAGCAATGAAGCAGGGATTTATTCACTTTCTTTCCATTGCAATTCTTAAGCACATGTAGTATGAAACACACATTATGGTATTATTATTGCTTGTAAGAGTGTAAGTTATTTTCATTTATTATTAACATCATACAAACTTAAATTCAGATATTCACTATACCTAAATCCAAATTCTTCTTTTCTATTGATCTCATATGACGTTAATTTAGAAGAATTTATTGTTTGGCTACAGGTATCATGTATATAGGAATAATGCTTGATCCAAGTATACTTATGGATTTCATCTTGACTTGCTTTTTGATCGAGGTGACATATTATTTGTATTTTTTCTCTACCATATCAGCAATTCTATTGCCTTGCTAGTGAACACAAATGTCTCATTTTTTATTTGAATGTCAAAGGCAGTTGCTCATGTGAGAGAGTCGACCTTATCAACCTGTACGACATACTAGACATTGTATATTTTCAAGCGTATATATATGGAAGTAATGAAAATTCTTATTAATATTAACCAAAATATTACATCAAGTTTGTCTTTTCACGATCTAGCCATGCCAAGAGCCCTTACATGTTTTTCAAATATCTCCTTGGCTATGGGTTTTGTTAGGAAATTTGCTATCATATATTTCATGAAAATGTATTGAATAGTGATAACCTTTTATATTATATAATCCCTTACAAAATTATACTTGATGTTTATGTGTTTGGTTTTGCTGTGGTATTTAGGATCTTTAGTATAGGCTATGGCTGCAGTTTTGTCACAATGAATTAACACTAAATTTGTACTTTCATTTTCAAACCCAAGATATTCTAAAAATCTCTTCAGCCATATAGCCTCTTGCATTGCTGCAGTACATGCTACAAACTCAGCTTTCATAAAGTGTAGGGCAATGCATGTCTGCTTCTTGCCGTTCCCACAAATAGGCCTATTGTTTAGCAAGAAAGTATAGCCTGAAGTCAATCTTCATTCATCTTCATCTCCGCCTAAATCCATGTCAAAGTATCTTATCAGGCGTAGATCACTCCCGTGATAACACAGTGCATAGTAAACATTACCCTTTAAATATCTTAAGATCCTCTTTACAGCCTTCCATTATCCTTTATCAGGGTTGGATTCGTAGTGATTGACAAGTCCTACGGCATAACAGATGTCTGGTCTTGTACACATTACTGCGTACATCAAATTTCTAACTGCATTGGCATATGGAACTCTTTCCATTTTCTTTTTGGCTATCTCAGTTTTAGGACCCATATCAGGACTAAGCTTCACACCTAAAACTACTAGGATATCTATGGGTTTACAGTCTTTCATATTAAAATACTCAAGAATTTTTCTTATATAATTCTCTTGTGAAAGAGAAAGGAGTTTCTTAGAACAATTTCTTTAGATTTTAACTCTAAGAATGTATTCTACTTCACCCATGTCTTTCATTTCAAAATTTGATAAAATCTATTCTTTAATATCGATTATTGAATCCAGACTATTTCCAACTAGTAGAATATCATCTACATAAAGAGATAATATTACGAAGTTCCCGTTGAGGTTATTGCTCTGTGAAACCTTAAATACCATTGTCTGGATGATTGTTTTAGTCTATAAATTGATCTATTTAATTTATATACTTTATCTTCTTTTCCTTTTTCAATGAAACCTAATGGCTGTTGCATATAAATTTCTTCATCCAAATCACTGTTTAAAAAAGCAGTTTTACATCCATCTAGTATAACTTTAAGTCCAAACTATTTACTATTGCTAGAATCAGTCTAATAAAATTGAAGTATACAACAGGAGAAATGTATCCTCATAATCTATTCCTTCTTATTATGTATACCCTGTTGCTACTAAGTGAGCCTTGTATTTATCAATTGATCCATCCACTTTTCTTTTGATTTTAAGAACTCACTTCCTAATAGCCTTTCGACCACGTGATAAATCAACTAATTCCATACTTGATTAGTCCTCATGGAATCTATATCTTTATCTTCATCCATTGCTTTTTTTCATTTATCCTTAGCAGGTCCTGATAAAGCTTCATTTATAAAATGTGGCTCATTATCATCTTGAGGAGTTATCACCAATGCTTTACCCTCAATTTAGAAGCGTCTTTTTGGCACACTCTTTCTATTACTTTTTCAAAGTGGGGTCTCTTGTGGATTTTGATCCTTTTTTGGTCTTCTGACAGACCTTTTAGAGCTCCCACTTAGATTAGTATTTTGTAATGATTCAGGCCTATCTATTTATTTTATATTATATTGTTCTCGTGCCTCCTAAAGAGATACAGTTCGATCAACTTCTCCCCTGTTAGAAAATTCATTTTCTAAAAATATGACATTCCTAGATTTAATATGAGATTGGAAGATTTGCTTGTGCCATCATTGACCTAACCATATTTAGAAGAGTCTTATTTCTTCTTTTAACAACTCTATTATATTGTGGAGTACTAGGAATAGTTAGTTATCTAATTATTCTTTTTTCTTCATAAAGTTCTCTAAATTGATCTAATAACTATTCACGTCCTTAGTCAGTTTACAATGCTTTAATTTTGTTATCCATTTGATTTTCAACCTCATTAATGTATTATCTAAAGCACTCAAGAGCTCCAAACTTTTGTGATATCAAATAGACATGACCAAAATGTGAAATATCATTGATAAAGGTAATAAAATACCAAGCTCCGTATTTTATCTTTATACTCATAGGACCACATATATTAGAATAGATTAATTGCAACATATTTTTAGCCCTAACACCTTTATTGAAAGGTTTTCTCATTACTTTACCAGATAGACAATTTTCACATAAGGACACTTTTATATTTGTAATTAGGCCTAGCATTTCTTCTTGAACTAGTTTAATCATTCTATTTTAATTAATATGCCCTCTTCTAGCATGCTAGATATTCATATTGACATTATTAGAAAAAGTGGTAAATCAATTATGAAAGTAAATTTTATCAACAATATCCATAATAAAAAACTTTTTTGAAAGAAAAGCGCAACCATAAAAAGGTTAAATTGTATATAATGTTAGCAACTTTGTCATGAAAATTAATTACAAACCTAAATTCTAAAAGGCAAGCAATTGAAATTAAGTTTTGTCGGATGTTCGGTGCATGTAAAACATCATGGAGAATTAAGGTTTTTCCATTTCACAAGATCAACTTAGAAGTGCCTATACCTTTTACCTCGATCCTCACATTGTTGCTAATGTAAGGCTACTTGCTTTGATTTAGCAACTGACAGCACTCTATGATAGATCCACGATTCTTGCTTATGTGGTCTGTGGAGCTTGAGTTTACAATCCAAGAAGAAGAAACAATTTCTATTAGAAAAACATTACTGGAAACATAAGAAAAATGTGAATTCACATAATTCACAAGTACCTGATCACGTCCACTTTACTTAGGACAATCCTTTGCAAAATGGCCCATCTTTTAACAAGTGAAACATTTAACTTTTTTAAAGTTAATTCTCTTTTTGCTGCTCTTCTTTTCTTTTTTCTTGAAAGGTTGTTTGTCCTTATTTGCTTTACAGCCACTCTTGTTACCCTTCTTTTATTGCTTCTTGCCCCTCTTGGGCTTAGCATTTGAAGGACCATATTCCTCAATAAGGTAAGCCTATCCAGATGACTTGTAAGCCTCTAAACGTTCAACCTCTAGCTTTAGGTGCCTAGTCACATCATTAAAGTTAACAATGTTTTTATTGTGGGTTAAGTTAACTTTCACATGCTCCCAGCTGGTTGGGAGCGATCTAATTACAGTTTGTACTTGTTGTTCATCAGATAGATTGTGCCCGGCTTCTTTAAGTTCACGGATCATGTTGGCCATCTCTCTAAGATACTGCCGTATAGGAGTATTCGGCTTTAGTTTATAAGTGTCGAACTTAATTGTAAGCCTTCTTGGCTTGATGGTTGAGGTGCCACCAAACTTTTCTTTTAAGACGACCCACATGGCTTGGGCAGTGGAGTGCTTCTCAAATTCACATATCAGATCATCTACCATAGCACTTAAAGTGTTATTCGTGCAATGCTATTTTTTCATTTTCATGCTGCAAATGCCTTTAGTCTCTCTTATGATGAGTCAATTTTCCTACCTCAGGCTTGGTCATAACCACAGTCAGTAACTCAATAGCATCTTAGTCTTTTAAAATTTATGATACCTTACGGTGCCATATATCCCAGTTATTCTTGTTTAATTTATTGCCCTTCTTCAATTCAACGATAATGTTTTTTGTTGCCATTCTTAGTCCTGAGATAAAACTACCCCACATTAATAGTTTTCTATATTAAACCAAAAATAAAATACTTATGAGAAACATACAATGTCTTATATTTGTATTATTCTTTATTAGAGTGATAACAACTCTATTAGGTCAACGATCAAGAGGTTACATTTGTATCTCCCATCACATTAATCCTAACAAAATCACTATCGTCTATAAAAAATTTTATAAATATTTTCATAATCATTATATATGGCTCTTAAATGACTTATCACTTTAGAGTTCTCACTCAAATAAAGTATATATAAAGCAATAAAAAATAAAATAACATGCTTCACATATATCATAAATTATCAAGGTCTTAATACAACATAACTTAACTAAAAATAAATTCTTAAAAATAGAAAAATACTTAAGATACAGACCTAAAGAGACAACTCTTAATTATATCTTTATAATTTTTTTTGTACTTTCATCCCCTTGATGGCTCTATTTCATAAAGGAGTTTCTGAGTATGACTTATTTCGCTTGTTATGTTATACAAGTTATTTTCTAAGTTGTTTGAAAATTTCTCCTACAACCACGGCTTGTTTTTCTTTTATTATGAAGCTTGAATATGTTCTTATTATTGGAGAAATTTGATCTAACTTTTTAATTCTTTGAGCTTCTCTTTTTGCTATATTTATGATCACTGAGGGTGTGAAAGGTTGTTCCATATCGTCATCTTCATCTTGAAGATTCTCATTACCCTCTGATTCATATGTTGATTCTAACAGCATGCACACCTCTTTAGGTCTTTCTGGCACATTTTTGAGATCAACATTGGGATCCTCTTTAGGATCAGAATCAGAATCTTTACTTTGAGGTTCATATTCCTCTTCCTCCTCTTCGAAGGGTTCCGGTTCAGAATCCTCATTGAGAAGCTCATAATTTGGTCCACTCAAATACTCAATGATAATAGAATAATTTTGTGAGTTATTATTGCTGCTAGAAGTCTCTTGCTTCATACTTTCCTAAAAAACAAAAAAAAATTCAAATTTTTTATAGACTCAGAAAATGCACTAGATAATTTAAAAAATAAATTCTTATTTTATCTTAAATATAGGAAAATAGCATATTCAAATGAAGATCTCGAATTTAGAAATTTTTAAGACAAACTGTGTCCCAATTTGGTCCCACACGCGTTCGCACGCCCCCCAAGAATAATTCTAGATTAAAAGATTCTGAAAAAAATTTAAAAACAGAATATATCACTTTTAAAAGAGGTGCATGTACCACATGCGCCGCCTTCTCATGCTGCGGTGATGACACAGGTCGATCAATTATGCTCCACACACCATCAGCTTTCGGGTGGTGTCAACCATGCGTCGATGGTGTTTCTCGATGGGTTCCATGTGCCACGTGCCCAAATATATATATATATATATATTTAAATTCAAATTATATATATATATATATATATTATTTTTAAAATTTTTTTAAAAATATGGGTCTCTTTTTTTGTACTCGACCTATGAACCCACAACCCAAAACCAATTTTTTTTTGGTTGGGCTTCTAAACCTAAAATTTTTTTTTTTGGCTTCAAGGTTTCTGGGCTTGCTAGCCCGGAAGTAATTTTTTTCACTAAATGACATGTCAAAACGATGTGTCGTTTTGACAATGGCATAAATGACTTGTCATTTCTATCATCGTCTACCTCCGACTAGCTCAACTTGACTCGGTTCCTTTGGCAGGTTGGGTGTGTTAGACTTAAAACTTCCAAAGGCTATATCTCCTCTATTCGATCTCCATTTTACGCATTCTTGGTGTTGATTTCTTCATTATTTGAGCTCTACACGTTTATGCAATCCTTTTGTCTAAAAAACTCAATTTTCAAGCACCTATTATTTGGTTTTTTTTATTGTAACGTTTATCATTATTGATCACATGCAAAATGTGTATAGCTTTATATGAAACACTTATATCAACCAAGAAGCACATAAACATGCTCATTTTGGAGAGGATAATCCTAAAGATGGACAGAGACAGATTATGTGAAAAACACAAGAAGAAAATCAAAAACAAAACTGAAAGATTTGCATGTATATGATTAAGCAAATCATTATATGTTCTTCAAACACAGGAAATGTAGCCCAAAAAAACTAACCTGGCTCTGATATCAATATAAGATTCTGAGGAGGAAAGCATGCCTATTGTGTTAGCCGAGTGTTATACCGTATGTGGGAATGAAGTTACAAACTGAACTCGATTCGTGACTCACAGCAAATGCACATAGAGAGCGTGAGAATAAAGGAAACTCAGAGAGAGCGAGTTCCTATTTTTGTTTTGTTAACCAATGAATCTAGCGAACTGCTCCCATAAGCCAACGTTAAATCGAGAACATGCATATACGGTTGACATAATCGTTCCCTCTCAAATTCAAAAGCTAAAATATAAAAGGGAAAAAATATATTTGAGCCCTGAGTAAATTGCATATGAAACCCAAGCATTTTTTATAATTGTGACAAAAACCTCATTGCTCAATTTGGGCTTTTGTATGGGATTGATCCACTAAGGGTGGATAACCCAACCTATTTCTAAACTAGAGTATGACTTGTAAAGTTTTATTTATTAAGTCAAACATCGTTATAAAAACACATACTCATATAATATCAAAAGACATTAAAATAAATAAATTTCTTTCTAACTCCTTGCATCTCAAGGATAATCTTCTAGTTATAAATAAAGCTCATCTAAATTTAAATAAGATAAAAGAGGATTATAAAATGAGATAATTATTTTAAAGTTTTTAAGATTTTACAAGTAAAGTTAAGTAATTAAAAAGTCCTATTAAAAAATTAACAAATAAAATTACACTATTAACAAACAATATAATTCAGTTGAGGGAGTCACAAATTTAATAAGTAAAATTAAATAATTAAAAAATAAAATTATGTGATTAACAAATAATATAATAATCAAGAGGTTTAGAAATAGGTTTGTTATATATATAATTTTATGCATCATATGATTAAAGATATTTAATGGAAAGGAAAAGCACTATTCAAATAAAGTAACGTGGAAAGGAGAATGTGCCGCCTTAGGAAATAATGGGCCTAATTGGACTACTTTCAACCCTTTTGCATCTCTTAATGGGGATGAAGTCGGGAGAGCAAATTTGGACCATGACCCATTAAGGCAAACAGCTTTGATAACAAGGTTAGCTAAATTAGAGCATTTACATGAAATGAACTTGGAGATTAATCAGTTTGTGGGCCAAACTATTGATTACAACATTATAGCAGATTTCATTAGTGCTATGGACACTTTGGATGGAGACACTGATAGGGCCTCAAACCCCGTTGAAATACAAATGGTTTCTCAATGAATTCTATTACTTGGAACTCAAGAGGAACAGGGTACAGACTATTCCCTAATATCATAAATGAGTTGAGGAAAATATATAGTTTGGATCTTATCGCTGTTTTAGAAACAAGTAGTGGAGAAAAGGCCAGAAAAGATGTAGTGAGATTGGGATTCAATAATTATTATAGATGCTGATGGATTTCAAGGTGGCATTTGGTGCCTTTAGAATGATGAAAATATTCATGTTTCTGTCATTGAAACAAATTTCCAATTTATTCATCTTAAAATTGAGACTGTGAAGAAGGAAGTATGGTGGATGACTGTGGTTTATGCTAGAGGTACAGGGGTTGATGTGGATTTTAGTAATTGGTTTTTGGATTCCTTGATGAATGATATTAGGTTTCAAGGACCTTAATATACTTGACATAGAAACGAGGTGGAGAGTAGGATAGATCGGGTTCTCTATAATGTTGAATGGTTGGAAAGATTTTGATCTGTTACAGTTACTCATCGTCATTGGTATACTTCCAACCATAGACCTCTCCTACTCCAACTCCATGACGGCATCACTTCACGTACTCAAAACAAGCCTTTTCGATGTATAGTGCTTTGAGTCATGCATGAGTAGTTTGATGATTTTGTTCAGGCTAAATTGGGTGAAAATACTTCTTGGAATGAGAATATTAAGAATTTTGCTATTGAATGCTCTAAATGGAACAAGGAAGTTTTTGGTCACATGAATGATAGGAAAAAAGAAACTTCTTCGACATCTGGAGGGAATCACGAAAGCCTTAGGTAATGGTGGCAATAGACATAAGCTTGAAGAGCTGTAATTGAAACTTTGGCACAAGCTTGAAAGCATCCTTCTTCAAGAAAACATCTTATGGGCTCAAAAAGCAAAGAGTAATTGGACTTTTATGGGAGACAAAAATACTCACTACTTTCACTCTTGTGCAAATGGAAGAAGAAGAGTTAATAGAGTGGAAGCCCTTGAAGGAGATAGTAGGGAGTGGACTTTTGATGAGACTGAGTTGAAGACTATGACAATAAATTATTTTAAAAATATTTTCTCTGATGATGTAGATTTGAGACCCAAGCTTATATCTCGAATTAATTATCCCTCTATAGATACTGATATGCTTCATCTTTTTGGCTATGATATTGAAGATACAGAAATTTAGGAGGCTATTAGAAGTATGGGAGGATTTAAATCTCTTGGGCTGGACGGGCTTAGCACAATCTTTTATCAAAGCCAATGGAAAACAGTGGGTGCAACTGTCATCGCCGCTGTCAAAGAGTATTTCACTAAGCCACGGAAGGTTCATGAAATAAATAATACTTTTCTAGTTCTTATTCTGAAGAAGAATCCACCTGAGACAGGATGTGATTTACAACCCATTAGCCTTTGTAATGTTATCTATAAGACTATTACTAAGGTTATTACGAACATAATGAAAACTTTCCTCTTAAAGATTATTGCTCCTAACCAATAAAGTTTTATTCGGGGATGGCATAGTTCTAATAATATCATTGCCGCCTAAGAAGTTATCCATTCTATAAGAAAAATATAAGGAGAGAAAGGATTTATGGTGCTAAAGATAGATCTTGAGAAGGCTTATGATCATCTAAACTAGAATTTTTTAGTTGATTGTCTACATGGTCTTTATTTACCTTCTAATATGATTGATGTTATATATCAATACGTGACTTCTACTTCTATGCAGCTCCTATAGAATAGTAATAAGTCTGAATCCTTTAGGCCTTCCAGAGGAGTTTGCCAAGGCAATCCTATATCTCCTTATTTGTTTGTCATACGCATTGAAAGGCTTGCACATTTGCTTCAACAGAAAATGGAGGATGATGATTGGAGACCCATTCGCTTGGGTAAAACTATACCACCAATTTCTCACTTATTTTTAACTGATGATATTATGCTTTTTGCTAAAGCTTCTCTTGATCAGGTGACAATTATCAAAGACTGTTTGATGACTTTTTGTAACAGCTCAGGAATGAAAGTCAATGCCACCAATACTAGGATATTTTTCTTCAAAAATGTTCATAATGTTCGTTGGGAGGAATTGAGTTCAGCTTTGGGTTATTCCAGAACTATAGACTTAGGCTGATACTTGAGAGTACAATTACACTCAAAGCCTGTTGATAAAAACACGTTTGCAAACATTGTGGATAAGGTTAAATCTAGATTATCCTCTAAGAAAGCAACATCCCTCTCTCTCGCAGGCCGAATGACGCTAGTCTCCACTGTTAGTATTGCCATCCCAGGGTGTATTATGCAAATTGCTTTACTACCTGCTCAAACATGTGAAGCTCTTGAGAAGGCCAATCGAAGCTTTATTTGGGGTTCTATCGAGGAGAAGAAAAAAACGCATCTTGTTTCTTGGAACACTATTAGGATGAGTAAGAAACAGGGAGGTTTGGGCATTAAGCATACTAAGGTTTAGAACCAGGCACTTCTTATGAAGCTTGGTTGGAAACTAATGACTCAAAAAGATGACCTATAGGTTTGTGTTGTATGTGAAAAATACAAGTGTGGACATGATCTTCTCCCCAAAATTAAGAAGTCAAGATCAGGATCTAACACCTAGTCTGGAATCAAAGCTACGTGGGATAAGGTATGGGATGGGACTGAAATTATTAATAATGGTAATTAGGTTTGATGAAAATGGGAAAAACATGGCAATTTCTTAACTAAATTTGCTTACTCTCGTCTATACAAAGAACAGGAAGGAGGTGATAAAAAGTGGCCTCTTATTTGGAAGATGAATATACCCCAAAGATGTAAATCTTTCATGTGGCTTCTTCTCTACAACAAACTTCTAACGAATGACGTGAGAAGATGTCAGAAGATGAGTAATGATGATAGGTGCCCTTAGTGCCTTAACTTTATGAAAAGCACGATGCATGTTATGTGAGACTGTCCTCAAACATTCCAATATTAGTGCAAAATTGTCTCCCTTACCCATCAAGGAGCTTTCTTCAGGGCTTCATGGAAAGAGTGGATCTATTGGAACCTTCAGGGAGCTCAACGAAAAATGACACTTGACTGGGAGAATATTTTCTCTTTGAGCTGTAGGCAAATATGGCAACGTCATAACGTCCATCTTTTTGAACAGGTAAACAGGAGTAATGACAGTGTGTATGCTCGAGTGATTTCTATTTCCTCAACTATGATGCAATAACGAGTTAGTATGGCTCAAGTGAATATTATAGGCTAGATTGTAGAACCGAGAAGAGAAATATAGCATGCCCCCCACCTGACTGCGTTTTGCTTAATGTCGATGAAGCCTACTCATCATCACTCTCGATGGGTAGATGTGGGGGAGTTCTAAGGAATCATATAGGTACTTTCCTTTTTGGATTTATGTACAGGAAAAGACGCCCTTAAAACTGAACTATAGGCCATCCTCCTTGGGTTAAAGGAAACTTGGGATTTAGGTTATCGGAGAGTTATTATAGAGAGTGACTCCATCGAAGCTATTCACCTAATTCAAGATTCTTGCAATCCTCTACATCAACATTTCACCCTTATTGAGGAAATTCATCAAACTTGGCAAAGAGATTGGGAGATTTCTATAAGACATTAATTGAGAGGGCAATGTGGTAGCGGATCAACTTGCTAAGCTCAATTGGATGCGCTAGCTTGGGTTTGTTAGATTTCCTTCTCCTCCTCATGTTATGGAACCTTTTCTTTTAGCTGATTGTAATAAGTCACACCAAATGTAGTTTGGTTGTGCTCCCTGTTATTTAAAAAAAAAAAAAGATGTTCAATGGCTTGGAGTCTTTACCTTTTGAGAAAATCACAATTAAGGATCATTGGACAAAATTAATTGCTTTGCAAAATTAAATAATTTTGATATTACTTTAAATTAAAGGATCTAAATGTAATTGAAATTAATAAAAGTTGAATAAGAAATCACAACTTGTTATGTATAATTTCTATTATTAAAAAACAAACCCTAATTATAATTTTTGTTTAAAGAATAATAACTTTTATGTGAATCGCAAGTATAATTTCTACTATTTAAAAATAAGTTTTCAAAATAATAAACTCCATTCACAATTTTTATTTAAAGAATTACAAGTTTTATTTAAAAAATAATAAAAATTGAATAAAAAATTATAACTTATTAATAAAAATCAAGTATTTTTTAATTTAAAACTTATTGATGAAATATTTTTTATAAACTTTAGTAAAATTATGATAATTTGAAAAAACATACATTTACATAATTTAAATGAAACGTTATTATTTTTTTCATTATTTAATGCTACAGGGTAATAAATTTTGTCTCGCGTGATTTTCCATTATCTTTTTGGTGAGCCAAGGATGATGGGAGCTGTCGGCTGATATTTTGTTTTTCAAAAAAATAGATGAAAAGTATTTTAATCATTTTATATAGAAATAATTTTAATTTAATTTTTTTAATCCCATACTTATAAACAAGTCACATTGTTAGAGCTGGGAATTTGGACAGATTGAGCCTATTTGGACTCAGTCTGAATAAGTCTGACTTGAATAGGCCTGACTCTCTGAAAATTTCGAGTATCTAAATCAGGCCCAAATTCCTTCGAGCTTTGAGCGACCTGAATATCCAAATTTTTATTTTTTAAATCATTTTTAATTAATTTTTTTACTTTAAAATTAATTATTTTATTTTATAAAAAATATAAAATATTTTTTTAATACTTAAATGATGTATAAGATTTAAATATATAGTATTTTAATATAAAATAAATTAAAACTTAATTAATTAATTAATATATATCATATTTAATATATTTTGTAAAAAAAATTATTTGAATATTCGGGTTAAGTTCAAACTCAATCAAACTTGACTCGAATAATTTAAATAAGCTCGAATATAAAAAAGTATATTTTTTTTTAAATTTGATTCTAACTTTTTTAAGAAATTTCAGGCTAACTCATCGAACTCAATTCGAATTACCACTGTACTCATTGTCTTGAAATGAAATTCCCCGTATTAATTACTTGAAACGAAGTGACAGTACGGAAGTGATGTACTGATATTGCAGGCTTTCATCAGTACTAGTGAATAAGTAGGTGTTGTCCATTTTCAATTTCCAAAAGTTCATAGGCGAAAAAGGAAAGCGTTAAAAGAAATTATTTAAACTTGAGTTAAAAGTTTAAAAAAAATAAACTTTTATATTATTTATCTATAAAAATTATAAATAAATCTCATCTAATTCTAAATAAGTAAATGATAAAAAAACTATAAAATGAGATAATTATTTTAAAATTTTTAAGAGTTAACAAGTAAAATTAAACATTTGCCTATTTGCACTTTCCTGGTTG
The DNA here is from genome assembly GCF_029017545.1 of Prosopis cineraria. Classification (NCBI taxonomy): domain Eukaryota; kingdom Viridiplantae; phylum Streptophyta; class Magnoliopsida; order Fabales; family Fabaceae; genus Prosopis; species Prosopis cineraria. The sequence continues at coordinate 16,549,546 of NW_026555333.1, forward strand.
AGTTTTAGTTCTTAAGATTATTATTTACTCTTGCTTGCAAGGTTTGGACTTGGTTTGTCTCCGCTGTCTTTCGTCCTCATTTCTTTTTTACTAATTTTAAATAAAATCTGTACCATTCAAATTTGCTGTAAATTAAATTTGAATGGTTTAAATTTAAAATTTTTATTTGATATTTATTAAAATTTAAATTAAAGTGTTTAATAAATTTATTTTATTACCAATCAAAACAATTTAAATTTAATTTGGAGAATCCAAAAATTATATAAGTATAACATAAAAATTATATATGTATACAATTTAAATTTTAATCTGAAATTAGCTATAAAACTTCCCTGAAAGCGACTGAGCGATGAGCACTACTGGCGTGATTTTTAATCCGGAAAAACCCAGAAACCCACGGCATAGACTGCGCGGCGCCATGGCGAAGCCATATTTTTCTTCTCTTTTTTTAATTTTTTAAAAAAATGTCAATAAACGGTCACGTTGATGGCAAGATATTTTTGTGTCATTTTTTGAAATTTTAAAATAAAATTATTTTAATAAAAAGTTTAGAATATTAGAGATTTTTGAAAGAAAATTTCAGAACACAATCGCCCTTTAAACCAATGCTAATATTGATCTACCACCATAAAATTGTAAGTTATAACAATATTTAAAAACTATAATTATTTAATTACAAATAGAACTTACCGTTTACTATTGGATATTCCATTCATTATATTTTTACTGTTTTTTCGGCCAAAAAACAATATTTTTAGTGTTTCACCTTTTTTATTCATTCAAATTTTAATAATTACCGTCTGTTTATTGTGGCATTCAATTTTTTAAAATAAAATATGAAGTTTAAGTTTCATGGGAAAATTCTGATGTAAGGTCACACCGGGAAGATGTTTTTAAAAAATATTTTTATTTTTTTAAAAAAAATTTAACTTTCAAATTTATGTACCCATGAAAAAATAAAATAAAATTTAAATTGAAAAAGTTAAAAAGAAATAAAAGTCAAATAACGCATTATTTTTGGGTGCAAGCCAAGTTTTAAATATTTCAAGTTTACTGACAACACTGCAATCCCTTGTAAAAAGTGTGCTGTCACTTCTTCAATAACTATATGAAATTTCTGAATTCTTCTTTTGCTTAAATAAAACACCCGCTCAAGTGGACTATGTTCTTTTAAAAATATAAAATATTTTTAATTAAAATTTATTTTAATAAAATAATTATTTATTTTTTATTTAATTTTATCTTTTTATATTTATCTTTATTAAACAACTTATAATAATATAAAGTGAGTCATTTAATAAGGATACTTTTGAAAAAAAATAATTACATCTTAAAAAATACCTTACATTTTTAACATTCAACTCCTTAAAAAATACTTTATATTTTTGAACGAAGGAAGTATTTTTTTGTTTGTTTTAGTCATTATCAAAAGAAAATTAATCATTACTTAAATTAAAATAGTTATAGGTAGTATTTACAACACTCGGACTTTAATAAATAAAAATTTTGCACAGGAAAAAGTTCTAATTACTTAAATTAAAATAGTCATGAATATTTACAATATTCAAATTTTAATGAATCAAAAATTTGTATAGAAAAAATCCTATTTGCTTGCTCCACTCTAATCATTGTTAAAAAATAATATTTATTTAAAATAAAGTAGTTACTTATATTAACTTTTAATTTTGAATAAATTGGTCCACTGACTAAAAAAAAATCTTGTGTTCAAAATATATGAACCAAATTTTTGAAAATTTAGGAATGTGATTAGGTTACATTAATATATAAGAGTTTATTATTAAAACTTTAAAAATTTATAAGGAGTTTATCATTAATATATAACGCAATATTATTGATAAATGTAATAACCAACCATAATAAAAGTATAATAAATATTAGACTATTTACTTTATTTGATCTTATAATATGGGCTATACTTATAAAAGCCCATTTAATTTTTTGATAGAACTAGTAATATAGGTTAACCCACAACTCACAAATTAGCCTACAATAGATTGTGAGCTTAACAAGGCAAGTTGATATAACCTACATCGTGTACATGCTGTATTTCTACCAACTCGCCAACCTACAACGGGCACCCACCAATATACAAGTATTTTTTATATACATTTTTTTGATTTTAAAATTAAATTAAATTCATCGTTATGTTAAAAAGCTTTATCTAACATTAATTATTAGCATCACATAATTAAACATGAAAATATAATTAACATCTAGAAGTCTAGAAAGTAAAATTAAATTTGATATTAATTTAAGTAAAGGTTAGCATGCTAACCTTTTTTTTTTTGCTAACTGAAAAATTCTAAATTCATGGAAATAAAACATAATAACAAAGACAACACAAGGAAAAATAAGGTTATGAATTGTCCACAACTTAACAACCTGGTAGTTCATAATGCAAAAATAGATGGTTATATTATTTGTGCCTACTTGAAAATATTTTACTTAAATTAAATTGTGAAAAAGTCTTTAATTAGGTGTATGCTCTACTAATGCATTTGACTAGTCATGGATCTATAGCTATTTTAACTAATTAAATGTGACAGATAATAAAGGCAATAGGTAATAAGCACATATTTTAAATTTTTTAGTAATTTAAATAATGACAAGGGGTTAAGAATTTTTTTTTTGACCAGTTACAAGGGGTTAAGAATTGAGATGGCGATCTTGTGATCTCTTCTATTTTTTTAAAAAAATAAACAAGCCAACTCACTAACACTCAGGTTGGCCTGTTGAAAGTTTTGCCCATGCGAGATAGGTCAAAATCATCTCACATAAAAATAAACTCATTTTTTTAACTCAATTTACCTTTTCTTGTGGGTTGGTGGGCTACCACCTTTATCTTTTAGAGCAAGAGGCGTTACTTTTTCTTTTTAAATTGAGATATTTTAATTATTTTCTAAAATTATCAATATTAAAAAGATTCTTAAAAACTTGAAAATAATTATAATATTTTGCATGATCTCATTTGCATTTACATGTTTCAGGATGATTTTTTTTATCGTTTTCTTATGACTCTATCAGAAACATACTAATAAAAAATTAAAAAGATAATATTGTCATATGGTTTGAACCTAGACTCAACATTTGGTTAAATAGGTTAACCTTAATTTTTCTGATGAAAATTTTCAATTAAGTACTTCCTTCAGTTTCTATTCCCGCATTGGATTAAACATATTTCCCCATAGCACTTATTGGATGCTGCATATGCTAAATTTCGCAGCCTAATTTGTATGGTTTGTTTGTGAACTAAACATTTTGCCTAGGGCCAAGTTTTTAAAAATTAATACATATAGTTATTTAAGTTTCTTTAAATATTTATGATACTTCCAAGAACCCACTTTGATAGAGGATGCCAAATGCTGGATAATGGTGCAGTTGTTAATTTAAACTTCATGAAATATTATTTGGTTATGCAGACAACAAATGAAGCAAATTAAAGCATTCAAATCAAAATGACATAAATGAAAATACCTCGTGGTTTATTATATATATATATATATATATATAATTCAAACTTTATTTGATTTCATGGGATGTATCTTTATGTGAAAAAGAACGTCATAAACATTGCACACCAGTTATCAATTATCACATATATAGTGCAATCTTTGATTACATTACCACATTCATATCCTCCTCTGTATTATTTAGAGAAATGATCCTCATGTAATATTCTGAAATATTAGATCTTAGATTGTCAATAAACACCTTAAAAATGCATAAGGGTTAAGTTTTGGGCTTGAAATAGTAAGACATGAAGAAAATAAAATAAAATAAGAATTAAAGTAATGAAATTTAATAAATGTTTAAAACTAACTTATAAAAAATAAAAATATAAAATAATAATAGTCAGATAATTTTATTAAGTTTTAAAAAATATCAAGTCATTTTAAAAATTACCTGTGAAGATATTATAAAATAATAATAATTAATGAAAAGAAAATTAGTTTTATAAATCTATGAGTTTAAATTATAACCTCGTGAAAACCCAAATTTCTATTCATTCATTTGGTTCCTTCATTCTTGATGCCGTGGAGTTCTCTCCTGGCCATGAGTAGTTTTCTTCCTCGTTTTTCTTTTCTTTCCGTCGGCCATCCTTTTTACAGTGTCAGACAAGGCACCATCAAGGCATCACCTCACAAATATACTTATATATATATATATATATATATATATATCTCTCTGATCCACACACACGTGCACGAACAGTGCCATAATCGTAGCCTCTATAATTTTTATAATGAAAAGACCCATCTAAGACTTAAGGATTTGTTTGAATTAATTTCTTTAAATTGCTTGATAGAGTTTTATTAGTATTTCTCATAGAAAACTCACGCACCACTTGAAAGTTGCGGCTTTGCAATGCTAATAGAAATGGCATAAATTTATGTGTCGAACCAGATTGTGTTGATGCTTGTATATACATATACAATATAAATATAATATGAATTTTATATTAAAAGAAAATATAACATAATATTTAATTTCGCTAATAATTAATTAAATTTACAAAAATTACATAGATTTAAAAGAGACTTTTAGCTTTTGGGATAGCTTCAAGATCCTAGAATAATTTTAGAATAACCTTATGATAGTCTTAGGATAATTTTAGTAATTTTAAATTTTTTATTAATATTTTTATATGTATGTGATTTCTATAGACTGTCATTGAAATCTTTTATTTGCTTGAATTTTTTTTGTTATGGGACTACTTGTTGATTCAAGGAGAACACGTAACTCCGGATTTTTCTATATGTGTACAAACTTTGTGTTTGACAACGAATGCGAATAATTATAAATTTAATTGTGAGAAATTTATATGTTACTTGAATCTTGTTGAGTATGCTTGTAGCTCTATATATTATTGATAGCGTTTCTTTTCAAGCATGCTTATGTATACATATTAATAATGATTATTTTATAAAAATTGTATGTTATTGAAGAGTAGTTTATTTCTTTCAAGCATGCTTGTAAATTGAATTGATTGAATGAGATATTTCTATTTCTTTTTAAGCATGCTTGTATGCAATATAAATAGTATATATGTGCAGTATGCATTGGGAAATGGTTGATGAAGAGATGATGATGTTGATGTATATATGACTTAGTGACCATGTGGTTTGTCTCCACTGCACGAACAGTAGTTGGCCTCTTTTTAAGCCTCATTTCTCAATACTTACCTGGCCAGATTTGTCAATGAGAAATGTGAGACAGTGACACCTCCTGTGGGATTCTTCAAGGAGGAAAGCTATAGTCTAGACTTGGGTTCTGTACTTTTGACTAGGTCTATCTCGAGCACTGGACAAGCTTGGTCAGTCCAACATGTGGGCTTTAAGCCTATAAATTCAATTAGCAAAATAAGATTGGATGAGATAATAAGGGAGATTATTAGTATTGCATATTAGCATGTTATGAGTTATATCTTATGAAATTATTATGTCATTACTAAATGATTCTCATAAGCACTTGTATAATTGTTGTATAATTGTGTGGTTATAGTTTGTGCATGCATGGATAAATTTTGGGTTACTGAGATGTTAGTCCTCACCTCTTTTTTAACATTTTAGGTAAGCTTAGCGAAGCAAAGGGGAAGCATCTGAAAGCTTGGGGTTTAGCTTGAATAAGCTTTAAGTTCCTTTTAATTTTGTGGAATAATAATTTGTCAGTATAGGACTTATTGTTAATTTGGGTGAAGTTTGAAAATGGTTTATTATTTATTGATGACTGGCAAGGGTATTGCTAGCTAAGGCTTAAGGCCATAGAAATTGCATAATGGATCTATTTAGAGTAAATATTTTGATATAAATTCTAAGCGTCAAGACATTTATAGAAATAAATATTTTAATATTTGTGGTGGGATTTGACATTTACAGGCTTTAGTAAGCTGAAACTTTTATCGAATGGAATGTTTATTTTTAGATTCTTTTTTTTCAACCATAGTAGGGTATGGTTTATGGTTTTAAATAGTAAGGGCAATTTTTATAACTTTGGTGGCCTTTTTAAATATTTTTATCATTTCTATCAAGGCTAAATTTTTAAATATATATTTATTAGATGAATTTTTATAACTATGGTAGTTCCCTAAAATATAGATGAACTTTTTTCCTCTATGATCATCTTTTTAAAAATAAATTTGAGAATTAACTTTAAAACTTTATACCATGGTAATTATTTTTATTATTTTAAATATTTTTATTATCATGATATTTAATTAAGTTTTTAATTGGTGGAAATAAGGATGTTACACATCGTCCAATGCTTTGCTTTCTCTCATTGTAATCGCTATTGACTAAGAGCGCACAAAGGACAGACATGACAATATTTTGGCCTAACCTGAAGTAGTCTCTTTCATGTAAAAAAATTGAGTTAGGCAACTCGTAGTTTGATCTAGTATAAGCTATCAATATAAACAAGTGAAGCTAGGCACATTAGCGATTTGTGTTGGGAAAATAAACAAATGATGTATAGAAGATGAATAATTGACATAGGTGGAATGAGAGTGGTAAATTCATAACAATGTTATATTGTTAATAAGAGTTGCAAATTTCATATATATCAATTGTTTATTTTTCTATATGAATTATTCATGCGTCTAGTTTCATCAGAGATAATAATATTATTTTAGTCAACTCTTTAATTTTATTTCAGTTCTCCACATATGCAGTGAAATTTTAGAATTTTAGAAGCTTTGATTGAAATTAAATCTAATCAAAGATCTTCACTGAAAATTTTAAATTATTATATATTTCATAATTTTTAAAATAAAATTTGAAATCAGATAAAATAATTTACAATTATATTTTTATTTCATTAGTAATAAATAATGGAAGTTGAATACATAATATGATAAAATATTTAGTTTTATTATGTATAGATATTTTTTTACAAAAAATAAAGTTATTATTGTCTGTGTGAAATTAATCCTTTCCTTCCACCTTGTTTTCTATTGCTCAGCAAACATGACGACAGAAAATCATATCCCTTTACCTTTTTTACCTCTCTCTCTCTCTTCATTTTATCTATACTCATTTACTCCTCTTCCTATTTTCTCATGTCAGCAAGTGCTACACAAAGATAAATGATAATGTCAAGGCAGTAACCAATTGCTTTTATTAAGCAATTGAAATAGTATAGAAAATAATCACTTCCATTTTTTAATTTTATTTCATAAATATTGAATTTTGAAAAGTAATGACTATTTGAATAGTAAATTAAGATTTGTATCCTCATCATATAATGAATTAAAATTGAAATCCTCTCATTAAATTAATAGTGAATATTGGAAGTTTTTCAAATTTACTACCTCGCAAATAAAGAATTTCAAGCCTTGCATTACTTACCATACAAGAGATATCACCTAAATCCCAATATGTCAACCTCAAAGTTTGAAAATTAGACAACTGTTGCATTGATTGAGGCTTTACCTTCAATGAGAGACATGAATAATTTTCATTAATAATAGCCCCAACCTTGAGTCCTTTTGCACCTTCTAAATCTAATGATGCATGTGATAAATCCAAGGACATGGTTAAACGTAACAATAAGATCCCAAGTTTTGTAGCATTCAACTCAGAAGGAAATAGAAGTGATTCCTTGTGATGATACGATGAACCTATTGCATAGCAATCTTTTACCACTTTATCGTCAAGAAATTCATTCAGTTCTTTTATACAGTTCACCTTGACGGTACAATTCTTATTAGATGCTATCCATAATGCTACACCATGAACCATGTCATGCATTGTCAAGCATTTTTCCCCTTTGAAATTTAGAGAACACATCAATAATGAGGAGTCAACAAAAATTCCTATAGAATTTGTAACATAGTTCCTTGCTATTTCAAATGAGCCTACTTCTTTGCAGAGGCCTGCCCCAATTCCATATCTCAAAAAATCTTCAATGACAATTTTGTGATCTTCAAGAAACATAGCACACATCGAGAATAATGACTTGGCTTCTTTGGATTTCAAATAATTGTAACTTAAATTGAGACAAGCAAAGGCATCTCTCACACTTTCATCATCATGATCTATTGGTATGGAATGCTTCAAATTGTCCAATACTACATACATCTCATCTAGTACTTTTTCTTTTAGGCAGGTTCCAACAGCTACAATTGCAATAAGAAATCCTTTAAATTCTTTAGCAACTTCCCGTGCCACGTCTTGTTTAGCACCACCATCAACATTAGCATGAGCTTGAAATGGAGCCCAAGCTTTATCTTCTGTAAGTAGACCCAATGGAATAGTTTTTGGGCAATCCATCAAAGCACATACCTCTTGGCGATGTGTGGTAAGAAGAACTTTGCAATTTCTCAAGCCTCCCCCAAAGGGATTCCTTATATCCTCTAGATTTAACTTAACCCATACATCATCCAATATAATTAGAATCTATTCCTTCAGATTTCGTAATTTCATTGCAATTCTTCTTGCCCTTCCCACTTCATTTTCTTCCTCCAACTTGATGACTCCCAACAAGCCTGCATTTTCACCTTGAATCTTTCTTATGTTTGGAATTTGGGACATTGTTGTAATTACAACTCGATCAAATAGGTTTGATTCTTCAGCTTTCTTTCCTACTTCATTCGCCAAGGTAGTTTTCCCTGAACCACCCATACATAGCCCAATTATGGAGTTGCCATCATCTTGCAATGCCTCAAACAATTGACTGAAAGCCTTTTGTGTAGAGTAAAAGCACTTAAAATTTTGAGAAGAGTGATAACAATAACAGAATGAGAAATTTGCTTAAAATTATCAACCTTTGTGTTTAACTCTACCATCCTCTGAGTTATCTGGGCCAACTCATTGCAAAGAAATATCTCCTCCAAGTAGGACACCACTTTCTAAAGTAACCATTTTCGGCTTTTAGTTTTTCCTCCAAATTCTATAGCTTTGCTATGAGGCTCTTCACATCATTCTTCCACTTGTTAACCTCATCATCAATCCTCTCAGTCTTGTTGATGGCCTCTTGAACACGTTCTCCTCCCTTGCTTGAGTATGAGCTCCTCGTTTTTGATATCAGGATTTCTATTGATTGTGCTAACAAAAAATAAATATCACAGCTGCTTTAAAGTAGGATCTACCAAATATTCGGCAAGTTCTGCTACCATCTATTGACACTTCCACCTCTGCCATTTTAAATTAATAGCAAGCTGGAAGGATAGCCATTCGTCATCATCAAATGATTATTTCAAAATGTGATTTTGAACAAGTGTGGCATTTTTAAAAATCATCAAGATGAGTAGTAAAATAAGAAAGATCAATTGTTCTTGTGCAGCTTTCTTGGTCTGGTATCTTTGTTGTTTTTTTCTTTGTTGCCCCAGCCATGTTAAGAGGTTAGAGTAAGTTCATTTAGTGTCCCCCCCACCCCCAAACAACATCAGATGGACTCAAAGGTGAAGCAAAGAAGGAAAAAAACGTAGTCTGCAAATGATAGCAGGAATTATTTGCAATTAACAAGCTACTCATACTTTGAGATTTGAGAGCGATCACGGATATGGATGGAAAAATAAACAGAAAAATGGTGGGAAAAACAAACAGATAGTGATTCGGGAGAAGTATTGCTCCATTCCTGTGATCAACTTCCACTTGCAGACTTTGAAGAGTGTGATGAACAGAATTGGTGTGCGATGACCAGATTTCACGTGAGAATGAGTCATCAACTTAATTGGAACTTAAAAGTTGGGAGTGACACAGTAAGTAGATAAGATGTTTCAGTAGATTGGTGTTGTCCATTTTCCATTTCCAAAATTCAAAAGTGAAAAAGCAATCTTATCATTCATTTTTACTTGAAGCATGTGAAATACATGCATGCATACAAATCTTCGTTGGATATATCCTTCATCATCAATCAAATAACATATTAATTAAAATGGAATTTCATAATTTTCTTAAAAAAATATCTTTAGTTTTCGAATGTTAATAAAAATATTTCTCATTGACTTAAAAATAAAAAAGAAAAAGAAATTTTAGGCTTCATATTATATATTTTAAACAGTATCATGAGAAAATGAATAACATGGGTAGCATTCAAAGCTAGAACATCAATTTTTGGATGGACCTAGTGCACTATTTATTCATAAATGTTATCTGATAAATGTCATATTTTCATTAGATTCAATCGATAATTGATTGTTTTGGATATCCAAACAGGCTTAGATATTATTAGGGGAAAATATATGATGTTTCAGTTACCTATTGTTCTTTTCACACATTTAAATAAAAGTAATTCGACAAAATTCCAACTCTAATGGACCCCAAAAATATGAATTCAAAATTGAAAAAGTTAAAGGAATCATCAAGCATTCCAACGAGGCGAATGTTGTCCGTTTTCAATTCCTATGGACCCCTAATTTAAAAAGTTAAAGGGATTCTACATTCAAGTATTTGATATTTCAGAATTCTTATTTTTGCATTAATTTATCTGGAAAATTAATTATCTTTTAAAAGTGATACCAACGCATGTGGGAGTAGATCACTCCTAATGAAAAGAAAAGCTATCGTTGAATGCCTATACAAGAAAACAATACAATACGACGATTCTTCAAATTTAAGGTCTTTTTTATTTCTGTTTTTATTTTTTATTTTTAAAAATTAGTTTTGCAATATAACTTTTAAAATTATATCTTTTTCAAAACAAAACAAAAAAATATGTTTAGTTGTATTATTTAAAAATAGTTTTAAAATTTAAAAAATCAGCCAATTGTGATAGTCATTGACAGTTAACAGTACTAGTTTATGATAATCATTAATTAAGGTAACTATAATTCTTAATAAGGGAGAATCGCACTATGGGCCCTAAAACAATAAAAAATGTCACTTTAGACCCAATACATTTTGATATTACATTGCAAGCTCAAGAGCCCTTGTTCCAAATTTTCTTGGGAGTAAAAGTACAATTTTACCCTTATGTAATTTGAAAACCCAAATTATGTACAACACAAGATCTATGAATGCACAACACGATATCTATGAATGCACAATACAATATTGAATATATTTATTTGCATGCATAGCACGATATCCATGAATACACAACACGATATCCATGGATGCACAAGACAATGTTCATGTGTCTACGCATAGATAATTATTTGAGAATGTATGAACATTGTATTGTTCATCTGTGGACATTGTATTATATATTGTGTGTGTCATTTATACATTTTATTAAACCTACTGATCAATTAGACAGGCATGAACATTTTATTGTGCATTAATGGACATTATGTTGTGCATCGATTGACATTATGATGTTCATGATTTGAGTTTTCAAATCACATAAGGGCAAAATTATACTTTCGCTCTCAAGAAAAATTGCAAAAAGACCCTTGGACTTGTAGTGCAATAATATAATCTATTAGGCCTATAGTGTAATTTTTGCCTCTTTTGAGGCCTGCAGTGCGATTCTCCCTTTTAATAATAAAATATTATGTATTTTGAAAATAAAAAATAAAATAAAAATATTTTTAAGATGTTTATATTTTTTTAAAAAAATAAAAATGAGATCATTTTTTAATACAATTAAATTCAAAACACTTATCCAAATATTTTTTTTTAATTTTTGAACACAGAAACCAACCAGGCCTTGGACTTTAATTAATTGAATAAATATGAGAAAGAATAAAAAGAATGCCTCAAACTTCTCATGAGCTTGAGCCGTGATGATCATCTGAGTTGGAAGTGATTGATTGTGCTCTTTTTTGTTGTTTAAATTTTAAGAATTTAATTAATTGGATAAATATCAAATTCTAATGGACCCCAAAATATGAAGCCAAAATTCAAAAAGTTAAAGAAATCATCATGCATTATTCCAGTTAATTGTTATTAATTTTTTTCACGTTTGGGAACAGGACGAATCTCACTATTTTAACTTTTCTAAAGCTACAATTATTTGATATTTCAGATTTTTTATTTTTGCATTAATTTGTCTGAAATATTAATTATCTTTTATTCTCCCTCCATTCTATAATACAAGGCATTTTTTAAAACCACCTATTTAATTATTTTAAAGTATAGGATATTGGATAGCTCTTATAATTTTTTCCAACTATATATACACCTACTTTATTCATTATTTATTTTTTAAAAAATGGTCTATTGGAGCACTTATTGATGTCTTATATTGTAAATCAAAGATATACATTTTTAAAAGTGGCATCAAAATTTGGGTATCATTTTCAAAATCAATTTAATATTCGCCCTTGCCTATTTTAATCTTTGAGTGCACGTTAGATTGATGACGATTTTTTTTAAGATATAATGAAAAACCTTGAATATGGTATGCACTCTCTCGACTTAAGCTAAGACAACAATAATTTTTGTAAAGTATTAATTTAACTTAAGTTTTTGTACACTCAAAGATAAAGGTAATCAATTTTTCCAAAGGTGTTTTTTTAGAAATTAGAGATACATGACATTTTTTATATATAGAATTATAAACGTCACCTCCCATAAAATTAATTTATTAGGACATATTAAAAAAATACATCTTTTCATTTTGATAATATCTCAATGTAATTGTCCTTGCCAAACGCAATATAGATTCATATTTGATTTTGTAGCCCAGTACTGATAACCACTAGTAAGTTTGAGAATATCAGGATTTATTTGATTTTGTTCCTATTTTTGTTTTTAAAAACCATTTTTCAAAATTAAAAAAAAATACTTCACTGAGAAATCTCAACTTTAAAAGATTTTCTTCCATGTAGTTTAGAGTTTATTTGCATGCAATGCATATTATTTATGTGATAATGAGCGTTATAAATATTGTACTCTAAAAATCACAAATAACAATTCATTGATACAAAATTACATTAACAAAAGGAAAATACAAACTCATAACAATATATAAGGCTAATACAAAAATATTGTCATTTTAATATCTTTTTACTTATTAATCTACGAAGGTGAATTGCAAATTGATAGATTTGAAATTTCACAAGAAACCTATGTAAACATATTATTTTATTAATATTTAATTTCCAATTTACAAAAGAGAACTTAATTATCAAATCCTTGTATCTTTAATTTCTCAATTTTCAACTGATCTTGACCTTGACAAATTAACAAGTAAAGTTAAAAAATATCAAGTTTTTATTTTTTTTTTAAAATAACAAGTTGAGTTAAGAGTTTAATGGGTCCACTTTATATTGTAACCATCAAATAATTTTAAATCTAAATTTATTACATATATAATTTTTTTCACAATATACTCGTTCCAATTCTAATAATAAGACACCAGTCATTGGAATCAAAGATAAGGGATTAAGTTATTAACTTTATTTTAAAAAATAAAATTTCAATTTTATCTATATTTAAATGAAAAAAATTAAATTTACAATACATTCACTATGATAGTTAATGAATTTAAATAGTAATAATATTAAAAAAATATAATTAATAACCCATCAACTATCAAATGTCTTGTAGTAAAAACTATCAATATCTTTTAAAATATGTTTTATAATAAGAAGTGGAGAGAGTATATTTATTAGGCTTAGTGGCTTGGTGATCGATATCTTTTTTATGAGCAATGCCACTAAGATTGAAACCTGACTATAACCAAAAAGAGCCCAATCATGGATATGTTGATCGGCTATGATTGGGTCGTTTTAGGCTAAGACCAATTTTCTTTTTCGTTTTTATTTGTTTGTCTGTTGCACAATTTGTCTAGCCTAAATGCCTAATGCAGATGAATGGGCTATAAATAATATAAGAATTGATTTAGATTATGTAATCTATTTCAAATAAAAGGAGAGTAGGTCTCTCTCTTTTACTGATCTCTTTTTCAATTGGTGCAAAATTGACCATACATGTCATATGAAATTATGGGCCTTTTGATATAATTTTTTAACTTTACTTTTAACCTAACTTTTTCTATAAGAAAGAGAAAGACACCAACTCACATACATACACTAATATATCAATGCTGTATTCAAATTTATGACCTCTTTTAAAAAGAGAAGGTAGCATTTTTTGGTGGGTAAAAAGAGAAGAGAGGCAACGTTGTCATTAAGACAACTAACTATTGACATGAGCCTTCATTTGTTAAGGCTAGATCTTTAAGGCTTGTAATTTTGCAAAATGTTTTTTGAAAAGTACTTTGAAAAAGTAATAGGAAATAGATTTGGCCGCTCATTTGAGGGAGGCTTTTGAAACGTAAATGAAATGTTAGAACATTAATTATGGGAGAACAAATGGATATCTAATTTTCATTTGACCATATTACTTTTTATATATTTTTTCGTCCTTTGTCATCTCTTAAGTAAATAAATATTAAATGACTAATCCCGAGAACTAGTTACAAATGAATTAAAATGCCTCAAAGGCATAATTTGGAAATAGAAAAGTACTCGAAAAACGGGACAAGTTTTAGGGGATATGGAGGTTCCTAGAATTCTTCATCATCTGCCAATTCTTCTTCAACTACATTTGCTATTTGGGGCCGGCACATGGTAATGGCATAAATAGAAACGGGTGCTCATTTATGTAGACAACAGACCAAAGTATTTAAATAAAAATGACAAGAATTCATTCTGAGATATATCATTTCTTAAAACAAGTCATTATATCACATGACTTCAGCTTACAGTTGAACAAGCACAAAACAGAGTTTTCCCATTTCTTTGAAAATAGATTAAAAAAGTCATTAGTTCATGTAATCCCAGAATGTGCTTGCAGAGACTTACGTCCACATTTAATCAACTTGATGATGTGGTCTCTCGGGGAGCAAGTAGTAATCTAAATAGACACAAGTGTCAATCAATGCATGCAACGTGCCTTAATTTATGTGAAAATGAACTATACAAATATTTGGAAGCCAATTATCACATTACAGATTGCAACTCCTTAATACATAATTACAAGAACTGGACGCAGGCACAATCTCACACAGGTCTATACCAACCCAAGCTCATCCTAAAAGCAGCGAGCGTGGCTTTGGAGAACATGGGGCAATCCACAACATTAAAATATTTTAACTTTACATTGTTGGAGAACCCTTTCTCGTGAAATATTTCAATTTCAGAATTAAAAAATCCCTGTAGCTGAGAGCACTCTTTTATTTCTACACCAACCAATGGTGGAAGATGTTAGTAGAGGGGAAGAGCCATTTCAACTTTCCGCATCCATCAACTCTAAGCCATTCAAGTTGTGGGAAGCAGATCAAGGAAGAAGAGGATGCATTTGGAAAGAGAGGCTCTTCCTCTCTTTCTGATGACATTATTATTTCTTCCAACTCTTTGCAATTTGCAATATCCAAAATCTTCAAACATGGTAGGCCTCTCATGATAGTTCTGGGGAAGATACACTTTAATTTCTTGCATGTAATCACACTTAGCCAAAAGAGATTTTGGAAACTAATGAAACTGGGACCCTCCCATACACACACGAGGTTGGCCAAATCCCACAACCTCAAACATTCTACTCTTGACGTCAAGATTATCCCTTTTTCATCATGCATAGATAATCGTTCTTCTACATCTGCTGTAGTTTGCAAATCTGATCTTTCTGTAGAAGCATGTGGAGACAGCAACTTCAATTTAGAAAAGGAAAAAAGTATTCACATCAATCAAATTTAAAACTAAAAAAAGAAAGAAAATATAGTTATGTAGATTCATCAAGTATATACAGTCTTTGTTTTTTGTGTCCTCCTTGCATCTATTTGAAACTTCTGTAAGTTCCCCATTTAATTTATCTCTAGGGCTGCATCTAGCAATATAATATATATGATTCTAATAGACACATTATTCTGTCTCAATTTGAAAACTACTCTAACTAACATGATATAGAATATTCATTCTTACCAATACTGTTCCCATCTGTTGAAGAACTAGTCCCAAACTTGAATCAAGAAATTTAGGGCAGTTTCTTATGGTGATGTCACTCAGTTGAACTTGAATCTGGATTCCTCGACAAAGATTATCCAAATTAGGCAAATTTTCAAGCCGTATGTTCCTCAAGCTTGAAAGCAAAATTTTCTCACTGACGTTGGCTTTATCTTTACTACTATGTTCAAATATCACCTCCAATTCCTCCCAATTAGATAAGGTTAGGGAACTTAACTTGGGAAGGCGTTATGGACTGGTGCTTACTGAAAATAAAAACTTCAACTTTTTTCATCCAATCATTGTTAAGGAATGCAGATATTGGAAGCTCAAAACTTGTGTGGGAGCAAGACCTCCAAGCATTTCTTGTTCCAATAACAATTTCAAGTCCTTGGTTTCTTCTTCGTCATCATCACCTATAACTTCAAACTCATGATCAACTTTAGGACTTTGAATATCAACTTCTCCAACATTTAGAACTGAAAGTGGAAGATTGAGGGCTTCATTATTATTTAATTGGCTGCATTTCAATTTATACATCCTTACAAGTCGTCCCTATATATATAACAAAGAGGTTAAAAGAGGTAGGAAAGCATCCTAAGTTCCTTGAAAAGATAAGTAAAAGAAAAAGAGATCAACTTAACTAATATCTTAACACATTGGATGAGAATTCATATATTGTATCCATTTAACATCTATACCTATTTTGTTCTATCAAATGCTTCTGTTTCACTACATTAATTGACTATTAATGATAAAAGTGAAGAGAATAAAAGATGCAATTGTTTAACTTGGTTAGTTGACTGCTTAAATTTTAATACAGGAATATAAGATGTCTTGGTAATTATTTTGTGTATATTTATCAAATTAGAATCATGTTAAAACAAGATGTTCAGTATGGAAAAGAAAGCATGGGGAGAACCATGAGTGTAGAGTACTGCTTACATCTTTAGTCCACATCATAGTTGCCCCTAGAATTGGCATAAATTTTGGGCAATCATAAACGTCAACTCTGCAAAATTCCCTTGTCTGCAACTTAAACACTTGGCAGATATTAACAAGTCTTGGAAGCCATAGAAGTGCTACATTTTTCAAGTTTGGAAACATAATCTTCATTTCACTATCAATATCATGATCTTCAATATTAGAACACCTGAAAATTTCTTCTAGCTGAGAAGACTTTAATATCGATAGAGTTCTTAGTTGTGGAAGCATTAAGGTAGCAGCATTAATCATGAAAGACAAAATAAATTTCAGCTTGTTGCAATTAGAGATTCTCAAACTTTCTAATTTTGGCAGATAGGCTTCAGTTGTATATAGACCCTTCTCAGTCTCTTCATTGCCTGAAAAAATTGCCTCCAATTCCGCGCAATCAGATATGGCTGCCTTAACTAACATTGGAAGACTTTGACAGAGCTGAGGAGAGAAAACAAATTTCAATCTTGCACATTCTTCCAAGGTTAATTCTCGAAGGTATTGAAAAGTTGGAAATTGTCCTTCAATCCCACGATTCTGAAGATCAATCCTTTCAATAGATGCCAAAGAGTTGAATTCTTCATTCCTCAATTCATGGCCATTAAGTTCCTGTAATTCCATTGTGGCAGGGGAAGAGAGGGAAGGAAAAAAAATGAAAAACCATTAACATATTCCCTGAAAAATCATAAATCAGGATTTATTAAAAATCTATGGATGTACATGTAGCGTTCTAGCATAGACGTAATAACAATTTTTAGGTAATTTAAACAAAAAATGAACAGCCATATCAATAAGATTCACGTTGAAGTTAAGGAAAATTATGATAATGTGCCCATAAAAGTGAATATTTATTGTGGGAAATAAAAATGATAAATAACTTGAATGACCAAATATTAAATAATATAACATAATTGCTTGATTATCCGTGCATTACAATATTTTGCAATGATAGTTGTGGAGTGCGAGAACAAATTGGAGCACCAAAAGTGATACGAAATAATGTAACCAAGTGTAATAATATTTGGTCCATATAAATTGAATGGTGTTTGATATATTGTTCTATCGGCTTATTTATCTTACCCACCCCAAATTATTGACTTCATTGATAATCTAGATGATGAAATGGATATGAATAAAGATCGGTTAGAGGACATGATCCATAATATGGGGGAAGAAGCTTTTGAACGAGCACATGTGTATGATAACTTGTGCACTGACGTAAAAAAGCCTCTATACCTAGGGTGCACTGATTTTAGTTTGTTATCTGGGGTGTTAGAACTGGTTATCTTAAAGGCAAGAGTTGGGTAGAGTGACTAAAGTTTCACTTGGTTGCTAGAGTTACTTCAAATAATGTTGCCAAAAGGCAATATACTATCAAATCATTATTATAATGCCAAGAAGATCTTATGTCCAATAGATATGAAGTATAAAAAAATACATGCATGCCCTAATGATTGTGTGTTGTACAGAAAAGAGCTTGAAGGGGAGGAGAAGTGTCTGAAATGTGAGGCACCACGGTACAAAGAGAAGGGGGCTCCTGTAAATGTCTTATGGTATCTTCCAATTATACCAAGGTTCAAGCACTTATTTGCAAATACTAATGATACGAAGAACTTAATGTGGCATGCAAATAAGAGGATATCTAATGAAAAACTTCGATATCCAGCCGATTCTCCTCAGTGGAAGAAAATTGATCAATTATTTCCTGAATTTGGTAATGAGCCAAGAAACCTGAGGCCTGGACTTTTTACTGATGGAATGAATCCTTATGGTAGTCTCAATAGTATACATAGTTCATGGCTTATTCTTTTGGTGATTTACAACCTATCACCTCGGCTATGTATGAAATGGAAGTACATGATGCTATCCATGTTGATTTCAAGACCAAAACAACCTGAAAATGATATTGATATTTACCTAAGACCTTTAATTGAAGATTTAAAAATGTTGTGGGAGGTAGGTGTGGAAGTGTTTGATGCAAATCAAAAGGAAAATTGTAAGTTACATGCTATGATCTTTTGTACTATAAATGATTTTCCTGCATATGAGAATTTGTCTGGCTATAGTATGAAAGGTCATAAAGCTTGTCTAATTTGTGAAGAAAGCACAAACTATCATCAACTTCAACATGGAAGGAAGACAGTCTACCTTGACCATCGGAGGTTTCTTCGACGAGATCACCCTTATCATAAATTGAAAAAAGTTTTTCATAGTCACTAAAAGCACAATCATGCTCCGAATGCTTTGACTAGGGATCAAGTGTTTGAACGGGTGAAAGATATCAATATTATCTTCGGTAAGACTAAAAAGAATATTGGTGCAAAAAACATATGGAAAAAAAAGGTCTATCTTTTTTGACCTTCCATATTGGCACAATCTTGAAGTGAGGCACTGTATTGATGTTATGCACATGAAGAAAAATGTGTGTGATAGTATTATTGGAATGCTTCTGAACATACTAGGAAAGACCAAGGACAGTGTGAACGCAAGATTGGATTTGAAAGAAATGGGAATACGAGAGGATTTACACTCGAGACCAGAAGGTAAGCGAACTTATTGTCCCTCAGCCTCTCATACATTGCACAAGTCTGATAAAATAAATTTTTGTGAGTGTTTACATGGAATTAAAGTTCCTTCGAGGTATTCTTCAAATATTGGAAAGCTTATGTCTGTGAAAGAGTTGAAATTGGAAGGCTTAAAGTCTCATGATTGTCATGTCTTGATGCAACAACTATTACCTTTGGCTATTCGAGGTATATTAAAAGAAGATTTAAGACTTACAATAACTAGACTCTGTTTCTTTTTCAATGCTTTATGTAGTAAAGTTATAGATCCCTGTAAACTAGAAGAGTTAGAACAAGAAGCTTGTATTATTTTGTGCTAACTTGAGATGTACTTTCTTCTTACTTTTTTTAATATTATGGTTCACCTAATCGTGCATCTAGTAAGGGAGGTAAAATTGTGTGGCCCTGTTTATTTATAATGGATGTGCCCAGTTGAGAGATATATGAAAATACTAAAAGGGTATGTCAAGAATCTATATCGACCTGAAGTATCGATAGTTGAAAAATATGTTACCGAAGAAGCCATGGAATTTTGTTCTAATTACTTGTCAAGTACAGAATCAATTGGACTTCCTAAATCTCATTGTGAGAAGAGGCAATTAGGTCAAGGCACACGTGGAGTATCAGTAAAGAGCATGAGTCATGATGAATTACAAGAAGTACATTTATATATCTTGAATAATATTGATAAAGTTAAAGAATACATTTCTTCTCACAAAGAACTTCTAAAGGCAGAAAATTATCGAATGAGAATGACTGAACAAAGGTTATTGAAAGAGCATAATAAGACTTTTATAGATTGGTTCAAGCAAAAAGTTTTGAATGAAAGTAGCGTTTCTGATACAATTAAATGGTTGGCAGGAGGTCCTAACTTTAATGTTATATGTTGGAGTGTGTATGATATTAATGGGTATTCTTTCTACACAAAGTCCTTGGATGAAAAGAGTACAGTACAAAATAGTGGGGTTATGATAGTGGCTGAAGCCGTTCACTTTTTTAGCTCAAAAGATAAGAAACCTAAACTAGCAGCAAGGACTTATTTTGGGGTTATTGAAGAGATTTGAGAGGTTGATTATACAAAATTTAGAATTCTTGTTTTCAAATGCAAATGGGTTGACATCAACAGTATTTATGATGATAAGTTAGGATTTACAATGGTTGATCTTAAGAAACTAACTTATGGGGATGAGCCATTTATCATGGCAGACCAAGCTAAACAAGTTTTCTATGTGACAGATCCAGAAAATAAAATTGGTCAATAGCATTGAAAGGAAAAAGGGTGATTGATAATGATGATAATCAAGAATCAAGCTTTGATATTTCTAAAACCCCTACTTTCTCATCAGGGCTACCAATTTTGAATGTAGTAGATGAAGTGGATGACGAACATGCTATAAGAAATGATCACCATGAAGGGATATAGGAGAATATCTCTATATGAATTTAGTTTTTAAATTAAAGTATGTTTCCTAAGTTCAATTAAATTTATATTATGTTTTCTAACTATCTTATATTTGTTTATTTTTCTAATTAATTTAATCTATATGACACTCAGAGCCAGCCCATTATTGGCTAGCCACTTGGTGATGACTCAAGTCAGGGTACCCCTAGTGAGAGCCAGTCTGTGAGGAGAGGTAGATGTGGCACATGATTGAGAGATTTGACATTAAGTAGGAGTGCTGGGCATAGGTTACCAATCCAATTTGATCGGAGATAGAATTCGATAGGGGAACACAAGGCCAAGTTTGTTAGTTTTCTTGGCCTCCTATCTCGTACCAAGCCCCCTATTGTATTTGAGGACAGGTTTGATGTGCCAAAACGTGTGAAGGACTAGATATGGGAAAGCATTCAGGAATGTAATTAATTTATGCATGTAGTTATATACCATTATTAAATTACTAATTATCATCTTGTGTTTTAATTGTAGCTCACGTACAATGTTCCTTCTAATTAAGATTGCCGACACAGGTTGATTTCCTACTGTGGAACGCGCTGGAGAAATTTCAAGACTGATCTTGCTAGGAGATATATCCATATTGAGGTGCCAGAAGGTCAGGCTCCTCCTAATCATCTCAACACATGCCAGTTCCTTGATGAAGATACTTGGCAAGAATTTGTCAAGATTTGAACTTCTGAAAAAGCTTTAGTCTATTCATTTCTAATTAATTTAAGTTTTGTTTAGTTTTACTTCAACTATAAAATTTAAAATTAATTTTTTTAACAGGAAAAATGAGCTAGAGGGCAGGAAATTGCTCGACAAAATCAATGCCCCCACACGTTGTCTCGTGGGGGTTATGCTAAGGCTGATAATATATTGATGGTGGAGAAACAGAAGAAGAGAGAAGAAAAAGCTAAGTCCGATCCTTCCATACTCCTTTCTCCACTATCCCCCGTCTCCCGAGAGGAGAAATGGAGATATGGACACCAATACAAAAAAGGAGGCAAAAAAGGCTATATAAGTGAGACGGCGTGTGAGATTGTTGAGAGGATTGTAAGTAATATTATTATTTCTTGTCCCTTTAAATTTCTATAGAATTATATATAATATTAATTAAGATTGTTATTTTTATGTTACAGGATGCTCTTAAGGAGCAACAAGCCTAAGGAAGTTTCATTTCAGAGGGCAAAAATGATATCTTGACGGTTGCAATAGGAAAACCAGAGCATCCGGGTCGTGTGAGGAGTGTTGGACATGGTATAAGCATAAGAGACTACTTTGGAGCACCTTTATGCCCCAATTCAGGAGGTGTAATGATTATAGAGAAGAACTTGAAACAGTGATATCCATTGTGAGACAGCAAACTAAAGAAGAGTTTGAAGCTTCATTCGAGGCCCAGCTTTTACAAATGAAGGAGCAAATGAAGGAGGAGATGATGAGCATGATGAGCTCACGACAGGAGACGCCTACTGAACCAGTTCATACATCTCCTGGATTTCATAACACAAAAGGGAGTAATGTTCTTAAGCGTGTGTCAGAGGATCCTTCTGGTAACAACATTGGTGAACCATGCGAGATGTTTTTAGAAGATCCTGATAGACGCTTGGTTGCTCTTGGTAGTGTTTACAACTTGGGGTCAACCATCTACCATAAGCAATTCAAGATTATCAAGAAAGAGTGGTAGTTGAAGATCCAAAAGTGCTAAACGTGTTAGTTCCATTCCCTACTGATGAGGTGAAAATTGTAGCTGAAGCTGTTGGCAATTTTATCCTATGGCCTAAGAGACTTGTGAATATGGTTCAACCTGTGGTATGTAATTTTATTATGTTGCAGCTTTCCTAAAATGTTTTCTTACTAACTATTTTTTTCTTTTTTATTATGTATAATAGCTTTTCTTGCCAAATCTCTCGAGACTTCCAGAACCCTCATTAAATTCACACCAACAAATGATCTTAATGGCGTATGATCCATAATTCAAATTCAAAGATTTAGAAATGGATCCGGATTCAAATTCAAAGATTTATATATGATAGTGACAATTGAACGGGAAGATTTTCTTAAACTTTTGTCAGATAGTCAGCTTACCACACCACACATTGAACTATTTATGATGTAAGTTTATGTTTCTTTAATGAAATTAACTTAGTTATCAAGTCTAGTGATCTAACACAATTACATTACTGTAGGTACCTTCATCATTTATGCATCACATCAGGCAAAGGTGATAAGTTTGGATTCCTTTGCCCACATCACATGACAGAAAAAGGGAATACTCCGGAGTTAAGGGTCCAGTATCTCCAACAAAGAATATGTGAAGTCAAGAAAGATGTTTTCATGGCTTCATATGTGCACTCGTAAGGATCAATTTATAATTAATAGTTTTTTCGATGTAGATTTACTTTAACTCGTCATATTTTGCGGGACCATTGGCAGTTGTTTGTTCTTTCAATAAAGAGCAACGCTATTGTCTTTTTATGTTCCCTCTATTACAAACTTGGGAAGGAAATGAAGAAAATGATAAACTCATAAGTATATTTGTGCAAAAATATTTAATATAATTTACACTAAATATTGTAGTTACTAACTTGATGATCTTGAACATAGAGCAATAAAAATATATCAAAATGTGGTCTTGCAAAAGCACGGACATGAGCTCAAGGATCCTACATGGATCGAGCCAAAGATAATGCTATACTTTATGAATATGTTCAATTATTAAGATTTTTTTTATTGATTTCTTATGATTTATTCTTATACAGAGCTGTAGACAATCAGTGAAGATGAATTTGTGCGGCCTATATGTCATAAGATATATGCTCAACATTATCACATTGGGTATGACTGAATTTGCAAAAGAAGTAAATATATTTTTAAGAGTTTTTTTTTATTATGTTATTTGAGAGTACATAATAAGTTTCTTTTACCAATTATATTTTAGATGTTTGATAATTCGGATCCATTCCCCAAAGTTGAAATTGAAGACATTCGCATACGTTGGACAACTTATTTTGGGGAGAATTTGTGAGTTTTGTAGAAAATTTCATACAATTTAAGAAGTTTGTTAGTTGTAGACAACTTTTGAGAATATTTATTGACATAATATTTTGGATAGCTCAATATATAGTTTTTAGATAGTTTATAGATAACTTTGAATTTTGGATGGTTATTAATTTAATTTTATATTGAAAATTGTAAATAAATTGAGCTGTCTGATTTGGCTGTGGTAATTTTTGTGTACATATTAGGGTAAATTTAAAAATATGAATGTTTATTTTAAAAACAAAATACACTTTTTTACAGCGGTTATTACCATAATCGGTGTAGAAATTAATATTCTACATCGGTTAATGTAAAATCCAGTGTAAAATAGCAAATTTTCTACAGCGGTTGGGGTATAGAAAGTGCTCCAGTTTTTAATTTTTTAATCGTTGAACTATTTTCTACATCGATTATGGTTAGCCAATGTAGAATATGTATTTTTTACAGCGGTCATATAACCGATATAGAAAGTTAGACTTTCTACATCCCCTGTAACAACACCACCTATTTAACCGCTGTAAAAAGTCATTTTTAACCGCTATAAAAAATTATTTTTGTAGTAGTGATCCAAGCACCATCCATGTCCTTTCACTTCCCATTCATTATTTGAATTCATTAACTATGAAAGATAATGTAATACAAATTTAAATTTTTTTTATTTAAATACGGTTAAGGTTGGGAGTTTATTATATTTTCAAATAAAATTAATGACTAAATCATCTCTTCTTTATTTTAGTAAAGTAGTTAGAGATGCTTTATAATAAGCATTAGAGAATGTATATTATAAAACATGGAGAGTAAGTCAAGTAACTAGGATATTAAAGTCAAGCTCATCAAATGAGAGGGGAGATTTCAGGATATCTTATAGTTTGTGAGGTCCAAACCTAGCTTTATGAACTCTATTAGCTTCCCAATTCCTTTGAAGATGAGTCATGGCAATCAAATGACTTATCAGGGTTGTTTTGGAACCGTATTTGGTATTGAAGAGTTTCCTTGTGAGGTGATCTTTAACATTTCATTGCTTTTTCAAATGATCTCCCTCATTGATTTTAAATTGTTTTGTTAATATATTTATATTATATTTATCAAAATAAAAGGAGTAAATTAGTTCAATGACCATAAAAAATATAATTTTTATAAATTATGGATGAGGTTTTTGAATATTTTAAAATGTAGCCCATTCACAAAATCAAATAGAGGTATTTTTTTGTTTATTTAAAGAACAAATATATTATTAAAACATTTTAACATAAACTGGTCTATAAATATATCTCATATAGCTAACTAAATCATTTTAACATTTAATTAATTGAATCAAATTTTGCATGCATGTCCATCATATCTCTCTCCCTTTCATCATAATTCCTCACCTTTCTTGGTAGATAGAAGAATCAAGGTGATATTCACATATTGCTGTATTGTTATCTAACAAATGCACTCTTCTGCAAGAGACGTTTCAATAAGAGTAGTTCAAGTTTGTACCCCTACAAATGAGTCTCCTTGTTAGACTTCCTTGCACAAAGATGAATAAAAATGTAGAACTTTCATTATAGAGGGGTATTTGATTCTTTATGATAAGCTAAGATGTTCAGAATTTTTTACAGCTTGTGTTTAATCTGTTTTGAAAAATGATTATGTTCTTTTTTTTTCATATTTCTAATCCATGATAGTATATCAATGATGTACAATTATATATAACTAATAAACCATATCAGTGAAAACTTATTAATATCATTTAATCTTGTACATATGGGGGATGCTTAATCTCGTCATTTATTATGATGAAAATTGAGATTTATTAGTTCAGGTATTTGAATTTTTGTGATAAGCTAAGATGTTCAAAAAATTTTATGAATTATGTTTAATATATTTTGGGCAAATAATTATTTTTTTTTACATTCCTAATTTATAATAGTATATCAGTGATATACCATACTAATAAACTATATTAGTGAAAACTTATCAATACCATTTAATCTTGCAGATATGGGAATGCTTAATTTTGTCATTTCTTTTTTTTTTTGTTAAAAGAGGGTCGGATGAAGCTCTCTTCCATCTTTGAGTATTTAAAAAAAGGTTTTTATAAAAAAAGTATTTGAACAAAGGTTATATTATTTACAATGAGGGTAGTTTTGTCATATAAAGTTCAAGTAAATATTAAAATGACCATAATGCAAAATATAATAAATGTTAGGTTGTTTATTAGGTTTAATTCTATAAAATGAGCTATATATGCAAAAGCCCCTAATAAAATATATAAAAATTATAATATTACATTTAAACTATTTTTTACTCATATTAGAGGATGAATATCATGGTACTCATCACCCTTGATAAAATTTGGACAGTTCAAATTTAAGCTTTTTACTTGTATTTTATATTTATTAAAATAAAAATATGTAAAAATATTAATATCATTAATAAATTTTTTTATCACTATTCTAGCCAGTGGCCAGTACATATTTAACCTTGATGACCCAATTTAATAGTAATTTTTTATAATTTTTAAAAATTAATTATCCAGATACATTTTAGACAATATAGATATAATTGGAAGATAGAAATTAAATTTTTATAATTTTTATAAATTATCTATCTAAATATATTTTGTACATTCCACTTCTAATATTAAATTTTTTAATAATCTTTTATATATGTTCATTTTGATAAATATAATATAAAAATATTTAAAAATTAATTTAAAACCAATGGCAAAGTTCGTTTGAGAAAAAATGAAAGGCCAAGATCACTTCATAGGATAATGAAAAGGCCTGATGAGCACTGAATGCGGTTCCGAGTTGCTTCTAGGATTTTCTCAAAGAATATAATCAACATCACTTCTCTTCCTTTTATTATATATTAATTATTAAATATTATCTTTCCTTTTTTCCAATGTGAAACTTTGCATTGACTCAAATTCTCTTGTGTTTAATGCATCCTCACGGCTATGATTTTAAAAAGAAGCAAAGAACCGGTAGGACTAGTTCATAGTATTAGATATAAAACATTGTTCACTTCAAAGCATGAGACCATGCATCCCTGTCGCCTACAACGAAGAAGATCAAATCAAACCACATGCATTTGCAGGTTCGCAGAGGCGTTGTTTCTTACAGTGTTGATGCAGAAAATTAGTCTGCTACTACAAACTAGTCGTGCTCTGACATGAACTTCAACTTCAATGTCAGAAATAGAGCTTGATCTGCCCATAGCACAAGTTCAAACCCTCTCGTTTTCAGAGAAGTGTCTTCAGGGCAGGGCCAATGGTGCTAGTGAAGTTAAATGATACTTATAGAAATATCACATACTCCTTCTCGTCCAAAATGTAGGTGTCTTTTAGTAACAATTTACATACTAATAAAATTCTTATTCACATAAAAAAAGATATTATTTTTTTAATCTTTAGTTTTAATTTATAATGAATAAGAAGAATATAAAAAATTTATGGATCTAAATTAATAAATATAAGGGGTAAAACAAATAATAGATTACTTATATTTTAAATCAAGATTACTTAAAAAAAAAAGCTTATACATATTTTGGACCGGAGGAAGTATAATTTAGGCCCTCTGTTTTTTTTTTTTTTTCGGCCAGATGTAATTTAATCAAATATCTTGATATAATAAATCAGACGGAAGGATTATTGTGGACTTATTATTCTTACATCTACGTGGCAATTTTTCAGATCACATTATTTTGTCAATTTTTAATGATTTAGTTTTAAACTTTGAACAATATAATTTTTTGAAAAATTAACCTACAAGTCTTTGTAGTTTTCACAAATTTTAAATTAGGTCGTTGTAATTTATTTTGTTTAAATTAAGTTTTTATAATTTGATTGATTGAGTATATCAATACCTGAAGGTTAAAATCCTTAAGTTTTTTTTTTAAAAAGCAAAATTAAAACCTTTATATTTTTATTAATAGATTATATAACTTGAAAATTAATGACATAATTTTTATAACTCAAAATTTATATAATTATGCTATGTCTTCTAAATAATTTTAATGCGCATAAAATTTTCATAAAAATTATAATCATAATGTAAATGTCGTATTGAATCAAAATTTATTTTTTTAATTTTTGGCCAAAAATAGTGTTTTTGTTTTGAGAAAGTTAATTGTTCATTAGTGATTTTAATATTTAAGGATTAGTATATTTAATTGATCAAATTGCAAGGACTTAATTAAAATAAAATAAACTGCATCACTACAGTGACCTAATTTAAAATTGATGCAAACTATAACTGATTAAAAAATTGATGAAACTTATAAAGATTTCATATTAATTTTTCTTACATTTTTCTCTTTACAATATTTCATTCTTCATTCAAAATTTTCTACCCCATTTAAAATTTAGAATCATCAATTATTTATATAAATAAAGTAACCGATACTATCATATAATATATTTAGTATTTAAGTATTTAATTATTTTATCTAAACAAGTATGCATAAAAATAAGAGATTCCGTCCCTTTATTTACCTGACTTCAAGTTTATTTGAAATTATAAGATAATTTATATTTTGTCGGAACTATATATAACATGAGAGTGATACACCGATGTCTAGCATCCGTCCCAAGTCCATTCAGTAGGGATGGGCTAGCCTAGGCCCAACATGAGCTGGGTCAGGCCTGCACCCAGTAAGTTGGGTTTTATCTACCATTTTAGGCCCATACTATAGTTGGGCTACGAGGCCTAAAATTTGAATTAAAATAATTCACCGTTCCAACCCATAACCTGGCACTTCATAGATCATGCACGGTGATTTTGGCAAACAACAAAACATTACTAAAAAGGAGCAAGTATTAAATAATCATAGAAAACTCAGTATTACTATTAATTATTGATTATAATAATGGAAAAATATAAAAAATACTCTCTCTGTTAAAAAATATAAGAATTTTTAAAGGATTGGATATTAAAAAAAGTAAGGCATTTTTAATCCTTTAAGGTGTAATCATTATTCTTTTTTCAAAAACGTCCCTATTTAAAAAATTACTTTATATTTATTTAGGGTAAAACATCTTATTAAATAGGGATGAATATAAAAAATAAAGTTTATTTGAAGACAAACAATTACTTTATTGAAAGGTGAGATTCAATTAAAAATACCTCACAAGATAGTTTTCTTTTTTCAGATTTTTAAAATACTCCGCTAATTTTTACCCAATGGAGTTTGCAGTTTTAGCTAGAGGTGCCAAAGTAATTTTAAAATTGCGTTGTCAAGACAATTTGTCAAATGTTTTTAAAGTGAACAATAATGGATTGTGTAGTCATTACTTTTTTTTTCCATGAGCATAATGAAGTTAATTTAATTCTCTGATTAATTGAACTTGAAATGAATTATTAAGAATGTTAGAGATCTGGGATTTTATATTTTGATTTTTTAAACATTGATTTGGTCTTATATTAAATTAGTTCAAACATTGATTTAACAGTTTATTAATTCCAATATTGGGTTGACTTGATCTTTAATATTATGACTTTGCACGGTTTCTTCCATAATAGAATTTCCAAGCATTCCTCCAAGGAGAGATTGTGAGAGTGACATGGAGATTTTGAGACACGAGTCTCACCATTTTCTCTGTTTGTATTTTCAACCTATTCATTATATACCAAGTTTTATTTCCAATACAGTTTCCAAGCATTTCTCCAAAAATAAAATTCAGACCTCGTTTAATTTATTAATTAAAAAGCATTTTAATGAAAATGGAAAAGAAATTGAAATTGCAAAATGAATTAGAATTTGATTTAAAATTACATACTGTATAATTGAAAATTTGAATGGAATTCTGACATTATTTTTGTATGATAGTGGGAGTAATTTCCTCCACTCACAACCCTTGAAGAAAATTTCTTTGCCTTCATTTAAAAATTTCATTCGTCTCCACCCCTAAAAAAGAAAAGAAAATTCATATGGCCTTATAAAAAAAAATCGTTTATTCCCTAAAATAAATTAGTTTTGCGAGCAGAGAACTATTAAACTTTAAATCATATGTAATAATCCATTAATTTCTCAAGTTGTTTTTTTCTAAAATAATAGACTAATTAACTAACCACATAACAAGAATATTATCTACACAGACATAATATGGATATTCTAGTCTTTGTCTTTAGGATCTTTTGAGAGACTAAATTGATTCAACAACCTACTTTTATTTTTTCATGGTCACAATATCCAGGAAAAACCCTAACAACTATGTTTTCTTCAAGCATGACCAAAATGCAGAAACTAATTAAGGTATGTTCAGGTTTATGCCGGCCACTAATAATTATATGCATTAATTAATTATTATGATAAAAGAAATTCAATAAGAATAGACTAAAAAATTGTTTTGAATTCGTCATTGTTCAAAGAACCTGAGGATGATGAACGAGAATTTCAATACATGGTTGTGGAAATTAAGAATACATCAAAAGGATTCCCACCCCCCCCCCCCTCATTTCGCATTTTGAATATGATAACGCAGCTTCATGACATTTTCGTGGAAAAAACATGTGAATATGCTGATTATTTGGATTCATTCAAAAAATTCCAGTGGAAAGTTATTAAGTATTAGTCCTATTAATTTTCAATAAGACTTATCAAGTCAATGAAAAAGATCTCTACAATTTAGAATGATGTAAAGGTTGAGGATAAAATTTGAATTAGGACATTAGGTGGAATCAATGAAGATTAGATTGAGTAATAAGTATAGTAAGTAAAATGAGCCGAGTTTGTAGGGCTAACTCATTTAAACCTAATAATTGTTAGTGTTAGATGCAAGATGTTTAGAGCTTCAAATTAAAAAAAAAAAGTCATAAAAGTTAGCCCTAATGGGCCAAGGGCCTAAACATTAGGGTCGAGGGCTAGTTCATTTAAATACTTTTATTTATTTATGTGTTAAATATTATTAATTATGCTAATGTTAATAATATTTTTGACATTATTGATGATGCTTCAAATATTTAATAACTACTGTATTTTTTAAAATTCAACTTTGCATAATGGATTGGTTTGTTTAATTTTAGATAGTGATTTTTGGACTTTGGCAATAATTTGATTTATGTAATGTATGTGTGTCTATATTTTTAAATTATATTTTTGACAAAGAGAGTTTTTTATACATGTATAATTTAAATTAAGCATTTATAAATTTTAATATTTTTATTACTTAAAATAGGAGGTTTCATGCATAATCATGATGTTGATAGTGCATACATGTAATCTCCTATTTTGCTCAATGGAGGAAATATTTTATTTGAGATACAGTCAAATATTAAATGTAAGCATTCTTTTCAAGTAAAGATTTATTTTATTTTGATTTTTTAAATTTATTTCACTTCATTTTATTCTAGTAACCACTATTATAGATTTGATTATATATGACATTTATTTTCAATCATATTTGACAATTAACAACCATCAAATAAGCTCCCACCATATATAACACACGACAATATTTGACGGTTCTTACCAATCATTATATATTGGTGCAAAATTGGCTAAGATACACTATAACCATCAAATATGTATAATAATATTTGACCGTTTTTACTATAACTGTCAAATATGACTATCATTTTTTTTATACTTTGGGGTTGCATATTTCATAGCCCTTTTCAAGAAGGGGTAAGGAGTCTTCGACCTCAATTCCTTATTCTTTTGGCTTAGATCCTTTAGCAAAAACATAAAATTCATATCAATAAACTTATTAACTAATAAATTTATTAAATAAGAGTAATCATTACTTGAAATTCTTTTCAGAGTCGTCTAGCAACAAAAACATCCTAATGTTGTTGTTTAACTAATGGCCTTATTAAATCTGGGACAACAACACTAATGTTCCCCTTGGCCTTTCATATGTATTTCGTGCCTTTGAAATACCAGAAAGATCTCAATGTCCTCACAACTATGCTCATGACATAATGCCTTCGACTGCTGTTAATCTCAAATGCTGCCTGCACAACAATACAATCATTTTGTCATTGATATGAATTTTAATATAATTCATTAATAACCAATCATACATACATACATACATACATACATACATACATACATTACCTCTACTTATTCCTAAATGAAATTCTTTGAAGCTTCATCTGTATCAAGCCAAGAACTAATTGATAATCCCATATTCACTCTAGCCACGGCATTGATATAGCTTGTGAACTTGTTTATATTGGTTTTAATCGACTGCCCTTTAACATTCTATTAAAGCTTATATTTCTTTCCGACCAACCTCTTTCTAGTCACCTCCTTCATAAGTATCAATCCTTTCTTAATTGCCCTAGCCTCAGCTTCTTAAGCATCTTGACTCATAAGAATGTCAGGTATGATATGATCATCACCATTAGGAGAAGGGGGATCAACCAAGAAATCAGTAGTAGGGCTAGGCTCATCAAGCACACCAGTGGCATCAGGCATAGTAGTGGCATTGGTTGTAGTAGAGGCATCGAGCACACTTTTACATTTTTTTCGGAGCCATTTTTGGAGCCATTCACCTGTTACATTAAAAAACACACAAGTTAATTAAGTAAATAATAAAAAACACATAAATCACAACTATAAATTAATTAAGTAAATAAAAAAACACATAAGTCAAAATTACAAATTAATTAAGTGAATAAAAAATACAAAGGTCACAACTATAAATTAATTAAGTAGATAAAAAAACAACAAGTCACAAATACAAATTAATTAAGTAGATAAAAAAGCACAAATACTTGAGTTGATCTTTTTCTTTTCCTTGTCTTTTTCACCTTGGTAGTGACTCTCACTCTTTTCTTGAATTCTTTTATCCCTCTTTGAAATCCAAATACCTTCATTGTGATTACATCTCATATAATAGGCGCCATCTTCAATCAAATTACTTTCAAGTGACATTCCTAGAAATGGATCATCCTCAACAATAGCATCTCCAGCATCATTGACCTCCCCAATTTCTTTATTTATCAATAAAATAATAGACTAACACAGTTTAGTAGGATCAGGAATATAGAATACTTGTCAAGCCTATGATGCCAAGATGAAAGGCTCATTTTTAAATCCTTCTCTATTAAGATTCACCTGCATGAGGCTTGATGCATCATCAAACTTTAAGCCACTTTTGTAATCAACCCACTTACACTTAAAAACTAGAACTTGAAATTTGATATAGTCTAACTCCCAAATATGCTAAATTACTCCAAAATATGACATTTTTGCATACATAGAATTTTTATCTTTGGAACTAGATACATGAATTTATAACAAGAGTCACGTCACTATTTTGCATTGTGCTTTAATCATCTCGTTCTTTAGTATAGAATGTATATCTATTGATTACATAGCTACTGTATGAGATAACTTGTATACTTGGATCTCTAGCTAACCATCTCACTCTTTCGCAAAATTGAATTGTGATCCGCATTATACTTGTTGGTAATGTGCTCTATTAGCCAACTAGTAAAATGCTTATTGTATGCTTTCTCATACCAAGTTTTTATCTTACCTGAATTTGCCTTCTTTAATTCATCCTTATGCTTATCTATATATTCTTCATTGTCTTCATCATTGTGCAGTGCATACAGGTGTACTTTTTCCCACTATGTGTTTGATATAGTAATTAACTTCCTCCTTTTTGTGCCTTCCTCATCTTCCCTCCCTATATGTCGAGAAATTGGAAGAACAACACAATTTTCATTTCTCAAATACTCTTGACAAAATTCAACTGCTTCTTCACTAAGGTAACATTCAACGATAGAACCCTCAGGTCAACTTCTACTTTTCATATACCCTTTTAGGACCTTCATATGACACTCAGTAGGATACATCCATCTCAAATAAGCTGGACCACATGTTTCAACCTCCTTAACCAAGTAAATAGTTAGGTAAACCATTATGTTAAAAAATAAAGGTAGGAAAAACATCTCAAGCTCACATAATGTCCTTATTATTCGGCCTTGCAATCTCCGTAATTTGAGAGAGTCGATAACTTTACTATAGATAGACTTGAAGAAGAAACATAGTGTTATGATTGTGGCTTGCACTTTATTGGGTAAAATTGAATGTATGGCCACTGGAACAAAATTCTCTACTAATACAATGTTAAGTCTTTCATTGACACAATGTTCTTAATATTGGAATATTAGAAGAGTATCCCTTTGAAACTTTAATTGCAATAAGAAACTCACAAAAAGACTTTTTCTCTTCCTTAGACAGTGTGTAAGCTGCTAGACGAAGAAATATACGATTTCTCTTCTCCTCTGGTGCCAAGTCTTCTCTTATTCCCATACAAATCATGTCTAACCTCGCATTGATGCCATCTTTAGTCATTATTGGAATATGTAGCAATGTCGCAACAAGATTGTCACACATATTTTTCTCAATGTGCATCACGTCAAGAAAATGCCTCACATCTAAGGTCTTCCAATATGGTAACTTAAAAAAAATAGATCTCTTCTTTCACCCACTAGTCCTAATATGCTTTACAAAAGGTTTCCCAAACTCAATATTTATATTCCTAACCTTTTCAAATAACTCCTTATTAGATAACCATGGAGGTGGCCTACCTTCTTTTAATTTTTCATTGAAAGATTTTTTTTAATCTCAGATAATAATGTCCTTTATGTAACCATTTATGGTATCCCAAATAAATATTCTTCATTCCATGTTCCAATCTCGTTGAATGAGTATTGTCTTCATAAATAGGGCATCCAAGTTTTCCTTTAATATTATACCCTAATAAATTATCGTAGGCTGAAAAGTTATTTATTGTTCCAAACAATAAGGCTTTCATATTAAATTTTTCTTTCATGTAGTCATCATACACCTCAACACCATTCTTCCACAATAGCTTTAGGTCTTCAATTAGAGGAATCAAGTGTATGTCTATATCATTTTCTAGTTGTTTTAGCCTTGAAATTAGCATGGATATCATCAAATACTTGTGCTTCATGTATAACCATGGTGGCAAGTTATAAATGACCAAAATCACTGGCCATGTACTATGATCACTACTTTGAAGTCTATGTGGATTCATTCCATCAGTAGATAGTGTGAGGTATATGTTCCTAGATTCCTTTAGAAACTCAAGGTACTTATAATCAATCTTTTCTCATTGAGGAGAGTCAACAGGATGCCAAAGCTTCCCATCTTTAATCCTCTCATTTGCATGCCATGTTAAATTTTTTGAATAAATAGCACTGCTATACAAGCGTCTAAATCTAGGTACTATAGGAAAGTACTATAATACCTTCTCCAGATTCATTCCATTATCCTTATAGCATGATGCATTGCATTTAGGACAATGAGTTAATGATGTATATTCATTTTTGAACAAAATACAATCATTGGAGCAAGCATGTATCTTCTCATAACTCATGCCCATAGATTACAAGACCTGTTTTGTATTGTATGGTCGCCTTGGAAGATTATTACCCTTCAATAGCATTTCATGAATAAGAGAAGGAAATTTTGTGAAGATTGTATCAGTCAAACTACCCCTTATTTTTAAGTTGTACAATCTCAGCACAGCAGTCAATTTTGAGAATTCTATGTAATCATTGCATAAGGGTGTGCTTACATCGCTTTTTAAAATCTCAAGCATTTTAGAAGAGTCCTCAAGTTCTTCTTTAATTGCATTGGCCATCTCTTCAACACGGTCTACCTTTTCTATATTTGTGTCGAAATCATGTGACACAAAATTACTACTACTACTTTTGGTCACGCTCTTTGGCTCGCCCTGCTTATACCAATAGTTGTAAGTTTAATCTATTTCATGACACACTAAATGATCTTTCAACTCACTCTTACTAACTCGCTTTAACATATCACATCTTACACAAGGGCACACAAGGCTGTTAAAATTATCTTCATGCTCGAGTGCAAACCTAATAAATTCTTTAACCCCATCCAAGTATTTCTTTGACATTTGATTCACAAACATCCATGTCTTATTCGTAATCCCCATCTATCA
This sequence comes from Prosopis cineraria, assembly GCF_029017545.1. Taxonomy (NCBI): domain Eukaryota; kingdom Viridiplantae; phylum Streptophyta; class Magnoliopsida; order Fabales; family Fabaceae; genus Prosopis; species Prosopis cineraria. The sequence goes on from NW_026555333.1 coordinate 16,585,356, forward strand.
AAAATTAATTGGGGCAATGTAATTAGTGGCTCAATCATATTAAAGGAGTGCTTCAGACAAACACAAGAAACATTAACTACTTAAAAGTTAAAACCATCCAAGAGTCATGAGCCACCACATGCAACATAATCCTCTTTTTAAGCTAAATTAAAATAAATACTTGCAGCTATGCTTAATTTTCCAAGAAATTAAGTGTGCCTTCTATTCATACTTAATGTCATCCCCATTCAATCTAATTTAATTACTTTTAAACAAAAATTCAGCAACATAATGACTTAAAAATAAGATTTTTTTCGGGCATTTTGCCCTCACTTCACACTAAATTTCATCCCTGTACAATTTAATCCAATCCAATTCAACTCTACTTAGTCATAACTACAACAACAAAGTTTACAATACAATAGCATCAATATATATTAATCTAAATTATTTCACATTATAACAACCAATAAGTAGAAAATTTCAACACAAAAATCACACAATTGTAGATAGATTTAACACAAAAATCTGTTAATTTAGACTTGCTTATTCAGATCCGTTTGAATAATTTACCAATAGTCACACTCACACACATCTTTTTGGATAATTGAACAAATTATCTACTAAACTTTAGATTCAATAACTTCATAGACTTTAAAAACTCACTTGTTGTGTAAAATACTCTCTCAACTTTTGAAAATGGTATAATTTGGCTCATGTCATTAACAAAAATTGACTTTGACCATTCATTGACTAAAAAATAATGGAAAAGGATCTCAAAAATTACAGAAAAGGATCAAAAATTTTTTGGGTCCTTTATTATATTTTTCTAGTCTTTGTCTATCATTTTTTAGTCATTTATTATAATTTTTTGGGCCTTTTCTATAATTTTTGAGATCCTTTGTTAGTTAACTAATAGTAAAAGTTAACTTTTATTAATAGGAGGGATCATATTGTACCATTTTTAAAAGTTAATGAAATAATTTATATAATAAATAACTTTAAGGTCTATGGTGTTATTGGACCTAAAATTCAGAGATAATTTACTCATTTACTCCTTTCTTCCAAAATCTGAATAAAAATATTAAGAAAAATACTAAAAAAGAAAACTTCACCTAAATTTACCAATCCCAACTTCAGAGGATTTAAATTCATATCAACAGATTTAAATCCTCTAAAGTTGGAATTGGTAAATTTTTGTGAAGTTTTACTTTTGAAGAGAGAGAAAAAAGATTTTATATTTTATAAAAAATAACAAAGCAGGAGAAAATACTTAAAAAAAAAAAAGGAAAACTTCACCTAAATTCACCAATTTAAATTTCAAAAGATTTAAATCCTATCAAAATATAATGTTCAGATAATCTGCTTCTTACACTCTGTGAGAGGATTGGGCATTGTAACTCTCTTTATTCTATCATCATTATTTTTATTTTTATCTAGTACTAATAAAATATCTTTTTTGATTGCTCAAGATATTCCCACAAATGACAGCCGTGAATAAGACTAATTTCTCGAGAAATCTAAGCACCATTTAAAAAATTATTTTCTCTCAAGTAATATTTTTTCATACATATCTTCAGGAATCAAATTCTAAATGATGCTTAAAGGGTCCATGCTGCTATTATTTGTGCCACATGCTATTAATAAAATGAAATATCTTACTACATGACTAACATGGTCATTTTCAATTGGATAAATCATTTTTTTGTGTGCCAATAATTGGATAAATCAATTAGTCAATGGGAATTACACGGAGCAATCGATCAAACATTGATTTGAGGTCCCAATTAAAGAAACGTCTCACTATATATGAACAATTATTGATGTGGGTAGATACAGTCAGTTGGTTAATGGGGGGCTTGATTTCCGGATTACATTTAAAAAAAAAATACAAAATGTATGACACTGACACATTCATGTAAATGATAAATCCCACTCTCAATTTATTGAATCTACAATAGTAATTTCAGTCCAAAAAAAAATCTACAATAGTAATGTTTTTTTAAACATATTTTGCATTAACTAACTCTTAAAAATTAATACAGTTTCAAAAATTTTACAAAAATCAACTTCAATGATATACATTTTACTTTCTGTTCTCATTTTTTATTTTTAAATTTTGTTTATAATATAATTTTTAGAATTGTTTTTCAAAATAAAATAAAATAATTTTTGGTTATTTAATTTAAAATAATTTTAAAATTAAAAAATAAGTTAATAGTGATGGTTGCAGGTGATTAATAATAGTGATTTACGATAAAAATTGGTTAAGATAACAAAATTTTTGGATAATTAAATGTAATATGTTCTGAAAATAAGAAAATAAAATAAAAATAATTTTAATATTTTTTATTTTTTATAAAAACAAAAATAATGATTGTTTTGAAAGCAATTGAATTCAAAACAATTATCCAAACAAGTTTTTTAATTTTTTTTATTCTTATAAATAGAAAATAGTCTTTAAAAATAGAAACCAGACATGCCCAAACTTTCTCTAGTCATATTTATAAGGTAGATAATGAAAGATTTTTTTGTCATATTTATTAGTTACATCTTTAATTTTTTATCACAAATTTCCTCCTTAACTTCCTATTAAATGTTGATGAGAGAAAATATATTATTAAAGTAAGTATACTCCCTTTGGTCTTATTTATAAATTATTTTTAGCATATTTGATTAGAATAAAAAAGAATTAAACCTCATTAATTCTACCTTAAAATTTAATAAGCTTTCAATTTCCACCTCTATCCCTTAATAAAGAAAAAGAATTATTTTTAATAATTTTTTTAGCATTTAATAAAGTAGAAAGTTAAAGAAGACTTAGAAAATAGTGAAATGTCTTATACATAGGATCAAAATTAATTTTTTTCTATATTCTATAAATAGGACAAGGGGAGTATTTAATAGGGATAAAATTAGAATCTTATTATGAAAATTTTTAGACAAAATTAATGAATTTTAATATTTTTCTTAATTTCAATTAAATATATTGGAAACAGCTTATAAATAAAACTAAAAGACAAAGATTTTGATTCTTCCAATTAATATTTACATGTTTAGTTCGAAAACTCTTTGCTATCAAGTATCAAGAGTACATAGGGTTGTTGGTGTTATATATTCTTCTCATTTCGCTTTCCCCTTTGAACTTGAATTTCTCATTATTATTATTTTTAAATCAATGTATCTTTCATGAAAATTGCCGATGGCTACCGTGTCATTATTGATTCCATGTGTTGAATGTGTTTTGGAAAAACAATGCTTATTGATGGTCCATGAGCCGCAGTTTAATAACTATAGAGTATATTGACCACTCTATTTTTGTCCACACTGTCATATTGGATGAATCGGAAGGGAAATAAAATATAGGAGAATGCCATTTAATAAAACATTAATTAAATTAATTTGTCGTTAGCCTAAATTTGGATTGACAACTCATAAACTGTAATTGATTGATCCATGATGTACTCTCCCTATGGTAGTATTTATAAAATAGAGAAATAAGAATTTTTTTTGCTTAAATTATTATTATTTTTTATTGAAGCCAATCATATGTGAAGGAGATTGAGAATCACAATGAGTTACAGGGATAGACAATCCCCATTTTCTTATATTTCATTCAAAAGTGCTTTTCCTGAAGTTATCATCTCTCAAAATTGTGTTTACGTTAGAAGCCTGGGTGTGTGAAATCTTCCTTTCTTCCTCTTCCTTTTTTTTCCTTCCCCTTGCCTGCCATAGTTAACAATTTCTTCTTCTTCTCTATCGGTTTTCTCAAGTGGTGTTTCTCTTATGGTATGTTATGATTCTTTTTCTTGATGAATTCTTTTCATTACAGATTTATTGTTGTTAAACAAGTGCCTTTTCAATACTCTACAATTGATTCACATTTGAATTTCATGGTTTAATTGTGCACTCTCATTCTTATTTTTCTTCATTGTGTCATTTGCATTATTATAAGCTTTTATAATATTTTTTCAAGTCAGCCCTCCATATTTGGATTTCCTAAATCCACTTAAATTTATAATTTCTTATTTACAAACCATATCAACATTTATGAGTGGTCCTAATATTCAGAAAATATTCAACAACCATAATATATTCGTCTATCAAATTTTGATTACTTATTAATTTGAAATTAAAATTTTGAATTTCATTTTTTTATACAATCAAAAACATGAATTTCATTTATTATTTTTAAAACAGAATTTGAAATTATGAGTAAATTAATAAGAAGTTGAGATAGTAGGGAAATATTTGGGGTAAGGTAGTTTTATTTATTTTTAAAAACTAAAAAATAAATAAAATAGAATAAGAGACACATGTCATCGTAGTAAAATGTTGTAACAACAGTGCATAGTTTTCTTATTATTTTTGAATTAAAAATTATAAATTATAAATAAATAAGTTAATGAGAAGTTGGGATAAAGTAGTTATATTTGGGGGAGGTGAAGTAATTTTATTTATTTTAAAAAATTATAAAATAAACAAAGCAAATTAGAATTAAGGACACGTGGTGTAATCATATGTTACTTGTGGTATGTAATTTTCTTATTATTTTTAAATTAGAACTTGGAAATTATGAATATGTAAATAGAAAGTTAAGATAATGGGGAGATATTTGGAGGTAAGGTAGTTATATTTATTTTAAAAATTATAAATTGAAAAATAAATAAGGCAAAATAGAGTTAAGAACATGTATCATTGTTAGATGTTACTTACAATTCTATTTTTTTAGAAAGTTGAGATAATAGGAAGATATTTGAAGGTAAGTTAGTTTTATTTATTTTAAAAATTAAAATTATTTATTTTAAAAATTAAAAATTAACAAATAGAATAAAATAAAATTAGGAACACATACCGTCGTCAAATGCTGCTTGCAGTTCTACTTTTTTATGAAGTTGAGATAATGGAAATATATTTAAGGGTAAGGTAGTTTTATTTGTTTTTAAAAATTAAAAGACAGACAAAGCAAAATACACTAAGGGACACATATCGTCATCAGATGCTGCTTGTAGTTTTATTCTTATATAGTAGATAGATAATATAATTTAATAGAAGATTCTCATTATTTATTTATAGAAATATAAATATGTGAGCCTAATATCACATCCGAGCCTTGCCAAAACAAAAATTAATCCAAGTGATTCCATGCTTACATCTGTTGTGTGTAAGAAAGAATATACTGAAAGATTTTGACCGACAAAAATTATTATTATTGTGAATTTTTTTTGGTGATATTTAGTTTTAAACTACTCTAACATCAAGATTAACCAAAAATAACAACCAACAGCATTAAAATGAGGGGAAAAAATAAACTACAATATCATGGTATGGTGAATGAAACCAAAACAAAGGTGAAGAGAAGAGCTTGAAGTATGTACTAATAAACAAAATAAAATCTAATCCCATTGAAATAATATTAGTTATGCTAGATAATTTAACATCGTTAATACTATATCATAATCTTTATGGGCATATTTAAAAATAAAGAAACTAACATTATACAAGAAAAAAACTATAGGTACTTGGAATAATGAAACAAAAGTTTAAGGGTTAATAACAAAATACAATACAACTATAAGGATTAATAGTTATTTTTTTTTAAATTTTAGTTGTTTGAATTTGATTATTTATTTTTTTTATAATTTAGTATTTTAATAATAGTTTTATAAAAGATCAAATATGAACAAATCTTGATACAACGAATAGAAAAGGAAAAGTTGGGGGAGAGAATGGGAAAGAAAAATGAGAGAATTTTTGCCTGCTTGAAGTCTGCATGGCGCCGCAGCTGCTATACTATAAAAGACAAGGAGAGTGCAAGACGCAAGGACCATGTCATTTATTACAATGATTTGAATACCTTAGAAATTGGAAATCCACGTGAATATCTTGAAATTTGTATTTTTAAAAAAGAAATGAGAGGTTTTATGTTTTATAAAAAAATATTAAAAAAATAAAAACTTTATATAAATTCACTAATCTCAGCCATAGAAGATTTAAATTCGATCCACGCATATATTTTTTTTTTTCAATCTCAATTTAAAAATTAAGGTGAATTTCAATGATAATTATCACCGTATCCTATTATTTCCATTCCTCTAAATCTATAGAATTCAAAATTCAAAATATTAAAATGATACAAATAAACCCCACCATGTAAAAGAACAATATGTTACTAGCGAGGGGTGGGCCTAGGGCAAATGCTATTTTCTAATGTGTCAAACCCATATTTAAATTTTCATCAAGAGAGATATTCACATAATACCTTTTAACTATACCATGAACAATATTACTTTTAATATAAGAAATTTTTTTAGTTTATTATATAAAATTATTACTGGCGGATCAAGTTTAATTTTAGTGAAACTAAAGCCTGAAGATTCTTGCACCAAAAAAAAAAAACTGCCCCTTTGCCTAAAAAAGCCTGAGGGTTGCGTCTAATGTGAAAAAAGAATTTAAAATTTTTTTGGTGAAAATGACATTACTAGAAAGAAAATTAGTCTCAAGGACCAAATATAATTGAAGGATCAAAGCCAATATTTTAGTCATTAAACAACTTGAACAAATGATCAAAATACCCTTCTCTTTAAACCAATAAGATTGAAAAAAAAAAAAAGAAAAGAAAACAAAGGTTGCTTGTTTAACACATATACCCCAAGCTATAAGCCTTACATCTTAAGCCAATAGCTTTACACCCCAAGCCAATAGCATTGTACCCCAAGCAAAAGCCTTACATCTCTACTAATAATCATGTATCCTAAACCAAAAGTCTTGTACTTCAAGCAAGAAACCGTGCACCTAAATTAGAAGTTGTGTACCCCAAGCCAGAAGCCTTGCATCGAAACTGGAAGCCTTGTACCTCGAACTAGAAACCTTGCACCCCAGCCACACACTGGAAGTCCGAAAGTTAAAAATTAGAATTTTCTAATATTATAAAAATTAACATATTTTATAATGTAGTAAAATTATGAAAGTATAATTTTTATATTTCCGTAATTGCATACAAAATTTTTTTTGGCAAATATAGATTTTTAAATAATTCTGACTTTAAAGAGGGACATTTTGGTCAAATTAAAAATTTAAGAATCAAATTTAACAGTCAACTGACAATTAAATGGATGAAAATAGAATCTCAAATATATACAGAAGGTTTATGTATCATATATTTTAATTTTAAGAGATCTTATATGAGTTTTTAAAATAAAAAAAGATGGTTGTATAATTAAGATATAATAAAAGGATGGTTGGTATATTTTACTTTATGATTTCTTTTCCTTTCGCCACTGGAAAGTGTATATATGATTATTGTCCTGAGAGGCTGTGATGCGAAAAAAAGAGATTCTCCATCGTTCTCATTAACCCATCTATTTTCTTGCTCCCCTTAAATTGATCAAAGTTAATGAAAATAAAAATAAGAAGAATATTCATATTCTAAATAAAAATGAATAAAATGATCAAAGCCTTACATCCCTAAATTGCTTGGGTGCAAGGCTTTTAACTTGAAGTACAAGGCTTATGGCTCAAGGTTAAGACTTTTGGCTTGAGTGCAAGGTTATGGGTTAGGGTGTAAGGCTTCTAACTAAAGTACAAAATTATTGGCTTGGGGTATAGATTTCTGACTTGAGTGCAAAGTTCTTGACTTAGGTTATATGTGTTGAACAAGTAGCTTTTATTTTATTTTTTTAAATTTTATTGATTTAAAGAGAGGGGTATTTTAGTCATTTGTTCAATTTATTTAATGAATAAAATATTAACTTTTGGTCCTTCAAACACAATTATATATTGGGACTAATTTTTCTTTTAAAAGGTACTTTCCACCAATTTTTTCTGTTTTTTTTCTGGCCCCTATATGTATATTGAAAATAACTGCACATATAAATATATTTATATTAAAGGAAAATCGAAAATCTGGTATTCTCACAGTGCACAGGGAACTTGTCTGAAACTCTCCAATTGAAAGGTTTCAGACTCACAGACGAGAGTGAGCCAAAATCTGCGCACTATTATCTCCTCCAATATTTTGGTTATTAACTCCATGGCTACACTTGTTCTTCTTCGTCTTATTTGCTGTATTAATCTCCGATGCTGCGACCAATTCCTTGGCCTTCTCCCTCAATTCAAACTTCTGAATCTTCCCCGTCGACGTCTTTGGCAGCTCCTCCATAAACTTCACTGCCTTCGGAACCATAAAAGACGGCAACTTTTTCCGGCAATGACGTACGATCTGCCCTTCGTCCACAACTTTTTCCAACTTCTTCTTCTTCAACGCCACGAATGCACATGGACTCTCCCCCCACCTTGGGTGAGGCATTGCCACCACCGCCGCCTCCGCCACTGCCGGATGCGTGTAAAGCACCGACTCAACCTCCACGCTGCTGATGTTCTCTCCGCCGGATATAATCACGTCCTTTGACCTGTCCTTGATCTCGACGTACCCATCTGGGTGTATCACCCCCACATCACCGGTCCAGAACCAGCCATTTTGGAAAGCTTTTGAGGAAGTTTCGGGGTCATTGTGATAACCTTTCATTATCCCGCTTCCTCTCAGAACGATCTCTCCCATGGCTTTACCGTCTCGCGGTACGCTCTTCATCGTCCTCGAGTCTTTCACATCCACGTCCGCCATTGTTAATATGCTTATTCCTTGACGAGCTTTCAGTCCTGCCTTTTGCTTTCTCTCAAGCTGGTTCCAGCTCTTCTGCCACTCGCATATCAGTGCCGGTCCCGTCGCCTCCGTCAGCCCGTACCCATGAGTCACGTGAAACCCCAAGGATTCGACCTGTTCGAGGAGAGCCGGCGGAGGCGGGGCTCCTCCGGTGAATATCTTAACCGGAGATTTCAACTCCGCTTCTGGCTTCCCCTCTAGCATGATGCTGAAGACGATGGGAGCACAACACATGTGGGTCACGTCGTGAAGGGCTATGTTTCTGTAGATTCCAGACGCTGTGACGTTCCGGAGACAGACGTTGGTGCCACCGCGCGCCGCCACGCCCCACGTGAAGGTCCAGCCATTGCAGTGAAACATGGGAAGTGTCCATAAGTAAACCGGTTCACTTCCCATTTCCCATGCGAGAATCAAGCTCAGAGTACTGAGGTAAGCGCCTCTGTGACTGTAAACAACTCCTTTAGGCGCCGAAGTCGTTCCTGATGTGTAATTCAAAGCAATCGGATCCCATTCATCTTGAACTTCCTCTGTAACATAATTCGGATCACCATGACGAACCAGTTGCTCGTATTCCAGCTCTCCCAGCCTGATCCCCGTCGGCGAGTTGATGTCGTCGATGACGATGACAAGAGGAAGTGACGAATTGTTATCAGTCAGGAGCAAACGAAGCGCGTCACGAGCCTTGGGCACGTACTCGTAGTCCACGAACAGCACTTTGGCTTGAGCGTGACGCAGAATGGCGGCGATATTGTTAGCGTTCAAACGAGTATTGATGGTGTTGAGCACAGCACCCGCCATAGGCACAGCGAAATGCATCTCGTACATTGCAGGAATGTTAGGCGCCAAAACCGAAACCTGAACATGTACACAATCAAACTGACGAATCGTCAGCATATATATATATATATAAGCGTATTACTATCGAGAATGAGAAAGTAGTATTGTTGCATAGTGCTTACGACATCGTGTTTGGATATGTTGAGGGAGCGAAGAGAGGAAGCGAGACGACGACAACGATGATAAGTTTGAGGCCAAGTGAAGCGAGAGGATTCGTGAACGATGGAGATGCGATTAGGGTAAGAGGAAGTAGCTCTGAGCAAGAAGGTGAGAGGAGTGAGTTGGGTGAAGTTTGCTGGGCGCTTTGGAAGCTGATCCATGGCCGAAGACTGAGAAGAGATCAGAGAGAGAGAGAGAGAGAGAGAGAGAGATTGTGCGTGCGCCGGTGTGGAGATAAAGGTGATAAGTGAGGAGAATTTATTTATAAAGGGAACAAGGTAGGATTAAAAGGAGTGCAGGAAGGAGGAAGGTGCCACGTAGGTGGGGATGGGTTTATGGGGTCCACAGAGCAATGAATGACGGGGAAGATGCTGGATGCAGTGGAAATGAAAGTGAATTTCGCTGATGGTTAGGAAAATGAACAAATTTTAAATTTTAAATAATTTCTTACAAACATTTAACCAGTTTGTAAATTTTATATTTATTTTTAAATAAAAATAATGAAGTATATAATTATTAATAAATATGTATTATATTAATTTATGTAAAAATTTTATGTTAAATATCTTTTACTTTTATTTTTCTATATTTTTCTCAAAAACTAATAAATAAATTATTAAATTTTTATCTTCTGCCAAAAAAATTAAATTTTTCCCTTATTTTTAAAAAATAAATTTTATCTATAATTTTTTAATTATCTTAAAAATGTTGTAATAAAAAATTAATTTTAACCATATAAATTTTATTAATAGTTATTTTGAATAATTTTGAATTTTTAAAGAATACTAATAACTTATAATACAAAATAACTATAAGGATCTCATATGTGATTAGTTTAGCTAACCTCCAATTATTATCTTCCTCAAAACAATGAACTCGAAGAAATATGGACCAAGTCTGAACCCATATGGGCTTAGCTAAAATACCCAAATTTCTTTATTATTAATAATAAAATAAACTTAAAATTAGATAAAAATTTAAAATCTTAATTTTTTAATATAAAAATTATTGAAATCGACTTAAAAAATAAAATAATATCTAATAATTTAAGTATTTGATTCAACCCAAAAGCGTGAAGTGTTAAAGCTTGGCTTAGTTTAGTTATATAACCTCTTTTATAAAGTTAATAACAACTATGCACAATTGTAAAAATATATATATATATATATTTAAATAACTTTCTCACACCTATTAAATGAGGATTTCTCATACATGATAAAACTCTAAGAAATTGTTTGCAATAATAATTTTTCATGGGTAGGGATTTGAGAGAGGTTCTATTAATATATAAATTCTGAGAAAATTTGTAATGCAAACAAAATATTCTTTCCTTAGAAATGTAGGCAAAAAATTTATGGTTTGATCTTGAACACAAAATCAATATTATCTGAATTTTTTTAATTAGTTAATAATTAACTTCATATAAAATAAAAATTATACAATTAAATATATTTTTCATAAAAATGATTTTTCAATTAATTAATATTATTTAAAAAACTTATTGAAAATGGGAACATACACTTAAACTACTTTCTCACAACGTTCATCAATGAGAATTTCTCATGATAACAATTTCTCACAGTATGAATTTGAAAGAAGTTTTCTTGATATATTATCTATGATAAATACTTAAAATGAATAACTTGAAAACTTTTGTTATGAATAATGCTTCAAAAAAATTCTCATCGTTAAGTTGACTGTAAGAAACAAATTCTCAAAAAACTTTCTCGCATAAACTATTTGGAGAGGCTTTCTCCGGATGTATGAGCTGTGAGAATTGCTTGCAAAAACACCATAAACCACTTGAATATTTTTCATGTATAGCTATCTGAGAAAAGTTTTCACGAAAAAAAAAAAACACGATAACTCTTATTTCATTTAGAAAAGTTTTTCACGGCACAACTTTCGTAAAAACTTGTGTCTGTGAGGAGTTGGTTTTACTATTTTTTTTTTTTGACAGCCTTCCTTTTATTTCTTTATGACCACAAGCTGTGAGAAAGTTGTCACCAAATTGAACCCGCAATGCTGTAATTCTTTATTTTTGCATGTTTTCTCATATCATTCTCATGGATATTTCTTTCATATCATAACCATGAAAAACATGTGTGAAAAATTATGCATAAATTGATGTTCTGTGAGAAAATTTATAAGAAATTTTTATGTTTCAATTACGTAAAAAATTCTTTTATAAAAAAGCTACTGAGATATTAAAAAAATTTGTAAGAAATTTTTATAAATTCGTTTTCCAGCTCTACTTTTCGGGCCACTTTTTTTCAACACAATAATATTATATAATTTAATGAGATATTAAAAAAGCTACTGAGCCTACACGTGGAGGGAGAAACATGATATTTTAATATCCGAACCCTATTCCAAGATTACCTCTGCGCCGTCTTCTTTTTCCCTCTCCTCTCTGCGGCCTGTCAGTGTTGTTGAAGGTAGCTTTCCAAGTTTCATCCTATCAGATGATTTCACGCCAGATTCGCTAATTTTCTGAAGGAAAAAAACACATCTAAAATGGTTATTTGCTTTAAAACGCTTGTTTTTTTTTTTCCTTCCATTTTTTTGAATTTTTCATCTCTCTTCATCATCATCATCTGTGGTTTGATCTCGTCCATTCGTCCCCCTTTCTTTTCTTTTCTTTTCTTTTTTCAAGATTTAATCTCTTGAACCACTTCAATTGGTGGACCGTTTGGTTTTTTTGGTTTTTTCGGTTCATTGACCGTTTGATTATTCTTCGGTTTTGTTGCCTCAATCGGGCCATACAAGTCGTCAGTTCCCAATCAAACCGGCCGATCCTGTTCATTTTTTTAAAATCATGCAATTTATACACGTCTTATCACTCAAGCGCATGCATGTATGTCTTTTCAACATAAAGTGGCAAAACAAGGAGTACAAGAACTGGCAATCAATCCTCAACACATATTTCAGATTTTTCAAACAGGCATTGAACATGCGCACAATCACTTTCAAGACGCTACATCATACATTAAACTGTAGTTTTTTTTCCCAATAAAGTAAGGAAAAACAACGTAAAAATAAATATACTCAAGAAATAATTGGACATGTATACAAGGAAAGGCACACTTTTGCTATACAAATGGATTAGAAACGAATTAATTTGATATTAAGGAGAGGAAGGGGGTAACTCACATGCAAAGATATAGCTTCGTGAACATGTAAGCTAATTTAATGATTGCTTGTTTGTTTTAACACATTATCCTTCTATTTGCAATAGAACATGATAATATGAAACGGAAGAAGAAAGTGTGGAGGTATAATGAAGTTTAAAAGGGAGTGAAATTTGGTTAAATTCTTTGTCTTGACATCTTATACTTCTAACTTGCCACCAATTCTCCTAATCTTGCTACCTAATCATGTTTTTGCCATTGTTAGTTTCTAGATTGACAACTAATCTTTTAATATTGTTCAATTAATCCAAAAAGAAATTAAAGAAAAAATGATGGAAGGCAAAGATGAAAAGGTGATGAAACTAATATAATATTATTTTAGGCATGTATGGCAAGAAGGTGACTACTCAGTACTCACAAGGCCAAATGAAAATAATATTCTCTTCATTTAAAAATAAAAAACATTTTAATCAAATCTCACCCTTTAATAAAGTAGTTACTTATTTTCAAGTTAATTCTATCTTTTCATATATATCCTTATTAAACATCTTATAATAAATATAAAGTCATTCATTAATAGGGACACTTTTTTTTTTAAAAAAAGACAATGATTATATTTCAAAAGACTAAAAATACCTTACATTTTTTAACATCCAACTCCTCAAAAAATACTTTATATTTTTAAATGAAGGGAGTACTAAACAACATATAATTTGTATAGAAAATGCTTCTAAATGAAATGAAGACTAATAAACACCACAAGGAAACTAAGGTATTAATGTAACCTCATTAATATTTTAATTATTTTTCTTAATTCGATAATGATGAATAACAAAGGAGATTAATATTTCATTACTAGATGGGGAAGCACATGATAAGGTTAATTGCGGTTTTATGGATTTAAAAAAATTATTAATTAAGGATCCTTAGAAACAGGGTGGAGGCCAGGGGTCCAGGGGGAATTAATTTTTTTTAAATAAAACATAAGGGTCATATATTTTCAGCCCCTCTATCTAAGTTAGCATATCATAAAAGCTTTGATTTTATATGTACTCCTTTATGCATGTATGGTGTAACTATTTTAGTAACTTGAAGATATAATTGTCATATGATTTCTTATTTTTAACAAAATGATGACGCATGCACATGCTCTTAAAATATTGATGTCATTTAATTTTACTTTTATTTTATATTTGATAAAAGAAATTATGAGAAATATTACTAATAAACTTTGTCAAGCACTATAATAAAATTTGAAGATGTTATGTGCTTAATATCTACCATAAAATCACAAGTTAATATATTATGGTTAAGATGTTCTTCTAAAAAAATTACTTTTAAATTTTTTTGTAATAACTAATAAATTAAAATTTATGGTATGAATGATTTTTACTTTGATATAAACATAAAGATTTTTGTGACAGTTGAGTTTCATTTATAGTGTTGATATATTTATTTACTATAATTATCAATCAAAAGAACTAAATAGTAAATTTAGTGAGTAAGTAATAAAGTTTCCTAAATAGAACAAATTTTAGATATCAAGGATGCATTTAAATCATTTAATGCCCATATGAAAGATAAAATTTTCATCAATTTAATGATGCTTTATATTGAAAAGGAAATTTTTAAAAAATTTAAGGCAAACATGATAATTAATTATTTTTATATTATAAAAAATTGATGAGTGAAACTTAAAAAATAGAGGTATATATTTTTTAATTATATCTTTGTAAAACTAAATATAAATATAATTATATATTTAAATATTTATGTTATATTAGTTTTATATATATATATATATATATTTTCCTTCAAATATTATATATGCTTTATTATGTCAAGTTAGGGTGGGGGGGGGGAGTAGATAGAGATCATAAAACATTTTTTCTCCTCATTTTAGGATGAATAGAAAAATAAAAACATGAAGTAATATTCAAGCGAGAGTCTAAGAGATATATAGCATACGGGTGTTGTGGCCTTCTTATCTCCATTCCATTCCACCAACTTTGAAAAGCATTTCTGTTAAGGGGGGAAAAACATTTATCTTTTTAAGAGGAAATTTAGTACAGATGAGAAACCGGTTTCTTGCTGAGCACCGTGCTGCTCATCATCATCCATAAAAATCTGAACCATCCAAATTTTAATATAAATGATCCACATTTTTTCAATTTTAGTTTTATATTTTATAAAAATAAAATTTATAAATTTTTTTGATAAATATATTTATTATCAATTTGGAAATTACTGATTTAATTTGGATGATTCAATTTAATATTATAATTTTTATAAATTATTTATCTAGATGTACTCTGAACATTCTAAATTTAATATTATATTTTTATCTGTAAAGTCTAGATTTAAATTTTTTATTTAAATTTTTATTTTATATTTATTAAAATAAAAAATTATTAAAAAAATTAATAAAATAAAAATTATTAAAAAATTTAATATTGAAACTGTCTTATTCAGAGTACATCTAGATAATCAATTTATGAAAAATATAATATTAAATTGAACTACTCTGAGTCTTAGTACTGTCCAAATTGATAATAAATATATTTATTAAAAAAATTATAAAATTTTTTTTATAAAAATTAAAATTAAAATTAAAATTACAAAAAATCTAGACCATTCAAATTTTAATTTTCCGAAACTGGTTCCGTATAGATGATGTGTACGTCTTGTTTCGTTTGCTTTGGCATTTTATTTTCTATATTTTGTTTCCTGTTTTATTCTTTACTTGGCAATTATAATGCCTTTGTGCTTTCTCTTCTGCTTGTTAATGTTCATGTTCATGTAACCAAACTCCATTTTTAGGGTCAGTGAGTATGAACACCGGACGAGCTACGCTGGCTGGAAACAGCTTGTCAAAAAGTGCAAAAAGTGGGAGGGAACACAGACAATAAGCTCAAACATAAATATTCTAACCTTTTTAGGGTCAAGGGTTGGTCCATTTAAGCTTGTTTATACCCTTTTTATTTAAAAATATAAATTATTTTTAATTAAATTTTATTTTTTAATAAAGTAATTACCTACTTTCAAATTAACTTTATCTTTTTATATTTATCTCTATTAAACAATCTATAATAAATATAAATTTGTTATCAATAGGGACACTTAAAAAAAAAGATAATGATTACACCTCAAAAGATTAAAAATACTTTATATTTTTGAACATACAACTCTTCAAAAAATACCTTACATTTTTAAACGGAAAGAGTATTTTTATATAAACAATTATTAATAGTTAATAAATGAGGAGGGAGAGAATTCAGATATTAAAAAAAAAGTAGAAAAAGAACCTATAAAATTGAAAATTTTGATACTTTTCTGACTAAAAAGACAGCTCAAAAAATGAAGTACAATCAAATATTATTAATATCATAGATGATAGCAGTATCAATAGTATAATATTTAATATACCACAATAAAAATTATTTAATATATCGGGCTTGGCCTATAATCTGAATAAGATTAAACATTAAAAATTGATTGCTTTACTAATGAACCCTAAATTTTTTCAAGTTTATGTGGGCAACAATGTGAACTACATACCAGCTCCGTCATTATCTAACTTTATATGGATATAGATAGATTTTCATCGAAGGCTGGCCCAGTCTACGTGCCATCCAGCCTTTTGATTTTGTCTCATCCACTACCTGTTTTCGATCACTTCATTTCAAAGGATCTCACAATCAGTTCTTTTATATTTTTTTTTTGTTCCCCGTGAATATTGGCCATATGTCGATGTCACAACCTCGTCTGTTAGTATCATAGCAAACGCTTCCAAACACAACCTCGTCTGTTAGTGTTAGCTATTTTCATACGTTTGTGTTCGGAAACGTTTGCAATAATGTAGCCATGCCTGTTTTTCAAGAGAAAATATCACTAATGGTGCCCACTTCACTAATGGGACTGGTTTCAGGGCTCAGTGCACTAATGAGCATCGTGCTGCTCAGCGCTGCACTGAAAACTGAACAACTAAATGATGTAAATTTAAAATACTATTTTATTTTATATTTATTAAAATAAAAAATATAAAATAATTTTAATATTTTTTTATTTTAATATGATTTAAATTTAATTTGAAAGGCCTAATTTAATATTAAGAATTTTATAATTAATCTATGTTGACTATCCAAATGTACTCTGCACAATTTAAATCTAATCTGGCGTTAATCTAAATTGTGCAAAGTATATCTAAATAGTCAACATATATCAATTATAAAACTCTTAATATTAAATTGGGCCCTCTAAATTAAATTTAGATCATATTAAAAATAAAAAATTATTAAAATTATTTTATAATTTTTATAATTTTTATTTTAATGAATATAAAATAAAAATATGTAATAGTACTTTAAATTTGTATCATTTAAATCAAAATTCAGATGATCTAGTGATTCAGATTTTATTACAGTGATGAGCGTAGAAACCAATCTCCTTCACTAACCAAGCTTTGTTTTGTGGATCACGTGTCTAGGCCAAACCGACCGTTGAAATCGCAACCTTTGTGAATGAAAGCGCTAAAATCAACAAAGGTTCCTCAAAACAGCAATAAATGGCCCCTTATGTTGACGAACATTGGACAACTAAAGCTCCCGTGGAACTATAGTTTGTAAATTAAAATTAAATTAAAAATCAGTTATTGTAATATGATTTATATTTGAATATATTTAAAAAAAAATTACTTGTTTGTACCCTTAGGTTGACCAACGCTGGTTAACTAAAGCTTGTTTGAGTCCCCCTTCGACTTCTCATTAGGGTTTGAGTCCTAAAAACCACATTTCAATTATCAATTACTAGTTTTTGAAAAACATTTTTAACATAAAATCCAAATTTGATAGTTGAAATTAGATAAAATGCTCAATCATGCATAAAAAGGATCAATATGTTGTGGCAATTGAGGGGTGGGTCCTGAAAACAAAGTTGCACCTCTGAAAAAGGAAATTAAAATTAAAATCACATCAAACTTTCATTAGTGTTTCTGATTCACTTTCCCCAAAAAAAAAGATGGTAATAATTAAATTTGAGTAATATATATCAATAATTAAAAAGCTGCATATCTGGTGGTGTCTAATTAAATTTGTGCGTGGAATGATTGGGTTGCTTCAATATCAACCATTCAAATGACTATTAAACAACACAATAATTTATAACCTTCAATCTATACTCAAAATATATTGACTTGTCTGTGAATAGGGACTCCATTATCAAGTTGCTTAGACTGTTTAAAGAGGCAAGATAAGAACAAGATTGATGCCACCATTCGCCTTTACTCTCCCTCACCCCCTCTCCCAAATGTGATTATTTGGGAGAATGATGCATCACGAACCTTTTTGTGGGATGGCAAAAAATTGTTTCTGAAAAGTATTTTATTAAATAAAAAAGATATTAGCATTAGTGTAGCTTTGATACTTTGTGTAAAGACAGGAAAAAGAAAAAGAAATATTATTTATAAGTCATAAATTGTATGATTTATTCGAATTTCTGTTGATGAGATAAGTTATACTTACAATTCATTATTTATAAATAGCATGACTTTATATATTATTTTTATTTTTTTAATACTGATGACAAAGAATGACTTCTTCTTCTTGTTTTTTTTTTTTGGGTATGAGGAATATGAATATTTTGCTAATAATATGATTGGACATGATCATATGACACCACATTAACCAGTCATCAATGAAACCCTACCTTCCAATTCCACACGACGCAAGTTCTTCAATACAATATTTTATTAATTTAAATGTCAAAGCTGTTGGAATATTTATTTAATTATGGATTAACATTAATTAATAAGCCCAAATAGATTGGTCTTTATGATCTTGTATGGACCGTGATAGGAGGACCACATAAGTGAGCCCAATGGGTAGAGGCCCAACCGACAACCCAATAGCCGTCAGTTATTCCCTATCTCTTAACTGACTGAGTTAGAGATAATAAGATAAATAATTATTTATTATTTAATAAGGCGGTTACCGATCTGATCTATATAAGACGATTAGTCGATAACCGCATATACGCGACTCATTTCTTCTACTCTATTATCTCTGAACTCTCTAAAAGCTCTGAGAATATCACTTTACTCATTTATATGAATTGAGATATAAAGATTCAACACGTGGCATCAGAGCCTTGATAACGAATTTTAAATTTATATATCTCAATTCTTCTTTATGAATTAATAAAATTTATTTATGAGCATGTTTAGAATTTATTAACATACTTAATAATTTTCCTTCCATTATTCTTTGTCGTGTATGAGATTTACTATGTAATTGTGTATTGCTGTAAGACTCTCTTTCTTCTCTTCCCTTTCATTTTTTTTTCCAACATCGGAACGGGACGGAATCTGGTACTTCCACCGTCAGCTTCGTTTCCGGTGACTCTGGTTCACACACAAACAATGATGGAATTCGACCATCACAGTCAGATCTTGGGAGGGAGGGAGATGCCGTGACCTGACAGAATTCTGTAGCTTCTTTTCTAGTGACCTGACAGAATCCGGTACTTCCACCGTCATCTGCAGTTTATTCTTCGCCGTTGCTCGCCTGCTCCATGGTCGCCGGCGTTTTCTCCCCTGTTCAGGTTCACGGCGCTGCTGCAACATCACTCTCCCATGATTTCTGTTCTTCATAGCATGGGGACTGTAGATTCGTTTGGAGATAGTTGCCGACGGAGAGAGCTGCTGGACCGTCAGAGATGGCTGGTTCACGGCGTCTCGCTGTGCTGTGACTCGTGGCTGGTGCAGACCGTTAGAGATGGCCGGTTCACGGCGTCTCCCTGGGTTTGTGGCTCGCGGCTGATCCTAGGGATCCAGTTCATAGAGTGTTGGGCCCAATTTTCGTTGGGCCCAGACCTAATTTATAAAAAAAGGGGAAAGGGAAGGGAAGGAGGAATAGGCCAGCGTTTCACTTAACATATTGGGCCTTAATCTCGGCCCAGTAGTATTAGTGTGTGTGTATAAAAAAAAAGGATTTCTGTTAATTACGTTTTGACCTCAGGATAGAATTACCTCCTTCAGCCCAAAATTTCTGTAATTTCTTCCATGACCCTAATAAATTTTGAAGTTCTAATTAGTCCCTTAAGTTCTAGAATTGCATTTTTAAACCCAAATCTCTTCTAAAATTACCCATTTACCCCTGGACACCTTTCAAAATTTTACTTAAGTCCTAAATTTGTTCCCTAATTCCTAAAAGACCCTAAAAGACTTGTCCTAAGATCATAAAATTTGTGACTTTATGAATTATTGATGATGCTTAAGATTTTGTAGCATTGATAATAGACATACCCCATAGGTGTGACATTATTAATGTGATTTTGATGGTTAGTTTTGAGGATATGCTAATAGCACTCCTTAATGTGTTAGATATTTGTTGTACCCTATAGGTATGAAAATGTTTTAATGCATTATTTTGTATGAACTTTTGTATGAGGTAAACTTTTATGGTATATGAGCCTTCTTGGTGCATGATTATTTTGCATATTGATAATCACTTGTTGGGAAATTCTTTTATAATTATGTTGTGCACGCATAATTAATATTTTCCATTTCTATTTTGCGATTTTAGTTTCTGCTTTTACACAACTATCCTCTGTGAAGGCTCTCAATGGGACTAATTATGATGACTGAAAAGAGTCCCTGACTATGTATTGACCATTTTTGAGAAAGATTTAGCTCTGAAAAAACCCAAGCTTGCGGATCTCTCTTCTGAGTCTAATGCTTCTGAAATGACCTTCCATAAACAATAGAGTGAGGCCAACCAGATTTGTCTAGCAATCATCAAGTATACAATTGAAAAGAAAATTAGGGACAACATTCCTGAGAAGGATACTATAGTAGAGTACTTGAAAGCTATTGGTAACAAATACAAGAAGCTTGATAAGACTCGAACTATTATCTATCACTTCTTAACAATACTCGATATGATGGAGTTTCTAGTGTCAGGAGCACATTCTGAAGCTTGTTCATTACTATAACAAGCTTAGGTCATATGGGATTGATTTGGGTGAAAGTACCTTAATTTACCATGTTCTTCAATCACTGCCATCAAAGTATGCATTCTTGAGGACTTCATACAACTCACAAGAAGCTGAATGGTTTGTTGACCAGATGATATTGATAGTCACTCAAGAAGAGGAAGCTATAAAGAAGAATTCCTCTCACTCAATAAACTATGTTTCTCATGGCTCTAACAGTAAATCTGGAGAGTCATATAAGAAAAGGGAGAAGAAGCATGATGCCCTAAAGCCTAATAATCCAACCTTTAAGAAGGATGGTGATAAGAGCGAGAAGGAGGAAGAAACCCTTTAAGGGGTTATGCAATTATTGCAAGAAACCGGTCACATTAAAGCTAATTGCTTCAAATTGAAGAATAAACAAGAAAATGAAGGGACAATTCTTCAAATTGCCCCTCTAGCTCTAGTCTATTTTGAATCTAACACCATTGAAAACTTTCTTTGACTCATGGTGGCTGGATCTATGTGTCACTGTATATGTTGTGAATTTCCTATAAGGGCTAAGAAACTAGAAGGTTCCAAGTGAGGCACAGAAGTATTCTTTGGCATAGTAGGGAGCAAGGCATCAGTTGAATGCATTGAACTATTTCGTTGTATTTAAATTCTGGTCATATTTTACATTTGAACAATGTTATTTATGTACCTTCTGTGAAGAGAAATTTATTTCAACTTCTGTATTGGATATTTGTGGCTATTCATTCTTCCAAGGAAATGAAAAAATTGACATTTGTTTTGGATTCTTAATATTGGTGTCGCTTCCTTAATATATGGTTTA
>NW_026555333.1:16607026-16653877 GCF_029017545.1 Prosopis cineraria
GAAACGAGTTCATAGAAATTCCCACAAACAATTTAGAGGAGAAAGGAAATACTATCATCCCAACCAGAAATTCCAACTGAAAGAGGGGAGAGAGAAACAAGGTGTCTCCACTTTCGCAACTGGATTTATCAAAAGTTTCTTAAGCCCATCCAGGATAGTCTTATTCATGTGGCAACACATGTTCCAAAAATGTACCTTCAGCTTTGGAAGGTTGAGCTTGGAAAGAGATGAGTGCCTTGGGATTCTTAGATCATTTTCTTGGTCAATTTCTCTTCCACAACTTAAAAACCGTCATGAAATAGTAGACTTTTGCTTGAAGAAGGCATGCCTAATTTCTGCACAGCATCAGGTTCCTCCAAATTGTTCAATGAAGAAATGATACCCGTGCCCTTTGTAGTTATTGATGAAGCAGCTCAACTCAAAGAGTGCGAGTCAACCATACCACTGCAACTTCCAGGTGTAAGACATGCTATTCTTATTGGTGATGAGAGACAACTTCCTGCAATGGTAAAGAGCAAGGTACTAGAGTTTTGTCATGATATCTTGTTAGAGGTTATGGTGAAATTTTTGTGGTTATTCACTTGACAACTTAAGATCTGGAATTCAAGTAGTCTGAATTTGATCCTTGATATCCCATTCTCTTTATTAAAATTTAAGTCCTAGTACAAGGTATGCTAGGTGGGGTTTTGCCCATTCTTCAAACTCAATGAGCTATTATAGGGTAGGGTCTGCTAGATATCATCGTAAAACTATTCATGAATCTCCATTAAATAGCTTCAGCTTTTGAATTGATTAGTTTTTGACATTTGTGTTTTTGTGTTGATGGAGGTCATGAAAGATCACTTTCTAATTAATATGTATGTATATGACATTCAAATTTCAGATCTCTGATGAAGCTGGATTTGGAAGAAGCATGTTTGAGAGGCTGGTATCGTTAGGATACGAGAAGCATCCCCTTAAAGTCCAGTTTAGAATGCATCCAGCTATAAGCTTGTTCCCCAACAGGGAATTCTATGAAGGGCTACTTGTGGATGGCATGAATGTCAAAGTCTCAAGCTATAGAAAATGTTTCCTTGAAGGAAGAATGTATGGCTCCTATTCTTTCATAAACATAGCCAAGGGCGAAGAGCAATCTGGTCTTGGACACAGCTTGAAGAACATGGCAGAAATTGCTGCTATATCAGAGATTATTAATGCCTTCAAAAAGGTTCCTTTCTTGCTAATGAACATTTTTGTTTGCGTGTGTCTCTAAGTTTACTCTATCTATTGACACTTAACAATTGGTTAGGCACTATCTACTTAGTAATCTGGTCAGTGTTTTTTCTACAACAGAGTTTCTCAGAAACAGAAGGAAAATCAGCATAGGAGTGATATCTCCATATAAAGCTCAAGTCTATGAAATCCAAGAGAAAGTTAAGCAGTGCAATTTGGTTTCAGATGATGACTTCTCGGTGAGTGTTCGTTCTGTTGATGGCTTTCAAGGCGGTGAAGAAGATATCATAATGATCTCCACTGTCAGGTCTAATAAGTCTGGAAGTGTGGGGTTTCTTTCTAATAGACAAAGAGCTAATGTGGCTCTTACTCGTGCTAGGTATGTTACATGTTAAAGACCCAAATACCACACACACACACACAGTCGTGAGATGAGAAATCTTTGATATGGCTTTATAAACATAATAGATCAAGTCATTCATAAATGCTTTGTTATTTAAATGAAAATCTCATCTACTCTAATCTTCCTCTTGTTATGCCTCTATTTTATCTGACATTGAAAATCCCTTGAATGAAGCAAAAAGCCAAGGGTGTAAAAGTCTAACTAATCATGAATTGGAGCTTTTTAGAGAAAATGAAAGTTAGAACCCAAACAAATTAAAAAAATGAATTGCAATTAGTGATTTAAAAATCTCAGTTTGCAACTGAGATTCTCATTTGCAACTATCAAAATTTATATTTATAAATTATCTTTCAGTAAGTTTTGTCAGAAACTTAATTGTCATTAAATTAATATTTTGGGATCTCACTTTCATTTTCCCCACTTCCTTTGTTTATCATGTTGATTCCAAGTTTGTAAGTATATAGGCTTGAGTTGATTCAAATCCTTTTTGTTTTTACGGCAGACATTGTCTCTGGATATTGGGGAATGCAGAAACTCTGAAACATAGCAGCTCTGTATGGACAAAGTTAGTGAATGATGCTAAGCAAAGACGGTGCTTCCATAATGCTGATGATGACCAGAACTTGGCTGGTGCCATTAGGAACGCCATACGTGAGCTTGAACTGGTTGATGAATCAAAGTCACCATTTAAGTCGCTCACTATTAGGGACAAGGCTGAGTCAGCTGCTACAAGGCCTAGGTAATTCTCATTGAATCAACTTTTCCCTAAACTCGCAAACATAAATTGCTCAACACATTATCCACACGAACAAAATGGATATGGAGATGATGTTATTGCTCGCTTGAAGAACTGACCAGTGTTTTTATAATTGATGATGACCAGAGGTTCTCTTGGTGGCAGCTCGAGGAAACCGAGGTGGTGAAGAAAGGAATTAAGGGAAATGATCATATTTGATGGTGCTTGGATTGCGTTGTGAGGTTGGATTGCTTCCGTTTGCTTCCAGGGTACATATAAAGCAAAGCAACATAGGTTTTATGAAATATCTTTTGAAACCTACTTGGCTAATCAGTTTTTAGCTTGTAGAAAGTATTTCTGGAACTTTTTGAAAGCTGAAAGTTGTTTGAATATTATTTTTGCACCAAATCCACATTCTGAAAACACATTGTAGAAGTTAAGAAAAGTGGATTTGTTAAATGTAACTTATAGTAGCTTTTGAAAAATACATTTGAGAGTCAGGCATTAATGGAAGAGTTATATATGTACCTAACTTTTAAATTGATTATGCTACCCCTAATTATACTTTTATCCCCAGCGTCTGTCTTTTTCTTCTGTCTTGTAATGTCAGGCTCTCTTCTCCTTGATCTCTCTCATAGCTGGAGAGAGTTTTTTATATGGCACATATGCTATGAGCAAACTAAGAATTATATACTATCGAATTTATATATGTTTTGCATAATATATCAAACTTTATATCTTTATTCTTTCTATTTAACATATCAAATTTTATATTATTTAAAATTTTTATCACATTTTTTAAACATTTTTCATATATTACATTCAAGATCACTTTTTTATTATATAATCCATCAGTTTTCAGTTACCAAACAAATTTTTAAAAAATATATTCAAATATAAATTTTATTACAATAAATGATTTTTGACCAATTAAAATACAAACCGCCACTTGATCTGTTCGGTTACCTTGCGTCAAATGATGAGACCAAAATTGGTTTTGGTCTATCTTCTTTTCCTGTGACGGTGTACTAAAAGCTCAATTATCAGGCACAAGACTGTTGCTCTAAAATTGAAGACCCGTCTCTAATCCTAGAAAACTAATTGATAAATCAGTAATCTCTGGGATGAACTTGAGAACTATACGATAGAACCTACGGGTAAAGTAAGTTAAAGCCATAATCGTTATTTTTCATCCACAAAAAAAGAAAAGAAAAGAAAAGAAACAATACAACTACATGAATTTAACCTCAATAAGACATTCGCAAACTAGAGTTCTTTCTCCATTAACATCTTCATGTTCAATCTATGCCTTCTTTTTGACATCTAACAGATTTTACACAGTACATGATAGAGCATGTAAACCATGTTCCGTTGCACACAGCCAACCATGTTTTGCGGTGGCTTTGATTTCAAGTCCTGCCATGATGAAATCTAACAGATTTTAAAAGTTACAGCGGTTATAATGCCGAGATGAACTTCTGAATTTTCGCTTGAGCTCGTTCCTTCTCTTCTGGCCCATCAAGGTCGCCAATATTGTCATGATATTCCTGAAAATGAGAAAGATTCCATTCCAATAAAGCTTGGAGACTATCATATCTTCTTTAAAAATACTCTATCAGAATTTAACACATTAGTTACCAAGTATTCCCAGTTCCTGGATATTACAATGGACAAGTAATAAACATAAATTAACAGGCTCATATTTTTTTCTAATGACAAAAAGTTTAGGTAAGTTGAGTCTTAAAACTCGTTAGGGCTAGGATATAACTCTAAGCTCAAAAAGTGCTTAAATAAATACTTACAGATTGTTTATTACCAAGATCCTCAAATCGATAACAGAAATAGGCTCATAATTTTAGTACAAGTTAAAATGAAGCACAACAATTTTCCTCAAAGGGGAACAAATTTACTGATCTCAAGGCTTAAGTTTTCTTTTTTTTTTTTTTTTTTTGGGTTGGGAGTAACTCCCTTTCCAAAATCATGAAATAAGTTGATATCACATGTATAGGTGAGGAATTTGGCAAATAGACTAACTTGGATTGAATGCTAGAGCATCACCCACGGATGGACCTACTTGGTGCATGGTGGAGGCATTTGACCCCACAAAAATTTTACTTATAATATTATGTTTATGATGCATATTTATTGCTGCTAATATTCAGTAATATTACTGTTAATGGCCCTATGAACCACAATATAAGTCATTATTAACTAATTTATGCTTTTCAAAAAAAGTTGGTTAAAATCTTGATTTCTCAAAAATTCCACATCTTTCCAATAGTTCTCTTAAGTGTAATAAATATAACATTTGAGTTATTCAAAACATCCTCATTAATTAGTTGGTAATGTAAGGGTATAATTGAAAAAAATATATCCATTACACCTACCCAATGCCCTATATTTTACACCAAGCAAAACTTTTAGAAAACGAATTATATTGTAGATTGGAGGAAGTATATGTATATCTATTGTGCCCACAGCCTATGTTTTATATACTATTTTACATATTCTAAACTGCCATAGATATACAAAGCAAGGATCTAAAACATTATTTCAAGAAGAAAAACAAATTCTTATACCTGAAGTATATCCTTTACATCATTTTTACCCAGCCTGTTCTGTTTGAGTAGGAGTTCAATTCTCGCTCTCATTTGTGGATGTCTGCACAAAAAGCATATATTTAGAACAAGTCATAAGTAACTCCAAATATCAAGGGTCTCAAAATTAAGGGACGGAATACATTTTATGCCCCAAACTGAGGCCTGTCTACAGCTGTGTCACAGGAACCTTCAAATACATTATATCCCCCCTCTCTTCTTTTAAAAGAAAAAAAAATGTCCTGAAAATATCAACTCTCAGTCTCTTACAATTCGAGTGCTTTTTCCCCCCAAACACCCTCTTAAATTTGACGCACCAAAGTAGCAACTAGGTTGTCAAATGCGTTTTTTCATAAAATTATTGTACGCATATATGGATGGAAATACTTACTCAGAGCACCAAAGATGACCAAGAATGACAGCGATTAACTGCAAGATCACATGAAAAAAGTCAACACAAAAAAGTTACAGTAAATTTGATAGCTACATATCTGCAGATTGCGTTATTACACGAGTCATTGGTATAGATACAGATTTTCCTAAAAAGCAATTCGAACTGAAAAGAAACAGATGCCTTAACATGTATTTTTGTAAACAATAATAAATTATAGATTTCTTGAACTACAACGAACAAATTAGAACTTGCCTGCTAATTTCTATATAACCATAAAGGGACATAATTCTGCTTCTTTGGGTAAGAGTAAATTTACTAAGGAACATCACTTTTCAAATTTTCCAAGATAAAGTCCTCCAACAACAATAACGGGTTACAATTTGTTCCCTCGCAAGTATTGGCCCAAACAAAATGCACTGACATTAACTGTGAAGCCAGATGATTAATCATACTGAAAATTCTAACCTGAAGGGTATAAAGTCCAGATTCTAATTTACGGTTGTATTTCTCATCTTCATCCATCTGCAAAATATAGGAAGGAATATTATATTTTGGGTAAAACTTAATTTGATAGGGCAAGCATGAACCAAGTAACTATGTACACTACCTCAAAGTCATCAAGTTGAACCTGTTCCAATCGTTCAGTTTCTGCTTTAACTCTATCAGAATATCTGAAGAGATACCAAGAGCTCTTATGTTAAGCTTCTTTACTATGAAACTTCAAACAAATCATTGAAATTAAATAAGCATAAACTGCACAAAGAGAAGAGGTGAGTTGACCTACCTCATGAACAGTTCCATTAGCCTGTCTATCTTCTCACATTCATTTTCCACAAATTTACTTAATAATCTCTCTCTCCTAGAACCTCTTAAAATTCCACCTGGAAGAATACAAAGGCCATTGAAATTCTTCCCACATAAGTTAATTAAATGATTTTAAGTAGTGGTAAAGATATAAGAACTATACACAATGTTACAAATCAAAGAAAACATAACGTTTCTAGAACTTTTATTGGCAAAAGTTACAGGGACAGTTAGTTTTTTTGGTGTGGTATCAAAGGCTTCAGCACCAAATGGCTACTATTTCAATCCTTGCCAGTCCCATTTTCTCAATCAAGGCATATTTCAATGTGGGATAACGGACACTTGTGCTCTATCAATGCCTAAAGCCAAAACAGAAAACAAATGGTCGTGAAGTGTGTGCTATAGCTTGATCCTCTCCGAATAGCTGTCTTTAGCAATAGTTGCCTCCTTCACAACTAACTTTTTTTTTTTTAATAAAAGACAAATAACTATATTGCAGTGACAATTTAAAAAAAAAATAGATACAGAATTTCCATGTCATAGAATGGCAAACTTTGAGGCATCCAGCAAAATTGAAAGAAAATAACTGCTTAAAGATCATAAATTAAAAATCAAGCGTAAAAAATGTACCATGCTTATATAAGTGTGAATAAAATTTTTGAGGGGAACAAAATCCTGTTTGATCATGGCCAAAGGTATACACTACAGTACCCAGTCAGATGTAGGAATCTCTGTATATGCAGTGCAACAACAAGCAATTTCATCTTGGTGGACTATAGAATAAAAAAATAATATGAAGACAAGTTCACAAATCACAATGCCATCCCCACTCACGAAGTTCCAACTAATGCATCCTAGTCAAAACTTAAATTCAACTTCACTTGCCTGCTTACCAAATAATGAGGCAATCAATGACACAATACGCTCCTCCAATTCCTCTTGGTAGCGTTCTTTCTTATTCTTCTTGCTGATGGGAATCTATGTAGTACAACACACAACTGGTCAGTGTGGATCAAACTGTAAAATCCCTACGATATCTCACATTCAAACTTCACAGTGAAAATATTTGGAGAGAGGACAACAAATGAAGCTTGAAAAAACTTAATAATTGACCTTTATTTTTGGTAGATATAGATTGAGAATTTGGCTTTGCACTATTATGAACTTAAAAATGATTGTCCAAACATCATGAGTGCCAATATTCAATGGAAGTCCCATATGCGTAGCGGACAAGAAAAAAGGTATTTTTACGCAAAGATCTTGACTCCAGATAGAATACAAATGCGATTCTTTTATTTTCGTCACTCAAATAGAGTTTTATTTTATTGTTACATGAAGATGAAGGCAGACATGGCAAACTTAACACCATCAATTTATTAAAACAGCAGCTTGCTGTTGTCAGTGATTCCGTCATAAAAGCTTATTTCAAATCATAATGAACTTAAAAAGACATTTGTAGCATGTGAATACTTTGTACTAGATATTTTTTGAGTTAATGATAATACATAATCAGAAAATTTATAGCATATAACTACCAAAAATAATCTAAGCACACCAAAGTAAGGTTGCATCACTTGCCTTACCCATAAAAGCTGCAAAGGCTGTCTTCAGGCCTAAAACATCCACAAACCGTTCACAGGCAGGAGGATACTTGGTCATCGCAAAATCAAGTGCTCTTATAGCTGAACCATAAGCCAATTTCTTTTGTTTCATAATAATTATCATCAATTCGACTCCTTCAGCCTTCACAAATCTTTCCTTGTTCTCTAAGGGCATCAATAAACAGCACAGACAGTCAAAAAGATTCTCCACCATCTCTGCCTCATCCGAACTCTTGGGGTCCTTAGACTTGTACATAGCTACAGCCTGAAGCACCACATCTACTCCATTCATCTGCCCTAACTTTTTCTGATTCACGGTGCTGTTCTGCAACAAAATGGCCAATATCTCCGATGCATACTGCTTATTACTATCGAATTCCCTCACTTTAATCTTCCCCAACAACCATTTCAATAACTTGGTTTTCTCACAAACCAATTCTGCCACTGCAGGCTTCACCTCAATCAAATTCTCTATCGTTGCTAGCGTATTATAAACTGCATCCATCTCATCTGGGTCAGAATCCGACAACCGATGCAAATTTTGAACCAGCAACTCAAGCACACTATTTTCAACCAAGGTGTCGACTAAAACCCTCGCGGGTTCGTCGTTATCTTCGAGCACATCTTCATCGGTCAAGTCCTGAAGCAATTGGACAACGTCTATAGCAATGTCAGTGTTGTCGTGGTTCAACAAATCTACAATGGATGGCATGACGTTAAGATTGACAAGGTCAGGGTACAGCTCTGGAGCTCCTGCGAGGACCTTGAGCTTCTGAAGCTCTTCATGGAGCTCAATCTCTGAATCGGCAAATCGATCGGGTTGGTTCGGGTATTTGAGGCGAGCTTCGATGTTGTCCTTCAGGCGGCGTTCGAAGGAGAGGACGTGTTTCTTGAGGACTTTGATGTCAACCACTTCGACGGAGTTCTGGGATTTCTCAACGGCTTCGAGCAGCGAGAGGTCGATGCCGTTGGTGTTGTTGTTATCGTTGAAGCCATTGGAAGAGGCTGTTGCAGGCGGCGGCGAGGATGGTGAAATGATGTCATCAAACTTGCGTTTGGAGGCGTGGTTTCGCGCATTTGCGACTTCCATCGTCGCCGGACTAAGCTGGGATGAACCCTACCGGCCACTCAGCTCCTCTCTCTTGTTTGGAGAAGAAACTTCGCGATTTCTGGTTAGACGATTAGACAACATAAAAAGAAAACCCCGTTCCGCCATACCCCAAAAAACGTTATATATAAAATACGAAATTTACCATAATTCCCATTTATTTATCAATAAACAATAAAATTAATATTTTAACTCGACTACTCTCCAATTAGAGGGGAGGGAAAGAATTTTATGCCCTTACTCTTATTTGGTTTAGAAAATTGAAGATAAGAGTAGAGAAAATCTTTTAAAACCTTCAAATTGGGGAGATTGATGAGAGGGGTAAAATTTTACATACTCTAATCAATATATTAGTTGTGATAAGTTTAAAAAATATTGATATATTTTTTAACATCTCAACACTAATAAAATGAAAATAAAATTATTCTTATATAATTATTTTTTTTCCTTTCTTTCCTAAATCAAATAAAGTAATATCAAATCCCTCGTCTCTCATCCCCTCCCCTCAAACCAAGCATACTTATAATTTAATTGTTTCTTTATTAAATATATATATATATTTTTAACAATATATTTTCTCTTTCCAATATTCAATAAAAGTCACATGAAAATTTATAATAAAAATTTAATGAGATAACTTATAAATAAGATAAAAGAATCTTATCTTTCTACCCTACAATTAGGACTTTAATTGTTATAAGTGCAAATGAAAGTAAATATAAGTTATATCATCAATCAATAGCATCTTCAAGTAGTGAAATTTTTATCTACAAATATTAGTTATCAAAGGTTCACCCCTCATCATCATTATCATATGATTTTATTCCTATTTCTATCTTTTATTTATGGGGCTTTAGCATATTTAGCCAATATTATGTGGCTAAATAAAACTAATAACCCACCTTTTCCTAAATTAAGAGAATGGTCGTTTGCTAATTTCCTTATGTACCAAAAGATGAAATAACCCTTAAACACCACAATACCTTAATTGCCTTTCTCAAACCAAAGACTTAGAGACTTGGCGATGAACGCAAAGGCAAGGCAAACCGAAGCTCTGCATTCATCCGGGAAAACATACAAACGTGAGGCGAGGCAAGGCAGACTTGCTGCTATAAATTCAGGGTGAAAAATCACAAATGCTGCCAGGGTGGGGAACACTTGCTGCTACAGATTCAGGGTGGGGAAGTTCGGCCACACTGTGTTACTCTAGCCAGAGTTCAAGTGAGGATTTTATAGATATTTTGTCAATGGCACCAAAGAGGAAAAATCGTCTTACTTCACCAGGTATTTTTGCAGAATCATTGATATAAGGCTATATATCAGTTGCTTAGACATTTTGATTTGTTTGTTATTAAGAGCTAAAAACACCCTACCCTATATCAAAGCTTTTGGCTGTAACATATGCAATACCTTATATATCAAATTATTACTTATTTGAAGACTTAGTACATGTAATATTTCACAGGAAGATTGCAAAGCAGCATGTGCGTAGAATAGTCAAGAAAGAATTTTTCATCTATTTCTTTAAGATACATCATATTTCTATTTTCATCTTCAAAGAAGCAATGAGTTTTTATTAAACTAATGAAATAGTTCATCTCAGATGTTTGAATATAGAATAATGATACCTAATCTTTTATGGACTTTATAAAATCATTTGCTACTTGATGCTTGGAAGATTTCTCCTGGCCAATGACATGGCTTCCTCAACATTTTTCATACACAATTTCCATCACATCAAGATATGAAGTTGTATCGTCCACAAGTATTTTCAAGTATAAACCATCCACATACTGGTTGTTCAAATCCCATTTTTCATTATAAAAAATGATGAGATTAAGCATCTATATATCTGCAAGATGACATGATGTTGGTAAATTATCATTGATATGCTTTATTAATGAGATACTATAGTATATCAATGATATACTAACGTTAATGAGAAATACGAAAACACCATACTCCTTTGCCTAAATCAAATTAAACTAGGTTTGAAAAAAATTACAAACGCCTTAGCTAATCATAGAAAATCAAATAACTGAAATAAAAAAATAAAAATCATGAACAATGAGAAAATAATATGTTTTCTATTTGAAATTCAAGCAAATTACATGATCAATGACAACAAAATAATAGATTGGGAACAGATGATTTACTAATTCAGTGAAGATATTACTAGGTATATGAAGATGATGAAAATTCGATTATAAATAAGACTTTTCAACCTCTAGATAAGAGAATACAAGACAACTTTTATTCGATAATGCAGTTTCCTCTTTAATATGATGATAATGTTTGGGAAAAATAGAGAAGATAAACAGAGAGAGGAAAGCACTATATAATAAGAAATATTCTGCAATTTGTGATGAAGATGGTGAAGAAAATAGCCGTACAGATGGAGAAATAAAATCAAGGGAAATCAAATAAAAATAAAATCAGTTATATTCTATTTTAATAAAAATAGCTGTATAAATTTGAGGATAAAGAAGTAAAGACAGTTCTAATTTATTTTTGAATGGGCCATATTCTAATATATTCAAAAACTTCTTTCATAATTTATGGGAGTTGTATTTTTTTAGGCCATTGAGCCAAATTTCTCTTTGTTTATCTACTTTACAAAACATATGTTTGATATTGGTTTTATCAAGACTTAATGATGATTACATTTTCTATTCAGTATAAAAAAAATTTCTGATAGGAATTTAAGACCAACATTACACAAGAAAAAAGCTACAACAAGAAACAAAATCTCCATAAAAAGTCAAAATACAAATCATAAGCTCTTCATCTAATATGGTAAGGTTATAGTTTTGAAAATTGAAATTTCATTACTTAGCAAATAATATTTGGATTCCGTAAGCAAATTAAGTATACACACTCAATAAATGCCTAGTGGCACCATAACAATATTTTATTTTGAATTTTTGAAAAAAAATGTCTTGATAATTTTCAATTATCAATAAAATCTAACAAATATAAGTAAAATGCTCATTGATGAGTGTACTTAAGACAATCACCGAATCTACATCTTGCAAAATATAATAATTGGAATATATTATATTTAACATTGTACCATTAAAAATATTACAATCTAACCATTTTTGTTATTACAGAAATCATAAAGGCATTAAAATTAAATGTAAAATCCATCTTGCATAAAAAACAAGTTGCAAGGACAAAAAGAATATGCATTAGCAATGAAATTAGAACAATTAGCCCTTCATTTTCTTCTAGCAAGGATTATTTATAATGTATACATCTATAGTAGTGTAATTTAATATAAAATTTCAAATAATTAAATCCTATAAACATTAAGCAAAACTAATGACTTAAATTTTAGATGAATCAAATGAGGATGAAAGATCTGGGGATGAAATGGAGAATGATGCACAAAAAGGTGTATATTGTATCTTCAACTTATCTAAGATTGTTATTACACTTAAACAATCCACACTACTTCATTGATCCAGTTATATTGGCTCCAACCATTGAGATTGTTGAGAGGATAAATAATTATGTATGCTTCATTCTACTTGGAGAAGTTGTTGAATACTTAAAGTTCGGATTCATTTGTAAAACAAGTCAAGGTTCAGATACTTTCCATGATGCATACAACATTGAATTTCTAAATACCATTAACATGTTAGGTTTACCACCACATAATTTGACACTAAAGGTAGTGGTCTCTGTAATGCTGATCAGAAACATTGGCCAAGCTTTGGTACTTTGCAATGTCACTAGGTTCAGGATAATGTTATATGGCAAAAATTTCATCAAGGCTAAGACATTAAATTAAATGGTTTCAATCATGTTCTAATTCTTCAAATAGTATAAATTTATCATAATAAAAAAATTCCATTTATTATGATAGTAGTGGGTAGGATTTTCTTAATGTCTTTACCATAGCATGTCCAAACCAATCTCTGAGGACCTTATAATTCTTGTAATGTTGTCATTTTATATTGAACAAACATATTATCTTGATAAGTGACTTAAATTTCCTTGATGCTATATTTAGATACATATGGATTTGGATTTGACCATAATAGATTTGGCTAAAATTTAAATTTAAATTCTACCTCAATTTCTTTGTAATTAAGAATTCTTTCTAAACCCCTATTATTTCAAATTTTAACTCAATCTCTTTTGTAATTTGATCAAAATCCATAAAAGCTTGATCGACTCACCAATAGTAATTGGACCGAACTGCCAAAGTTGATAGAAACAAGCTGCCATCATTGATCAAGACTAGATAGTCAACTTTCACCGGGACTAAACTGATGGCGATGACGAAGATCAGGCAACCAACTTTCTCTGAGATCAAATCAACGGCGATGATGGAGACAGGCTAGTTGAATTCCTCTAGGACAAGATCGATGACGACGATTAGGACTGATAAGCCGACTTATACCAGGACCGATGGGGATTGGACGGCCAACTTCTACTAAGACAGAATTGATGGTGATAATGGGGATCGAATGGCTGACTTCCACCAAGACTAGACCAATGGCAATGACGGGGACTTGACCGATGGGCAACGACAAGGATTAAACAACCATCTTCTATAGGGACCAAACCGACAACGACCACTAGGACCGGATGATCGACTTCTACTGAGACCGGACTGACAACAATAATGAGGACCAAATAGCTGACTTCCATTAAGACTTAACCCAATGGAAGTCAGTCATTGGATCCTCGTTATCTCTATCTATCTGGTCCTGGTGGAAGTCGAACGTTGGGTCCTCGTAATCACCATCGATCTAGTCCCAGTGAAAGTCGTTCATCTAGTCCTTGTCATCACTATCAATCTAGCCCCACTAAAGGGTGAAGGTTCGATCCCTATAGTCGCCGTTGATCTGGAAGGAAACTATGCAGTCCCCATTGTTGTCGTTAGTTCAGTCTCGATAGAAGTCAACCATACTATCTCCGTCATCATAGTTAGCCCGATCCTAATTGTTGTCGTTAGTCTAGTCCCCATGGAAGTCAAGCATGTTGTAGTGCTCGTTGCCATCAATCTGGTCTTAATGGAAGTTGATCATCACTAGTGCTACAATCCGATCGACTTTGACTATCTGATCTTAGTGGAAGTTGGCCATGGGACCATCAACTTTAACCAGTCTTTCAAGTTTCTTTTAAATTCAAATATAGAATTTAAAATTTAAAATTTTAATTTAAATCCAAACAAATGATTTTAATTTTATAATTTAAAATTTTTTATATCATCCAAACAAAGAATTTAGAATCTATAAATTTCAAATGTGAGATTTAAATCCAAATACTCAACATAAATCCACTCATCCAAATGCAACTTGAGAGAATTTCATTTTATGATTAACAAAATCTAAAACTAAATGAAACATCCCAAACTCATACAATTATAGTTAACCATCTTCTACTATGATAGTAAAAGACTTTACCGACCATGGTAGAAAAGAAATATCCTAACTTATCATGGTAGAAAAAAGGACTGCTCATAGCTCTACCATGATATTTTGGATAAGCTAACTTAATTAGCATGAGCCCTTATTATGGTAGAAAAAAGTTTTCACATAACAATTGGGCCACTATAGTAGAAAAAGTTAAAAGTACCATTTCCATATATTTAATAACTAAGTCCACATCTATTATGGTAGGAAAGGAGCAAACCCCCTTATGCAGCCTGCCATAATAGGAAAGGAAAGAACCTATACTAGTATATAGACATCAAACACATGTGCCCATGTGATTTCCCAACACACAATTTAGCATACAATCATATCAAGAATATAACTACAATAACCTAGTGTAGATTTTGCCTACTTTAATCATGCTAACAGTCAGTTATAGACATAAAGCTTAGCTTTTCCAAGTATGTTTCATAGTTATATGATCAACAATCTCAAATAGATGAATAAAAAGGAAATAAATAAAACATATGCAACCATGCCTTTGATCAAATCCCCTCACCCTAGGGCCTAGAGGCTAAAAGAACATACAGTCCATAATGAATCTCATAATGTAATAAAGTTGAATTAAATTTAAATAAAACTTAAATGTAGATCCTAAGTGTAACAACAAGGTTTGTCTCTCTGGGCCATACTCCTCAAGGAGTTATAGGTCCCTACATCTATTCTATAATCGGGGCTCCACTTACTGCTCCTGTAAAATTTAAATAAAAAGGGGGGTAAGACAGGGTCTCAGTCTCTTAAAAGTTGTGGTGTATCCATGACATGTAAGTAACATAGTTTGGTAAGTTTTCACAAATAGTTACTTCAACATAATTCTCATAATGTGGAATAAAAGAATTCATTACCCCTTTCAATCAACAATTAATATATCGGCGTGCTTGAAAATGAAAAATCTAGTATATTTAATATTAGAGTTGTATTAGCATACTAGAATACATTTGACCATAATCTCAAAATTCACGCAACCAAACTAGTAACCACAATTATAACATGATCTATCTTCTATTCATAAATAATTATAAAAGCTTATTAGAACAATAGGATAGTCAAAAGATTCATCACCATTCTCTATTCCCTTCCTTATTTCCTCAGGTTGATATTTCAGGTGATAAGGGATGACGCCTAGTCGAAGATACTCCACATCAAGCTTTAACTTTACCCTTTTGATTATAAAGGGTGCTCAAATGGTACCGAGCTTAAGGCCTGAGATATCTTAAGTATAACTCAAAGCCTCCCAATGCACACCATATGGGGGTAAGTGCATGATCGCGATCCAACCTTATTTTCTCAATTTAACCCATCACTTGCAACCACCTCATAATAGTATATGCACATATGACAAAGTAGTTATACATAAGTCATTATAAACAAATACAATGTCATAATTGAAAGTTAGCGCATGCCAACTAATCATGAGCCAGCTTATGTCATAAGTAGTATTATCTATCCAGTCTTAAATTCCATATAATTCCAATCAAGTGGCATTCCTATACTAAGCAACATATTATTCAAGGTTCCAAGTTCTTTTATCATTACTAGACTAAGTTTTCACGATATGTTATAATAGGCATGCTTATATTAGTTCAATTCTATAAGTATTATAAAAATAGCTACCTACCAAATCATACATATAGAATAATTTAAAAGAAATTAACTAGGCTCAAGTTCACTCGAAGAACCTAAGATCTTTTTGTAAGAGATTTTCCAATTAACTTAAACATTAAATCAAAATTAAGTAGTTCTTAGAAAACTCATAACATCTCTACAAACAATAATTTAAAGAATTATAGTCAAATAAAATTTATATTTAATTATTTATTACTCTCAAGTTGTAACATTCTAAAATTTAACTCTGATTTTCTGTGAAATACAATAAAATAATCAAACATTTACCATGGTAATAAAAAGTAAAAATAATTTTTTTTTTCCAAAACATTACTATGGTACATAAAGATTTAACATGGTAAACAAAGCTGTTTCTTTGTTTTTTTTTTTTTACCAACAGGGTAAATAGAGTTTTAGATATCATTTTAAAACCTTACCATGGTAATTAAAAAAATTAAAATCTTTTTTTTATAAAATTTACCATAGTAGAAAGAACTTTTCTTACAATAAATTATTTCTCCAAAATGGGCTACCATGGTAGAAAATGATCTACCATGATAAAAAAAAGGTTTAAGCATAACAAAATAAGTTTACCATGATAATTTAGGAAATAAGCAATATAAATAAAAAGAAATAATTATTACATTAAGTTAATTATCTTGTACCTGATAGGATCCCATTGAAAATCAATAGTTCAAAATTAATAAAATGATAAAAAAGGGTATTTAAGAGTGAAGCATGATTTTTAGAGGGTTAATTTGTGCAAAAATAATTTAAAAGTGGTAAAAAGGGTCAAAGGGACCATTTCAAAAGTGAAACAATTAACAAGGGCAATTTAAAAAAAAAATTGCTCCATATACCATGACATACATGCCACATGCCACAACATATGGCACAAAGAGAGAAATCCATCCTTTTGTAACATATGCCATGACATGTGCGACATATGCTACTGCGCATGGTGCTACCTTAGCATATTGACAGCATAAATAGTGACGATGAATTACAAATGAACATAACTTCCTTTACAAATATTTAAGTTAAGTGATTCAAATGTCTAGATGAAGCTTATTAAAAAGTCTAGCTAATGGCTTTAGTTTAATATAAAAATTCTTCCATATGATAATTTTATCTACCAAAAACCATTAATAGTCAAAACACATTTTTACACTTTATAAACCTAAAACCAAATCCAATGACTAATGTGTAGGATACTTAACGAACTCAAATATATTTTAAATAGTCATTTCACATCAACAGCTTGACACATGCATATATAACTCCCATAGTTGAGTTACAACTACTCAACACAGTATATATATAAAATGCTATAACATGTGGAACAGGAAATTCTTTTTCATTCAAAATACCTAAAGAAGCATCTCAGCATATCAATAGCTATGAATGTCATCAAAAACTACTCCATGGCAATCACATAGGAAGTTAATCAAAAGTATAAGAGTTATATACTCATTTACAAAGAAAATGCTCTGAGGTTGGCAATTATATAATTAAACAAAAGAAGGCCGACAAGGACTAATAGCATTCACTTATACCAAGTTATGTTTCTGGTGCTTCTCCAATTAAACTCTTTCGTATAAAAATGTTAATAATGAGGAATAAGATACAAAGGTCTCAATAATCAAAATTAACATGCAATGCAACTAACCATGTGATTGCTAAGTGGGTATACAAAATTATTTTCCAAACACATGTCATTCAAACAATCCGGACAAAAATAATTTGCATGACTGCAATTTATATCCCTCCATGCATCGTTCCTGTAACCAAGTCACCCAGCCAAAGGTGAGTAAGTCCAAGTTACTAGCCATTCATTGAGTCTAATGAAGGCTTACCACGTGATAGGTAATTTCTAAACAAAATCTTCAACATCACATATTTCAAAGCAAACCTAACAAGTCATGTATATTTTAATCATTTTTGTGCAAAAGCATATCCAAACAAAAACATGCCTCCACATAATAATTATACCAAACATAATACTCATACACAATTTATCTCACTTGGCAATTAATATTTCAAACAAGAATATATATTTTTCCACACAAAACATAATTTATCTAGCATAGTAACATTACACATAATTAATCACACACACACCCCTATCACATCAAACATTAATAATTGTTACTTTTACTCCTTACTAATAGAGCTCCCTCAATAAGTGAATTATCACTTCTAACAATGTCAAAATCATGATTTACAAACAATGTGACATTAATTATTGCTAATCATAGCTAAACAAAGTGTCTATACACTAATCAGACCCTAATCCTACGGTTAAGTTTATTAATCTCATAATCCTAACACACTCTTATACACTTTAATCACCAAACTTAGTCATACTCATTGTCATTAACTTGTTGAACATAAATTAAACCTCTAAAAACTCAAATCATAACTAATCATCCCTTAACAATCTAGGGTTTTCGAATATAATAATCCCCTTACCATTAACAATATCAAAATTACCTAAACAACATTTATATAACCTCAAAACACCGATTAGATTTTGACCTAAGGGTTGGGTATCTTTAAAAACAAAACTTTAGCTACATCCATCACAATATCTAGCTCAAAAGGAAAACTGGATAGTAGGAGAATAATTAAATAAATAACCTTAGTTAATAGGGAGCCCAAATCTGGGCACAATCAAAGCCTTAGACCAAACATTAGTGGAGCATTCAATTTCTACCTATAGCTTCACCAAAAACCCTCACTTTTGTTATGTCTTTTGAACAAAATCATAATTCCTAAAAACAAGTTGTATGCCTTGGCAAACATGCACATGCCGTGACATATGCTAGAAAGATTCACTTAAACCCAATAATTTGAGCCCCAAACTTATTCAATACTTATTTTGAACCTCAAATAACCCTATTACATGATCTTTGGCCCAATTCAAATCATAATAAAGAGCCTGAGTAATTTATTAACATCCGTAAAGTTAAATCAACATAAATCCTAACTTAAATCCTTAGATACACACATTTCATCGACTAAATCCTTAAGTATCCATATTTTCTCATTTAAAATAATTTTTCAAATTAAATTCATTCAATTATCTACAACTTCAATGATTAAATCCTTACACAAAATTTAGGATGTTACACAAGTTATCCAAAAGCACTTGGGGAAGTTATATTTAACTCTAGAATTACTATTGTTAAACTCTATTCATTTTATTTTTATATATTTTTGACCTCAAAACTTCTCAACGATTTTCCAAAAGAACTCTAAATTATACCAATCATTATTTTTTAACTTTAAAGTGCCCGTGAGTATGTTTTATAAGTCTGTAATATTTGATAAGCAAAGTTTTTAATCCCAAAATAACTAAAATAAATTTCAATTAGTTAGAGTTTATTCTCTAAATTCACCTTAAATTATAAATTGTTCTAGAGTGGTCTAAAGATAATCTCTACAGCCCTTAAAATTATCAGAGTTATCTAGAGTTCGTGAAAACTATTTTCTATCATCCTAATATAATTATAGAGTTGCATCTCAACAACTCGATGACTCTATCCAGTCCACATGAACTCTTCTCAATTTTAAATATACCTAAAACTAATGATCTTAGCTAAACTAAAACTTTTAAAATACTTACACTATTTGAAAAAGCTTCAATCTAAGCCTTCTCTAAAAATGTATCCTTGCCTGCGACAACACATTCTTTCTTTTCTCCGTCGCGATTTCTTTCGAGTTGCTGTCGGATGCCACAGTGACGGCCTCCCATCAATTGGGTTTGAGAATGCAAACCAATGGCCCACCTTTGGATTGAATATTCTTCTCCTCTTTTTATTTAATTTTCTTTCCTTCTTTATTTTTTTTAAATAATATTTTTTTATTTATTTCTTTCGTCCTTTTTCTCTTTTTTTCTTTATCTTATCGTATCTTATTTTTCCCTATTTCATTTTCACATTATATGTATATATATCAATTTTCTTTTTATTCTTTAAATGCTGTAATATAATTTATTTATTATTAATTGAGGTTCTTTTAAAAGACTAAAAATTAAATCTTAACATTAATGTTTAAATAAATATAATTTCTTAAAAATTTTATATGTAACACCCTTAGGGAAATATATATATATATATATATATATATAATGTAGGACTCCTTTTGAAATTTTAAAAAATTCACATGTTCTCTTGTATTTTGCATAAAATTGACCAGAATGATAAGTATTTAATTCTCATGTTTAGGTAAAGAAATT
The DNA here is from genome assembly GCF_029017545.1 of Prosopis cineraria. Lineage (NCBI taxonomy): Eukaryota > Viridiplantae > Streptophyta > Magnoliopsida > Fabales > Fabaceae > Prosopis > Prosopis cineraria. The sequence goes on from NW_026555333.1 coordinate 16,627,177, forward strand.
GTGTTGCATATACCAATATAATAAATATATTTATTATACTAGTTCTTTTTATAAATTATTACCATTTGTAATTTCAAACTTTAGCCTTTTTGTTTTTATAATAATAAAATTGTACTTGGTTACCTTTCTCAGATTTGAGGCTACACGTGAGAAAGAAAGAGATATATTAAACTTTTAGAAGAAAAAGAAAAAGAAGGGAAAGGAAGTTTGCAACATTGAAGGAAAGAAAGAAAGAGTGGATATAAAATAATAAACAAATACTCCATCCGTTTAAAAATATAAAGTATTTTTTGAGAAGTTAAATGTTAAAAAATATAAAATATTTTTAATCTTTTAAAATATAATCATTGCCTTTTTTGTTAAAGTTCCGTTATTAATAATGACTTTATATTTATTGTAGAGTGTTTAATAGGGGTAAATATAAAAAATAGGATTAGTTAAAAAGTAGGTAATTACTTTATTGGAGGTGAGATTCAGTTAAAAATATCTTATATTTTTGAACGGATGGAGTATGAAATAAGGATGAATTTGTGATGAGAAAGCATTATTGTAATATCAAAAGAATCAATAGTGAAAAGTAATTTAATAAACTTTCAACCACTTGTTTTTCAACTTTTTTCCTATGAATAGTCAGATGATCAGTTAGAGAAGGTAAAAAAAAAATTACTTATAGACAGTGGAAAAAATCTTGGAGAGAGATGTGAGAAGAGATATGGAGGGATACAATAAGATCTTTTTTCAAAACATTTTCATGTCTTCTTTTTGGTAAATATATCTTTTAATTATTTTGAGATAATGTGTTTATTTTTTTAGCTAATGTCATTGTTTAGTCTCTATTAAAATCTTCTTAGATATTTATTTTTAATTATCCTGATGCTTTCATATGCATTTTAATCATATAACCACACACACCTTTAAGCTATAATAAAATATTTTTTTTTAAAAAATGTAAAGTATTTTTTGAGAAGTTAAGTGTACAAAAATGTAAGGCTTTTTTAGTCTTTTGAGGTGAAATCATTGCCTTTTTTTTAAATGTGTCCCTATTGATAGTGATTTTATATTTATTATAAGATATTTAATAGGAGTAAATATAAAAAGATAGAATTAATTTTAAAATAAATAACTATTTTATTAAAGATAAAATTTAATTAAAAATATTTTATATTTTTTAATAAAGGGAATATAATTTTGGTTCTTTGTTATGTATTGACGATAGAAACTAAAGGACATGAGGAAAATGGACAAATTACACACAGGACCCTATTCACATGCTAGGGATTATAATTATAATTTATGCTTCTCATAATATATACCTATATATATATATATATATATAGTTAGTTTGTATTCTTTTGATAATCATAATTATTTATTTACCTTTTATTTATTCATTTAAAATTAATCTGTTACGTGTACCAATGATTTTAGTTTTAAGTAATAATTATTTATTTACTTATTTAATATAATAAGTCATATTTAATTATTTCTATAATTGTTTATTTATTGTTTTATATATCATGCATTGTTTGCTTAAATTTATTTCTATTAGTTAACTCTCCTAGATAAATAATTAGTATTTATTTCGCACACACATATTAATATGTTTTAGTATTAGCAATAGTTGTTTAAATTATGCATTGACTCATTGAATTTATCTTAGTTACTCAATTAATATTTATTTCTTCTTGTAATTATTATATATATATATATATATATATATATTCATTGTTATTAATATTTAGTTTTAGTGGTAATTTTTTAATTACTATGTCAATGTTTATTTTTGGTATTATGAATATTATGATTAAAATTATTACTTTGATATATATATATATATATATTCAAGTGAATTCCTTTTATGGAAGAAGATCCAAAACAAATCCAATGGAATTTCTAATTAGGAAGAAGATTCAAGTGAAATAAACTATTTTGTGGATCCACTCAAGGGGATGCCCTGATATAGTTTCTTATGATAAAATATGGTCAATTTAGTAATGTTTATTTCCAATTATTTAATAATCATTTTTACAATTGTTGGCTAATGTAATTGGTTATTCATGTCATGCTTTTGATTATTAAAAAAAAAAGTTTATGCACTCAAGGCAGTTGAACCATTATTAGTTATTATGTAAGATCTTATTGAGAATTTAAAAAAAAAATTCTCATTTGATTATCTTCATAATGTATCCAGGTGTCAACAGAGAAGATTTTCATAGAGATCGATAGGATAGCAATTATAGTGTCAAATTATAGTCCAATCTAGGTAATAGTGGACACTCGCAGCCACTCTGAGACCATTTGCGTTCCTCCACTACCACCCATTCTAGACCAGATAGTACCTCCCACCCCCTCTCATTCATCACACCCGTCACTTTCCCTACCAATGTTAGTACCCTCACTAACACTAACCTTAGCCACACCTTTACCTACTATGCTGCTGCCACCACCATTCTTTATGCCACAGCCACTACTCTTCATGCAACCACCACCTCCTTTTATACCTTTGCTATCGTCACCTTTTTATATGTAGCCCGCTCTGATGTGAATGATGCCTTCAAACATGCCCAATGGGCATAATTAGATATTTAAAAAATATATATGTGGGACTTTTTTTGTATGTATTATATTAGGAGATACTCTGGTATATTTTTTATCTAAGTACAAAATCCCCTTCTCCCATATTTATTAGGAATGCTTAGGAAATTCTTACAAGTTAACCTAATATAACTTGGTTGTATAGCAAACAAATATATACATATATCTATATGATCTTATCTAAATGTGTGCAGAACTAGTTCTTCATAACTTTGTCTATAGTTTAATTTTTTTTATTCATTCAAATATGATATTACTTAAAAAATATGTTTGATTCCCTTTAACTCTTAGATAAATTAAATTAATAATAATAATGTAAAAAAAATTCCAACCTTCTAACCACTTAAATCATCCCAAGGGGGGAGGGTTATATTATATCCTACTTATTTAATCTCATTCAAACTTATAAATTTCTTATTCAGAAAAAATATGTCTTGAAATCAAATCCTTAAAATTTATTTCATTGTGAGTAAATTCTACTTATTCAAATAATTACATGATAAATTCAAATTATCATGGAATAATTTCTTCTTAATATTAATTAAGCCCTAAAACTTAAGATATTACAATTTTTCTTGAAGCCCAAATTGTCTTAAGCTATCTTAAATGCGATGTTATTCTGTCCTTAAGCCTAAAAATTAATTCTGAGGAACTTTCCAGAAATGGAGGATATTACATTACCGGAGGATATTACATTACATTGCAAGACCAAAAGAATGAATTGAAATTATCTTTTATATAAAATGACCATAATGACCTTTATTTATTTAAAAAGAAAAGGCTATAAAGCATAGTCATTAGAACACCACTGTTGGCCACCAATGCCTTGCCAGTGATGGCAACCACTCGACCACCACCAATAGTGGTTGGATAATTATGGATAATTAAATTTTTTAAAGGTAGTCAAGGAAGGTTTAAACCTATGACCCTGGACTCACCAAAAAGTTAAAGACTATTAAGCCATTGAACCCATTTAATTATATAATGCATGAAATTTTTTACACAATAAGCTTTGTTTCCAAGCCTCTTAATTATTATATTACTTATTAATTGCATAACTTGTTAATTTATCAACATGATGTGTTAACTATTTAACTTTATTTATTAAATTCATGACTTCCTCAATTGAATTGCATTATTAGTTAATTGCGTAAACTTTACTTGTTTATTTTTCAGCATGACTTGTTAAACATTTAACTTTCATTTACTTGTTAAATTCATGGCTCCCTCAACCGAACTACATTACTTGTTAATCACGTGACTTTACTTGTTAATTCCTCAATAGGACTTGTTAATTGTTTAACATAATTGTCAAATCTGTGGCTCCCTCAAAATTATATGTGTGTGTGTGTGATAAACCTCATTTCCAAACCCATTGATTATTATGACAAGATGTGGCTTGTTAAAAGCCTAATATAACTTGTCATTTCTTTAATTTTACTTGTTAATATTATATTTGTTTTATGTGGATATTGCCCCCCTCTCTCTCTATATGTATGTATTTTATATATATAATTGAGTATTTAGTTTGCTGAATGCTAATAAGGGAGACCCAACTATCATCACTTTTGTTATCTAGCAAATTTAATTTTTATGTAAATTACATGTTCAATTTAACAAGTGACAATATGCAACTAACAAGGGCTGTTGAGGAATTAACAAGTAAAATTAGACAATTAATAAATAATTTAGTTACAAAAATAACAAGTGTTTTTACAAATTAATAAATAAAGTTGGAAAAGTACCAAGTAATGTAGTTGAGTGTAAGGAGTTATGGATTAACAGGTTTTATTATGGAATCAACAAGTAATATAATTCAATTGAGGAAATTAACAAGCAAAGTTATACAATTAATAAGTAATCTAATAATCAAGAGGCTTGAAAACAAGGTTTTTTTACGCATTATATGATTAAATAGGTTCAATAGCTTGTTGGTACTTAGCCTTTTAGTGAACCAAGAGATCAAGATTTCAAACCCGCTTTGGCTGCATAGAATTAAATTCTCCAAACTACCACTTGTGATGGTCCAATTGGAGCTTCGACAATGTAAGTCTAGTGACTACCATCGCAGGTGATGGCGTTCTAGCAATAGTAGCTAGTGGTTTTTTCTTTTTTTTTTTCTTTCTAATAAATTAAGGACATTTTAGTCATTTCATATAAAATAATTTCAATTTGGTATTTTGGTCCTCTAGTGTAGTTTTAGGCTTTGTTGTGTTTGACTTATAAATAAGTTACATCTCCCATCCTTAAATAAAATTCTCTCAATTTCCTTTATTGGCTTCAACTAATAATTGAAAGAGATTTTTTTTTTCGACCAACAATAATTGAAAGAGAAATTTGATCATAGATATACTCCCAACTAATACATATATAGAAGGAACACAAAATAAACATGGCCTTCAACAACGACTACAACTAATCATTAAGTGAAGTTAGGCCAATTCATTAAATTTTAATCAAAAAAGATTGCATGATCTTTGGATGCCACTTGCCTGGTCAGTCCCCTTATGCTCTTTGTGGCTTAATAAGAGATAGTCATGGGAGATGCACTCCCTAAGGTATGCAGTTCTTAGTGTTAGTGATGTTTTCATTTTGTTTCCTTTCTTAAATCGAAAGAAATATTATCCAAATAAAACACCATTTAATAAATATTCATAAAAACTACACATTCCTTTTCAGTTGGCCGAATTATAAACAATTGTTCTTTTGTTGTGTTGAAATACGATGCTATTATTTTTGCTATCAATTAAATTATTTAAATAAATTCTATAAATATCCTTTTTGATTTCATTTTAATATTTTTAAAACATAAAAATAGCCATGTGAGGCTAACTTAAGTGACAAGGGTTGGATAGGGTAGAGCCAGAGATAAATGGTTCAAAAAAATTTTAATTGGCACATGTATTTTTTTTTTGTCAAAGATAATCTTAGTTAAAGTATAATCAAATATTAAATATAGATACATTTTTAGCCATGACTTTACACTCAATAGTTTAGATTTTACTAATGTAAAGTTCAAAACTTGCGTTCGCACAACACAACATATAATTGGTCCAAGCCCAAAACTTATAGAGTGAGCGAGCAATGGAAATGTAGAAAGATACTTCTAATTAGACTGATAATATTTAAATTTAAATCAATCATATAACTATATAAAAAAACAATAATTCATGAAACTCACTTGTTTGAGATTTTCAAACCTAGCTGCATTCTTCTTCTTATTGTTTTTTTATTGAGCATTGGTGTCACCTAATTTAAGATATCGTCAAGCATTAAACATTTGTACCTTTCGTAATAGAGATTTGAAGTTTGATTCACCACATGTAACACCTTAAAATTTTATATTAATTTTTCACAAATTTATTATTCATTAAATTAAAGTAAAGTTATTAAACACTTATCATGATGGAAAAAAATCTACTATGATAATAAATGGTAAAATATACTTTCTAAAAACAGTACTATGATAAATAAAGGGTTTATCATGGTAGAGAGAATTTAAGTTATTATTTTTAAAATTCTACCATAGTAAAAAAATAGATTACCATGGTAATTAAGAAATAAAACCATTCTTATCAAAAAAATTCCCATGGCAGAAAGAGATTTTATTACATAAAGACTTTTGACAAATAGAATACTATGGTGGAAAGGATTTACTAAGATAGAAAGAACCAACCATAGTCAAAATAACTCTACCCTAGTAATTATAAATATTTATATTAAAGTATATTTAATGGGATCCCAATGAATAAATATGTAAAACTCTACATATTATTGAAAATCATAATACTTTTAAAGCATGGATTTAACCATCATTTTCACATCAGGCCCAGACAATGTTTTTCTCAACACATTGTTGCAATCCAACCAAAGTTCTCTCTTTGGCAAATACTTGATCACCACACTACAATAACAATTATCACATTTCAATACTATCTCAATATAACTTCCAATAACACATTGATAATCAATCTAATCAACTAAGGTTATAAAGGGTAAACAGAAATCTTATAGCTAGTAGGTGAAATATATTTTTTTTGGCCAAACAACAAGTGAAATATTCAATCACAATATAAAGTCTAAACTATGGCCACGGGGGGCAAAGAAATGTCTTATTACCAACAGATGAGAGTTAACCAAAATAATGAGTTTATATGCTCAATAAATTAAAAGATGCTTTAGGTTTGCAAATATAGATATAACCAAACAAAAATAGGTCACATAGGCCCCAATATATCACCACAAACCAAGCTACTCCTTTGGCACTTATCCAGCTAAACCTTGTTTTTATAAAAATATTAAATCATGGAAAATGAGACACAAAGATTCTAGTAACCAAAATTAATATGCAATAATATATGTAATGTAACTAACTATGTGATCACTAAGTGGACATATAAGAATATTTTCTAAGCATATATTTTGCAACAATCCAAATAATAAATATTTTGCATAAATATACCTTATATTTGTCCATACGCTGTGCTCAAAACCAAGTCATCCGGTCAAAGATGAATCAATCCAAGTTAATAGCCATTTATTGAGTTCAATAAGAGCTTACCACGTGGTAGGTAACCTTCAAACAAAATTTCAAACAACACACTTCAAAACCCAATAAGTCATGTAAGTAAAGTGTATCTGAATAAGAAAAACTTATTTAAATAAATTGTCATGCTTTTGAACACATTGTGTCATATCAAACATAATATACATAAATATTATTTTACTTGACAATAAACTTTTCAAACAATAAAGACATGCTTTCTAAACAAAATATGATTTTCTAAATAATAAAGGGTTAAAGGACAAAAATGCCCTACAACTTTTTCTCTAGAAATATTTGGAATCCTAAACTTATTTTTGAGCATTTTTGCCCTAAAAGTTTCAAAAAAATAGCCTTATTGCCCTATCATTAAATATTAAAAATGCTAATCATTAAATTGAAGTTTGACTAAGAATATTTTTATATTTTGTCATTTCTTTTTATTTAATCTTTGATTTCATTCTCTATGAATTCTTTAACTTTTCTTCCTCCAACAAATGAAAATGAGGACAGAAAAAAGCAGAAATGAAGGAAGGAAAAATAGTAAAATACTTTGGTCAAACTTCAGTTAATGATCAACATTTTCAATATTTAATGATAGGGTAAAAATATTCTCTTTTTGAAACTTTTAGATGACAAATGTTTCAAAAAAAAGTTTAGGATCGCAGGCGTCCTTGAAAAAAAAGTTTCAAAGCATTTTTTTACTCTTTAATCCATAATAAAATCACACATAATTAATTACAAAACATGCACATATAAACAAAGGTTAACTTGCGGCGTCAACAAGTTTCACTTTACAACATCTATTACACCACACTCTTTGTCAACACATTTTACACAAATTTTTCATAATAATATTAATTTTAAGTTTGAAATTAATGAATGACTCTAATTATAGAGTTAAAAAGTCTAGGCCTAAACCTCTATTTAATGCTAATTTAAGGTTAGCATCATATTTAACCTTTCCACACTTTTTTATAAAATTCTAATATACTAACAAACTATAATTAATTCTTTCACTTTTAACATCATAATTTCATCCTTCCATTTTCATAAATTCATCCAAAGAAATCTCAAAAAAATAAAAATTATACTCAAGCCTTAAATCACCATTCCAAAATCTTAGAAATATTTAGTTATACTCAAACAAACATGAGTCATCAGAAAATATCCCAAAAATTTGAAAAACCTATCAAGCCCTAATTTCGAATGCATTATTACTTTTGTTGGGCAAATGCACCATTACTTGATTAATGATAATTCATAAAAATTGATCCATCAAATATATTTATAAAATTGCAACTATTTTGTTAATTTTAGAATGTAAAAAATTTAAAATTTATAACTATTTTCAATTTCAACGTTCAAAAGAACTTTAATTTTTTTTTTAAATATCCATACCAATGATATACCCTGGGATTTGTTTTTTTAGGGGCGGAAAACGCGACTATCGGGCATGTTCCCGTTGTTCTAATTAATAACAATATTTTAATAATAAAAAAAAAAGGAAATATCAGTGAGGGCAATTTGACCGCATACTACAGAAAAAAAAATTTATTTTTCCATATACTACATTTTTAAAAATATTTTCCCGTATATTACAAATTTAAAAATTGGTTGATGCATATTGAGTTTCAAAAATTTTTTTATATAAAAGCATGCCAAGTTCTATACTTTATTTAAAAAAATTAATGTGACAAGCTAACAGTCTTCTCTATTCTTTTTCTTTACATGAATAATTATCTATTTCTCCTTATGTTTCGTTCTATTATTCGGTATCTTGAAAAATCTGGAGGTATTGTCACCTCCTACTTAGACTAATACGAATTCCCCACCTTGTGTGATTGTTATCTATGCGGATTTGGATATAACTTTTATATTAAAATATCGCATTTCAAATTTGACATTTAAAATTCATGTGTTTAAAATTCTTTATTTGGATAATTTAAAAAGTTTCAAATGAAAGAGAGAGATAAGTTATATTTAAAACAAAAATAAAATTAAAAGTGATGTATTAACTTCTATTTCTTAATTGATGAGAAACAAGAAATAGAGATAAGAAGACATGGAGACATCAATAATAAAACACAGAACGAACTATTTGAAATAATTGAAATTTTAATTGACTATGGTACAAAGAAAATTTGAAACTACAGAAGAAATATAATAAAAATAGATAATTTAAATTTGAAACTTAAATTTTTGTATACCAAAAAAAAGAGATTTGATCCAATTCAATTTTTATTAATCAAAACACACTAGTGTAAAACTCATTAATCCAAATTTTTCATGTTTTTATTATTGATATCTCCGTATCTCCTTATCTCCACTTCCTGTTTCTCATCAATAAAAAAAAAAGCTAACACATCACTTTCATTTTTATTTTTGTTTTAAATATCATTTTATCTCTCTCTTTCATTTGAAACTTTTTAAATTGCTCAAATAAAGAATTTTAAACGCATGAATTTAAATGTCAGATTTGAAATGCGATATCATCATTATATATATAAAAATAGGGTTAAAGGCTACGAGAGAATATCACGTGTTTATTTTAGGTTTGCTGTAATTCTGTGCTTTGGGATGTCTCTCCTATGATTTTTGTTTTGGAATTAGATTAGGGGTTGGGTTCGGGCTAATTATTATTTTTTGATGTATATAAAATATGGTATTCAAGTTTAGAGTTAGGTGTGGGATGACTTACTAATTTTTAGATATATATAAAAAATTATTTTTACCTATTTGAAATTCAAATCTCATCATATTTGAATTCAAATTAATATCTATCTATTAAAGTTCCATCCACTCTAAAGATATGTTGAAAATCTAGGTTCATATGATCGAGTATATATATGCAATATATTGGTATTTAAATTTAAATTAATATTTATATGTTTAAATATTTTAGAGAAAGGAATATGTGTTTGATATTTAGAGTATCCTCATGATTTTAGAGAATTATAAATATGATAAAGTATAGATATTAATCTATTTAATACTTTGGATCTCATGATGTAAAATTTCACATATTATAAATTTCATAATATAGATATTAATTTATTTAACAATAAAATATTTAGAACTATCGTTTGTTATTTGTGGAGAATATTGAGATGTTAATTTTAGATAATACTAAAATGTTGAAAGGCCCTTATGAAATATGAAATTTGTTAAAATCAAATACATTAAATATCTATACTTACAAAAATAAATATAATGTCTATCATCTTGATTTTTAAAAATACCCCTTAATTTTTTCTCCCAATTAGCCTTGTTCAATTATAAATTACTAGATTAGGTCATAGCACATTTTACACTTTCACGTCCGTCTCACTTCTCTAATCACGTTTGGTTTGTTCTCCTCTTAACTATTATTCATGCTATCAATGGCTTCTTCTATATCTAAGATGCATGCAATTTGCATCATTAATATAACAAAAAAGGATTAACACATTGTGGTTTAAAGTGATTCATGTTTAGAGATTGCTAGATAGAAATATATTTAAAAATCTAATGGGTGTTAAATTGGTCTTCAGGATATTTGAGTAAGTGTTTATGTTTTTTGTATTTGTTTTTTATAATTTGGATCTCATCAATTACATCCAATATATGATACTTATCCTATCTATAGGACAACATTACTATACGGTGGCCAAAATCTCTGCATCATTTGGAAGTCTTTTGTGAGATGTTCTAGAGATATGTTGCATGTTCCCAGTGCTCTTGATTATATCAGACAATAGATCATTCTTACAGGATTAGCTTCTTTATATTAAATTGCATTCTTAGATGGATTCCATCCATCTATCATTTTGAATTTAATTTTGTTAACATATCCAGAAACTTACAGATAGAAAAGTAACGAATGATAATTACTTAGTTGGTATATATTTAAATTTTCTAAATTTGTTCTTTAAAAACTCTATTTAACTTTTAAGATAATACCCTATCTTAATTCTTTGTTATCAATTCAAGAACTTTAATTGTAGACTATCTAATATTATTTAATATATAAAGATTGTGTACATATATTAAATAATCTTATTTTATATAACAATTTCTTGACTATCTTATATAATATATGGAATTAGTTTAAGATAATTAAAAAGTAAAGTAATGATAATTTTATTTAATATGTCAAGTTTTTGAAAATAATAAATTGTTTATTTAATATGTGTAACTCGCTTATCAAATAAAATAAATAAATTTAAAAAAATTATTTATCCTTTTGAACCAATTTATTTGATAGATTTGGGTGTGAAGTTGGGTTTGAAATAACATACCATTTTTATTTTTAATTTTATTTTAACTATATTTATCTATTTGAATTTTAAATTGAACAATTTAAAATGGATTAATTGCATTATTTTTTATTCTTGTACAATAATAAAATTGACGTAATATATTATACTTGACTGGTGCGTTTGTTTGAAAAATAAAATAATAAAATATATAAATTATTTATTTTAATCAATTTAAATGGATACAAAAAAATTATATAACTTTGAATTTTTTATTAAATATATAAATATATATATAATTCTAATCAATTAAATATAAATATTAATTCTAATCAATTAAGATTTTTTAAAAATTTAATTTTTTTATTTATATTTTTTGTATTTTTTGTATTAGATATTACAATTTAGTATTTTAAATTTAATTATTTTTTAATGATGCTTTTCAAAAGTATTTTCTATGTAATTTGTTTTATTTTATTTTTAAACAAGAATTTTTGTTTTTAAAATTAATTTTTTTGAAAAAATATTTTTATTAAGATATATTTTTAATAATTGAATTTATTTATTTTTATTATATATATATATATGGCTTTTTTGTCTATAGATTTTTATTTTATGTATGCAATATTATATGAATTTTTAAAAGTCACCAATAACAGTTTTTGGATGTAATTGTATGATTCATATCAAATAAAAAATATTTCAATTAAATTGAATATATGTTAAATTACAACTAATTAATTTCAGATCATATTAATAATTTTAGTTATAATACATTTCTATCAAAGTATTTTAATATTATATTTATCTTTGGATGATAGAAAGTTAGGACTTATATAGCTTATATTATATCTAGGGTTTGTATTATTTTAATTATACTTCAAAGTTTATTATTGAATTTTAGATATTTAATTAAGGTATTTGTAATATATACATATATATATATATATATATATTAGTATAATTAAAAAATTTTTATTTAAAAAATAAAAAAATTATATGAGCTTCAAGCTAGTCCTAAATCCTATTAATAAAAGTCAGACTTGAAAAAAAATTAAAAAAGTTAATTTATGAGCTTGAATTCTTAAAGGTCAAATTATAAGAATTGAGCCAACTCATTTTAATAGCTTTATGTGCATCTCTTATATGATTTTGTACTTAAGAAGCTAGGCTTTGTTGTTGTAAATAGGTTTGAACTACTAACTTTAAATATTTTATAAGCAAACAAACTAGAAGGGTGGTCACAATTATATATATATATATATATATATAAATATATATTATATATCTAAATTTATTTTAAAATATAATTTTAAATATTTACATTGATGGATTAACATTTATTTTATGTAATCAACTTTTGTCTTAGTTAATTTGAAGATGTATTTGCTTGAAATTTAAAGATGGATTCAATTTCAAATTTTAAAATTAAAGTTACTCATAATAATTATTTATACTAAATATAATTTAAATTTTGAAAGTTATTCAATTATTTAATTAATCTCAGATATAAAATATTTTAGTGAGAGGTTGTGAGAAGTTATTAAATTGACTAAACAATAAATTATTTAATAAGTAGTCATTTGAATACCTATGTTCATTTTGTGTATATTTCAATTGTGATATGTGTTCCTTTTTGAGCACTCTAAATTAACGTATTCTTTTTTTAGATCTATATAAGTTCAAAAAAAATATGGTTGACAATATTTAATATAATTTTATAGATATCAAAAAATTCTACTTGAATTTCAAAAATTCAACCAATATAGTCAAGAAGATCTATAATTTAGACAAAATTATCAAATTTAATCAAATTTTCCTCCCATTTAGATATTATACCAATTATAAATAAGTGCTGTTGCTTACTATTTTTTTTCACACTTATTGATTTGATTAGAGTTAAAGGGCAATGTCACTCTAAACGTTAATAAAAATTAACTTCAAATGTTAGTTGAATAAGAAATCATTATAAAAGATCCAAAAATATAGATAATGACTAAAAAATATAAAAAAGGACCAAGAAAATTTTCTATATTTTTGAGATTCTTTTTAGTATTTTTGAGTAAACTAACAATCAAAGATGTTATTAATTAACTGTTAGAGATAATATTATACTGTTTTTAAAGATTGAAGGAGGATATTATGCCAAAATAAATTAGAGTATCAAATGCTTTTGAACCTATAGTTCAAAGAAAAATTTGCCATTTAACCTTTAATTTTGTAAAATCCTCGAGTCTTTTTTGCATGACTGATTTATATAAATGTAAGATTTTATTTTGGTATTCTTCAATAATTTTGTAACCCTTATTTAACCCTTCCTATTATTCTAGGTAGGTCAAGAGAAGACATTAGTTTTGTAACCATTAACTTTTTATTTTGGGACAATTGTTAACTTTTGACACTAACAATAGACATGAGACTTCTATAAACAAATAATGAAGTATCTATTAGTGCTCTTAAAATTTTGCTAATTGGATTATCTCAATTGGTGATGATGAAACAACTGCTGGAGCTAATGAAGGATTTATGAATATTAAAATTCTAGATGATTTGTATAGGATGGTTAAGATAATCGTAAAGTCTATTATTAATTCAATTTTCTCGATTTTCCTTGCCAGTATATATAATTCTTTCATATTTAAAGATATGGTTGTATTAGCTCTTATGTAGGTTGTGATTGAAGAAGAAGTAAACAAATACTTGTTATCCTTACTTTTTGAGAGAAAGTTGTGTACAAGCTTTGATAGTGTTATTAAAATGTTGGAGATATGAATTTACGTAATGACTTGCATTCTACACATTTTCTAAATTAAATTACAATGTCAAACTCCTGAATTATGAAATAAGACTTAAAGTGGGTGCCCTAATTTTAATGTGAACTGAAACATTGAGAAGTTTATGGGTTGTACAATGATACACGTCTTATAGTTACACAAGCTAAAAAAACATGTTATTGAAGCCTAATAAATGTCTGGGGTCAACTACAAGGATGAAAATATGTATACCAGGTATTGTTATATGTCTATTGATTTAAGATTGTCATTTATTATGAGAAGGAAGTAGTTTCTCATAATGTTAGTCTTTGCAGTTTCCATTAATAAGAGTTGGGATTTGATCTCGTGTCATATTAATTTTGTACATAACTCATCCTATTTTCACCAATGACCAATTATATGTTGTTTCTCATGTTCAAAGCATGGAGAGTCTAAAAATATTAGTTCTTGATGAGGATAGTTACCATAAAAATATAACTTTTAATGTCGTTTATAAGGTTGTATTTGATAATTTGATTTAAATAATTATAAAAGTTTATTAATTTACCTCCATCATATCTATTTACACAACATGGATTTAGTTTTTACCATTTGCTTACTTGAATATGTATATATAATATAATGATTATAATTATACAGCTCCAATACATATATGATGATATCTATGGATAAAATATTTATACAAGGTATTCTTTCGAACTTATTTATAAAAACTATAGTATAAAACCCGTGCATTGCATGGGTATTTTTATAGTTTTAAATATAAAATTATATTTAAATCTGCATAGATAACAATCACACAAGGTGAAAATTCGTATTAGTCTAAGTAGGAGGTGACAATACCTCCAGACTTTTCAAGATACGGGAACAATAGAATAAAACATAAGAAGAAATAGATAATTATTCATGCAAAGAAAAAAGAATAGAGAAGACTATCAGCTTCTTACATCAACTATTTTTTTTTTACTAAAATATAGAACTTAACTTGATTATAGTCAAATTCCATAGTTTTATATGAATTTTTTTTTTGGAACTCAATAAGCATCAAACTAATTTTTAAATTGTAGAGTACATGAAGAAATACTTTTAAAAATGTAGCATATGAGGAAATATATATTATAATTTTGCTGTAGAATTGCAGTCAAATTGCCATTAGTGAGAGTAAATGCTGACTTGAAAAGTTGGGGAAAAATTGCTGACCGAAAAGATACGACATTATCCATCTAGCGAACACGTTGGTGAGCGCTCGCGCTGCTCAATCTCAGCCTTTCATTTTATTTTAAAGTGATTTTTATCGTTCATTTAAAATAATTTTTTAAATATTTTGTTTATTAATATAAAAATTATAAAAATTTTAATATTAATTCTGAATTGTTTTTTATATTTATCAGTGAATGAGTATGATGATACTTATCATCTCCAAGAGACTTGAATTATCAAATTTCAAAATTTTTATTTTATTTATTAAAATAAAAAATTATATAATTTTTTAATAAATTATTTATTATTGATTTAGTTAGTATAGATTTAATCTAAATGATAAATTTAACAATAAAAATTACATAATTCATAATTTGACTATCCAAAATATCCAAGACAGTTCAAATATAATTTAAATAATTTAATTTAATATTAAAAATGTAAAATTTTAAGAATTAATCATTTAAATATACTATAATCTTAATTCAATATTAAACTTTTCATAATTTTTATTAATAAACATAATATTTTAAAATTAATTTAAATAAATGATGAGATATTTTAAAATAAAATAAAAGGCTCAGATTGAACCACGTTTAATGAGCATGTGGTGCTTATCACAATTGATGAGCGACGAATGTGGACGCACCACATTCCTAGGTTGCTCCCCACCTTATGTTTCTTCGTGTCTCTTCTTTTTTGTATCATCCTCCATATTTTAATATCTGACTTAACTAGATTTTACCTGGTATGATGCACGAGATATTAGACAAGGGAAAAAGTGAAATATTTTAAGAAGTGTGATTTTTATTGTGTTTAAGTTTTTTTAAAAATTTAAATTAATTATTTTGCCTCTTATTTCTATTTTTTAAATTCAATCAATTTAAAAAGGTTTAACCTCACTTTTTAACATTTAAAATCAAGTCTGACAAAGTTTTTCAAGTTATAATTCTACAACAATGATAGTGTTATAATTATAAGTTGCAAAATATAATTTTATAAAAGTATAAAAATTTATTTCATTCTATAATTTATTATCTTGTTCTTACTCAGAATAAAAACAATAAAATATTTTATTTAGAATTTATATCATGCATTAAATTAATTTAACACAATATTTTTTTATAGGATTGCACACTTATCTTTTTAATAAATCTGTATAAATAAATTTTTTATTTTATTGCTGGTTCACACCCACTATTTTTAAAATACCCATAATCTAATTTTTCATTGTTTGTCTTTTGCATTTTTTTTGGCGGACTTCCCATACATTTTGCTTTACAAAAATGAAAAGAAATGCTTAACTTAAATGATGGAAAAAATGACCGGGCTAATTTTTTTGAGACCCACGTAAAAAAGTAAAAATAAAAATTATATACAAATCTCATAAAGTAAAATTATTTATAAATGAAGTTTACTAAATTTTAAATGAAGGTTTCACGCTCACATTTTTTTAAAATATATCTATAAAAAAGGTAAAGCACCGTAGATAAACGGTACTTTGACACGTGCTTTGTGACATACATAGATTGATTTTCGAGAAGAGCACCTCCAGAACGACGACGATGAAGGGCTTATCCTTGAATTTGGGCCAAATAATAGGTTCTTTTTAGGTCAGGTATGGTCAGGTTTGCTTATCTTAAGGAAAATCCGGAGGATGAGCCATCCAAATTAAGTTTAAATTAAAAAAGTATTATTATATATTATATTTATTAAAATAAAAATTTACAAAAAAATATAAAATAATTTAATAATTTTATTTTTAATTTGATTTAAATTTAATTTAAAAAATCTTATTTAATGTTAAATTTTTATTTATAATATATATTAATTATTATATACTCTTCCAGTCTTATATATTATTTACTTTTTAAAAATATAATTTAATTTACTTTATAAATTATTAGTTAATAAGATTCTTTTATTTTAAATTAAAATTTTTAAATTATTTTTAAAAAATAAAAAAATAATATTATAATACTTAAAAGTTATATTTAAATTTTATATATTTTTATTTTTTATAATTTTATTATATTAATATTAATAAAATTGATAGAAATAATTTATAAATAATATCATTATACTTGGATAAATAAAAATCACGCCACCCTTCTTTATATTAATACTGATAATTATTTAGTTAATACTGATTATCTAGACTTTGAACAGAGTTCTCCAGATGGTTATAAGGATAAGCACATCCTTGGGACCCACGATTTCCAACCCATTCTATATGCATCACCCCACTTCCTTACACTCTTCCAGAGCTTCTCCGCCGTGTCACTGGCCCTTGAAAAGTGAGGCCTTCTTTTGTTCTCCGCATTCTTATCGATACCGACGATGGCTCAGAAAGGGTTCTGCTTCTCTGCGGAGATTACATGGAAGATTACGAAGTACCTTAACTTTCACTTCCTTCCCTGAGTATTCCTTTTTTTTTTTGTAGTTCAGTTTCTTTTGTGGTCGTTTCTTACTTTCTTAACTCTATTTGGTTCTTTGATTGGTGTTTTGCAGACGATGATTCCATTCCAAGCATTACAAGCCTACGGCGTTTCCGTCGATGCCGTTTGTCCGGGAAAGAAAGCCGGTGATGTCTGCCGCACCGCCGTCCACCAGTTGTCTGTTTATCAGGTATCGATAACGGGATGTCTATTTTGGTTTGGGCAATAATTTAGCATTCAGTGTTGGATATTTGATCTTCAAAGTTGATTTATTCATGCATTTCCTTGCTTTCAGACTTACACTGAGATTCGAGGTCACAATTTTCAACTAAATGCAACGTTTGATGAAGTCGAAGCCAAAAACTATGATGGCTTGATACTACCGGGTGGAAGGGCGCCTGAGTATCTTGCTCACGATCCAAATGTTTTGAAGTTGGTGACCGATTTTGCGAGTTCTGGAAAGGTAATCACTGCGACTTGTCATGGCCAGTTGATTCTGGCGGCTGCAGACTCTGTTAAAGGTCGCAAGTGCACGGCATATCCTGCAGTTAGACCGGCGCTGGTTGCTGCCGGTGCTCATTGGGTTGAACCTGAAAGCTTGTCGTCGACTCTGGTTGATGGTAACCTCATCACTGCAGCTGCATATTTCGGGTTTCCGGAGTTCATTCATCATATTGTGAAAGCTTTAGGAGGCAACATAAGTGGCTCGAACAAAAGGATTTTGCTTCTTTGTGGGGTATGTTCAAGTTATCTAATATTTCTTACATATAGAAATTAAGAACCATGAAATCATATACATACCTGAACTTTGATTGGTTGAGGGTTCAAATCTTAACTCTTTGACTATATGGCAACTTTATCGGGAGAGGTGTAGGCTTTGCTTTCTGAACCTCAGAGGAGATAATCTCTGTCTCTGCTATTAGCAGAGTTTACTCCTTGTGCTTACCAAAAGAAGAAGAAGAAGAAGAAGTTAAGAACCGTGAAATCCTATACTTACCTGAACTTTGATTGGTTTTTGATTTAGGCTTTGAGGAATAGAGCTAATTGGTTTATTTGTGCGTCAAGGATTGGGTTTTGGGCCGAGTTTGTACTTAAATACAGAAGGTTTCTGTTGAATAATTTTATCTCCATGCTGTTGGTCACTTTTGCTGGTGTGGATTGATGGAGATATTTTGTATTGGACATTTTCAATTGCAGGATTTCATGGAAGATTATGAGGTAGCCGTACCTTTTCATTCTCTTCAGGCTTTAGGATGCCATGTTGATGCAGTTTGCCCCAATAAAAAAGGCTGGTGATTCTTGTCCAACTGCCATTCATGACTTTGAAGGCGACCAAACTTACAGTGAGAAGCCAGGACATGACTTTGCTTTAAATGCTACCTATGATGATGTGGATGCCTCGGGCTATGATGCTCTTGTCATACCTGGAGGCCGAGCCCCTGAGTATTTGGCTTTGAATGAGTCAGTTGTTGCCTTGGTGAAACATTTCATGGAAAAGAAGAAGCCAGTGGCATCTATCTGCCATGGGCAACAGATTTTAGCTGCTGCTGATGTTCTGAAGGTATAATTACTGGTTCACTTATTTGGATCTCCCTGTTTGTTATGTTCTATTTTAGTATATGCTGTCAAGTGCCAACTGTAGGAAGATGTTATATTTGTCATCCTATTTTTTTTTTGTTTTTGTGCTTAAAGAATTTAAATTAGAAGTTCAAATATTAAGTAATCCATGTACTCAAGGCAAAATCTGGTTTTATTTGGATTGTATGTTTGGTTGACATTTCTGGTCCCATCACTTCAGTGTGCTAGTTATTCTTGTTATTGTTGTTTCTCAGTTTAGTATCTTCTCCTTTATACTCAACTTATACAGGCTCAGTTATCCTATCTTCTTTAGATACTTTGCTTATCTTTGCCATCTCTTATCGACCAGCATTATAAAATTGAGTAAATGATCCATAATTGAAAATATCTGGGCTGGACGGGTGTTAACTTGTACATCAACCCATCAAATGGCATTGTTGTGTGTAGTTATTCTAACCATTGATATTTCTTTGATTAATTCTGTCTTTTGAAAGGATGGCTGGTTCTAGTTGACTATGGGAATAATATGCCAGTAGTTATCTCTTGTTTGTTAGTCATATTCTCCTATTTCTTATACAACATTCAATGGTGAAACCAGGTTGAAAAACACTAAAGTCATTGAATATTTCAAACTCTCATCATACCCCTATTGTAGTTGTTAGTGCAGAATTAAAAAAATTTCAGGTTATTCATTGTTTCACATATGCACTGCTAAAATGACGTGCTTGTATTACTTTTACAGGGAAGGAAATGCACAGCATACCCGGCTGTGAAGCTTAATGTAGTTCTATCAGGAGCAACTTGGTTGGAACCTGATCCAATACACCGATGCTTCACTGATGGAAATTTGGTGACTGGAGCTGCATGGCCAGGGCATCCTGAGTTCATTTCTCAGTTGATGGTACTACTTGGTATTCATGTCTCTTTCTAGTTTTATTTTTGTATCATGGATGTACTTGGCACCGGCTCTCTTTCTCCTTGTCCCTATCTTATGTATGCATGTTCAGATGTCCACAGAGACTTGTGAGTGTGTACTATGTGAGGCTAACAGTTGGCTTTTGTATAATGGAATAAAGTTGCCGTCTTTCTTTCTATGTAATCTGTTACTTTGGCCAGGAGATTTCTAGGTGGCTATTTACATAGTTTGTTACATAGTTTGCCGAACAAAATTATGCATCTTAGTGTAAATGTGTCCTGGCCTGTTAGTTTGGTCATTGGTGTGTATTGTAGTCTATTTCTGATATTTATGGAGTATCTTTGTCAAGTATGTTACATGGAAAAATGCGTTTATGAGAGTTTTTAAAATTATTTATTAGAAAATGATAAAACAAAAAAGTCAAGATTGCTTAAGAGAGTTTGGGAAAATCTGAATAAAAAATTTTGATGACCAAGCATGAGTGTGTATATGATAGCTCATTTGGTATGTAGGAGAGAATGGGATAGAAAATTTTTTGTCCAAAAAAAAAAAAAGAAGATTTTATAGATAAGAAACATCTCTTGTCCTCTTGGATAAACAAAAGATAATAAAGAAGAATACTTACTTATTAATTATAATATAAATATATGATATCAAAAAACTTTTTAATTGTGAAAAAAGATTCCCAACACTGTTTTGGTATTTGTTAATAGTGATATGTATATATTTTTATAAGAACTGATTTAACTCAACTTTTAGGGAACAAAAGAAATGTTGGTGTGGAGAATGATAGCATGGGATGGCTCTAAGTGCCCCTCTTTTAACTGATTTAACTCAAATTTGTTAAGTTAAGCTAAACTTTCGGGGCACCTAGCAATATTCACTGGACAAATCACAAAGTTACTTGCAGGACAAAACTTAGTGGGTAGTACACATGCCGCTCGAGCCAAATATTTGGTTTTCAACAACTTTTAGAGATTTTAAGGATTAGATATTCCTAGTGCATAGATAGGCAGGCCTTCCTGTCCCATAAAGTCAGGAAGCATAAGCTGTCATAAATTCTCTATATATTTGTGATTGCAGTTATGGCAGAGGCTTCAGAATATAACATCTCATATCTGATAGAGGTTCTTTGTAGTTTATTTATATTATGGTAGAGACAGCAAAATTGATGTTAAGCTTTATGTCAAGAATTAATTCCTATTCACAACACAACAGTAAAAATAATTGAAGAACTTTACATTTTTACTTTTTGCATTTTTGGGTTAAAACTCCCAAGAGTCTAATTCACTCTCAACTGTAATTTTTTCCCCCTTTTGGTATAATACTATCATCTGCCTGATAGGGTAATAGTGGAGGCTGTAGCATTAGATTGAAGGAACGAAGCTGACGTGAAGGTGCCTTCTCTAGACCTCAAATTAGTTTCAACAAAGATAGGCATGGTGGGTTTCATGTGCTCCAATAAGCCCTTGCTTTTAAGCAGGAGAACAACTTCAGACATTGTTGGCCTTATTACAGGAGATGCTTGGGTACAAAGCAAACCAATCTCTATGATTTTCTTCACTTCTTCTGGATCATAGTCATTAGGGTCTAAGGTATTGTCCACCAACTTTAAGTGCATGCCTTTCTCATATAGTTTCCAAGCCTGCCACGTATCAAAGTGTCTTAGAGAATAAGGGGGAAGACAAAACATGACAAAACTTTGGGTGGTTTTTTGAAAAAATCTTAAAATTGCATCTAAGTTTTCTTAAGTGCAGGAGTGTCTTACTTGTTGCAGTAGGAATTCGCCTTCAACATCAGGATCAACCTTTAATTCACTGCTTTTTTGGCCACTGATGATTTCTAGAACTACAACTCCATAACTATAGGTATCAACCTTTTCTGATAATTGGCCGTGAATTGCATACTCAGGTGCAGTGTATCCTCTAACAAATGCATATTATTCATGGCAATCATAAGGACAATGATGGAGACAAAAACATGTAAATATCGCAATACAACAAAATCTGAAATAGACTAATGCAACAAGGCTGGTCCATTGACTGATGCATAAATATTATTGATGTCTTATGTGAGACATTTAATATAGTAGAAGTTTAGAAGATTAAACAAATGTAGAATTTCAACTTACAATGTTCCTGCAAATTTTGTGCTAAGATGAGACTGGTCTGTTGGTAGAAGTCTTGCCAATCCAAAATCAGAAATTCTAGGCTGAAGATGATCATCTAAGAGGATGTTGTTACTTTTTATATCTCTATGTATGATACATGCATAAAATTCCTCATGTAAATAGGCCAAACCTTTTGCCGTGCCTAAAATTATTTCATATCGTTGTTTCCAGTTGAGAGAACCTTTGTTTTGACCTGTTTCCAAAGTTTACATTGAAGGGTAAGGAAAGAGGAAGAATGAAACATGAAATCGATTCTCAAAATGTTTCAATTGTAGACCAACACAAATGTTTTCCAAGTTTTTCAATAGAACTATAACATCTGGTTAAGTTTCTGTTAGAAACGTTGATGATATATTGCTGCAATGCTGCATAGAAAATATATCCACGTTATGAACAAACAATTGATGGTAAGAACTTAATGGTTGATAAGAGGTACCAAATAAGAATTTGTCAAGACTGTTGTTCTTCATGTATTCATAAACAAGGATTTTCTCTTGGCCGTTACTGCAACATCCCAAAAGCCGAACAAGATTTCGATGATGAACATTACTTATGAGCTTCACTTCACTTTCAAAATCTTCCTCTATCCTCTTATGGTTGCCTAAAGCTAATCTCTTGACAGCAACTATTTTCCATTCTTTAGAGTGCCCTGTCCATGGTGATTAAGAATTTCAATCATGAAAGTGATTCAGAAGTTCTGCTTTTGTCTTTGGAAATACAACCTTTTACAGATTCACTTAGAAACATATTTGTTCAAGACTAGATTGAAATATGAAAAAGAAAAAAAACGCACACAAGTTTTACCTTGTAAACATCACCAAATCCTCCTTCTCCTAATTTATTTTGTTCACTGAAATTTTTTGTTGCAATCTTCAAATCCTTATACCTGTAATTAACTGGGCCTTTCAGCTCCGTTGCTCCTAATATGTCACCTGTTAAGGTAAGCACAAGTTGAAAACCCTTAACAAATGAACAAATCAGTGTGGGTAATTTGAGCCATTCCAAGTAGTCTCACCTCTGGGAACCCTCTTTGTCTTTGGTCTCATTGATTGTTTAATCAAAAGAAACACTGCAAGAACTATCAAAAGAAAAGCTACACCTCCTACAACCCCACCAATAATAGCTCTCTTCTTGCTTGAACCTATAAGACAGGAAAAAAAAACAACCTCATTTTCCACCCCCAACACTTAAAAACTAGGATTAAATGGCAATTTTTCTCTTAAATTATAGGTTTAGGAGTGTCTAAAATTCTAAACTCATATTTGGTATAACATTCCTTTTTAACATTTAAAAATAGTGTAATATTGTCCCCTACTATTAACAAACGTTAACTTTAATCATTAGTTGATTAGATATTATAGAAAAAGAATTCAAAAATTACAAATAGAACTAAAAATTATAAATTTTTATATAGTATTTATTTGTAATTTTCTGGGTCCTTTTGAGAT
The DNA here is from genome assembly GCF_029017545.1 of Prosopis cineraria. Taxonomy (NCBI): domain Eukaryota; kingdom Viridiplantae; phylum Streptophyta; class Magnoliopsida; order Fabales; family Fabaceae; genus Prosopis; species Prosopis cineraria. Next base: position 16,651,077 of record NW_026555333.1, read on the forward strand.
CATTTTCTATAATTTTTTAATCAACTAACGATCAAAGTTAATTTTTGTTAATGGTAAAGGTGAAATTGCACCATTTTTAAATATTAAAGAGGAATATTGCACCAAAAATAAGTTTAGGGTTTTAGATGCTCCTGGACCTATAGGTTAAGGGTAAATGTTTCCTTTAACCTTAAAAATCATAAAACAAAAGGCAGATATTGAATCCTACAGATGAACTGAACCTTGTGTCAAGAAGGGTGTGAAATCACCAATGGTCTGGTTATCAGGAAAGAAGGAAGAGGTGGAGTATCTCATGAAGCAGCCAGCATCAAAAGCCCTACCCTCCAATGTGGGAAGGCACATCTGCAGATTGTTGTTTCCAACCTTCAAGCAATCAAGGCAGCCACTCTCTGTGACAGAATCAACACATTGAGCAACGGCATAAATAGTAGGACCATTGTTAGGTACTTGAGTCTTTGTGGCTGCAAAGAAACCAGGAATTCTGGGTGTTGCTGTTTGGAGATTCATTAGCACTTTTTCAACTGTTGAGTCAAATGTTGTCTTATCTCCTGATGTTTGCTTCCCACAAGCCATGCCATTCCCAGGTTGTGTTGTCTGATCATAGAAACTGCTGCTCTCATACCTAATGAATCATATCAGTGTATTCTACTTCAAATTTTCTCACATAGCAATCATACAGACCAATGCAATTAGTTAATGTTCCTAAAACTGGTCAATATTCTCAGTATACTCTCCATTCAATACAATTGACTCTTATTAATGAAGAAATAGACCAACTATATGAGGGTCAAGTAATTTTATTTGTTTATTTGTTAGGAGCATTTTCAGGATATACACAATAATTACTCTTAACATTTTGCAAAATGCTTTATAAAATGAAACATAAAACCTTAAAAAATATTCATAAAAAGAGGGAGTATGATTTGCAATAAGTATGCATCCACTTCCAGATCAGATGAGTAATCCTCCATGTTTTTCTTGGAATAAATCTAAGGTATGAATGAAGCTATTGAAATTGCAGATAATCAGTTGTAAATTTTAGTTAGATCACTTGGAAAGCCAGACAAATCATCGGGGAAAAGAAATGTCTCTCAGTAGTTGTTTTATCCCATCGGCTTTTCCAGATAATTTACTTGGAATTCACATCTAATTACACACAACTTCAATTGTCTAGTTATGGAAAAAGAAGAAAAATTTAAATTAATTCAAGTTTGAAACGAGACTATTGAAATCGAATATAATCAGTCGTGAATTTTAAATAAGGTAAATCACTTGAAAGTGAGATTGCTCTCAGTGGTCCGTCAATGAAATTTCAACAATTGAAGGTTCATAATTAAAATTAACTAACTTAAATAGGATCCTTAATTGTCATTTTCTTTAAGTCTGTAGGTAGAAAACCTCATTTTCACATAAAAAATCCCAAAAGGGTTTCTTAATTTCTTTTAATAAAATATTGTTTATATATGAACGAAATTAATTTTTTCACAAACTATTATAAAATGATAAGCCCACACTAGTTATGGAATTCACTATGTTAAATTGTGTTGTGTTATAAGCCAATTCAATTATGACTCATGTAGCTTTAATTTTATCAAGCACCCAGAAGAGAAATTTACTTCAAACGAAGCATATATATGCATCCATACAAGCATAGTTCCATGTTCCTTCCATTAAAAAATTAAAAATGTAAGATAATTATTTCAAATTAATTATATTTTTTATATTACTCTTATTTAATATGGGTTAACCTTAAAATAAATATAAAGTGATTTATTCAATAAGAATACTTCTGAAAAAAAAAAGATAATGATTACATATTAAAAATTAAAAATATTTTTCAACATTCAACCTTTTAAAAAAATACCTTAAATTTTTAATGGAGAGAGTATATGAATATGTATACATGTACGTGTGCGTGTATAGTATAAATTGAAAAGAATATAAACAAAGACAGGGAAAGATAGTGGAGTAGCATGACGGATAATTAAACATTTATTAATAAACTGAATTATGCAGCTTATTCAAAGAATGGAATCATGGATTAATTATTCTACTGTTTTGTGAGGGATGCTCTAAACAATCATGCTCGTACCATTTTGCTTCTTCCAAAAATGCACAGGCAATACTCTATCATTTAATTATGTTCAATGTTCAAAAAAACAAAGAAGTTATATTCAATGTATATAAATAGTTTATTTAAATTATGATCCTTAGAAATTTTTTAAGATTATTTTACAAAGATTATAAAAAAAAAAAAGAAAGATCATTTCGCAAAAAGATTAAGATAACTGAGATAGCTTGGGGACCCTGTTCATCCAATCATTCATCCCCATTGGGACACCGATAAAAAAAACATAAGATAACCCAAAAGAAGTTTATATATATAAACTAATTTTTGTGTTCATACTTCTAAAACATTATAAATTTTAGATAAAAAATTAACTATAGAGTTCCGTTTTGTAGCCTTGTAATTCTTGAATTCCAAGTAATGATTAGCCGAACCAAAATTGCTTTAAAAAATATTATAAAAAGAAAAATTACCATTGGCTTTGATTTAATTTTTATATACAAAATTAAATTTAGTAAATCAATCAAGGAAAAAATATATCAAGAAAAATAAAATAAAATTTGTTATATATAAAATACATAATCCCCCATTTGTTAACTAACAATCCGCTAGTGCTAGATAAGTGATTCCCCACGAATTGTTGATAGATGCATCAAATATTGTTTTGTGTTTAATTTGGCTCAAACTAATGAGATTGTGAGTTTTGTGGTAACTTTATTATTGAACAATATAA
>NW_026555333.1:16653977-16720311 GCF_029017545.1 Prosopis cineraria
GAATCAAGTCAACTAATCAACCATTTCGAACAGCAGATGACAACACGATTTTCGTAGTAGAATATTCAAATACAAGCAACACGTTTAGAATCAATAATATCTTTAAAAAGGGGTATCGATTATAATATTGAAGACAAATATTTACACAAGATTTACCTTGTATACATCACCAAAGCCTCCTTCTCCTAGTTTATTTTCTTTGCTGAATTTTTTGTGGCCTTCTTAAGATCATTATACCTATAATTAATTGGGCCCTTCAACTCAGTTGCTCCTAAGATATCACCTGTAGGGAAAACCAAAGCATGGATGTGGCGTAAATTAATCATCAATTTCAAATTGAATAATAAGTCTTTAATTTCCTAGTTATCTTACCTCTATGAATCTTCTTGGATGACGTTGATCGTCTGTGCAAAGCAAATAATGCAAGAATCAAAATAAACGATCCTCCTCCAACCACTCCCCCAATAATGGCCTTCCTCTTGCTTGAACCTCCTACAAGTCAAAATCGATAAAAAAAAAAAAAAAAGTGAAAGAACCATTATGAGCATATAGTACAACATTTCTCTCGTGAGGTTCCCTGATGTAACACTCATAACAGAACAAAAACCCGACACACATAATCTGAGTTTTTAAGATACCTTGCTTCAAGAAGGGCCTAATATTAATGGTTTGATTGTCAGCAAAGAAGGCTCTAGTGGAGTATCTCATGAAACAACCAGCATCATAGGTTTTAGCATTAGAGTTGGGAAGACAGATCAAAATTTCTTAAGGCAATGTTGAGGCAATCCTGGCAGCCAATTTGTGTAAGAGTCTCAATACATTGAGCAATGGCATAAATGCTTGAACCATTACTGTTAGGAACAGACGTTTCAGTGGCTGCATAGTAACCAGTGATTCTTGGTGTTGCTATGTCCAGATCCGTTAACACTTGTTGCACAGTTGAAGCAAGTTCAGTGGCGTTTGTGATCGTCCCATTCCCAGATTATGTTGTTTCCAGCGTCTGTGTTCTGATCGAAGAATCCACTGCTCTCATACCTTGATGCAACGCCAAAAGAGAAAAAGAAACGATAAATGATATCTATCATATCCTTGTTATTATCATTTAATAAAAACTGTTACTTTTTATTGTTTCGTATTCTATTCTGACTTCCATTCCGCTAGTTACATCCAAGTCTCCTGTAATTTTTTATTGCTTCTTTAATTTTATGTGGTTTGTACATTTGTGTTAGGATTAATGTGAGGTTTGATCCGTTCTCCTGGTGATGTCGATCAGAGTTTGATTAAAGGATCTTTAAAATTTGAAGAAAATATAAGAGGTTCATTCAAGTGAGTAATATATAGTAAATAATGGACACGCCGCGCAAAATATCTCAATTGATTTTTGATTAAAAAATTACGTGTATCAACAGATTTTTGGGTATTTATAATAAATTATTTTTCCTTCCTCTTCCTCTAAAGGACAGCTTAATTAAAACTTTTAAAAAGGCCTTTCGTCTATTAAAAAATATATATACACATAAATTATTTAAAGTAGAAAACATCGAAACACAATAAAAAATAAATTTAATACCTTTTATCCACGATATATGGAATATTGGAAGACATTTCTTTGCCTTTTATTTCACTGGTATTATTATGGATCAAAATAAATATACTTCACTTATTTTAAAATTTTATCATAATCAAGCAACTATTTTCTTAGACTTGTTATCAATTATTTTCATAATTTTAATTGTTATTTAAATTGAAGAAATATTGTTATTTTTCAATACCTTCTATCTTATCCTTAAAAAATTTTCTAAATTAAAAATTGTTTTCATATTTGTCAAATATATTATTATGTAAGAATAATTTATTTCGAACCAACTAAAGTTGGCATGAAGAGTAAGGTTCTCGTTGTTTAAACAAGTAGATAGGAATTCAATCTCAACTTCTATATATGCAGCAACTTAGTTAAGAAATGTCTATATTATCCTCAATACCTTTGGCAAAATAATCTCTACTATCAATGGAGCCTACTCCTTATGTTTTTAAAAAAGAATAATTTATCTTGTTTTAGAATAAAAAATGATTTATCTTTTTCCTATTTGGTTGTGAGTGTACAGTATGTAATTGGGTGTTAATTAATATAAAATAAAGTAAACTTAAATCAATTCATAATAGTTATTGCAAGTTATGAACAATCTAACTTAGTCTCGTATCTTCTTTTTCGTTTACTTTGTGTAACTTAGTCTCGTATCTTCTTTTTAGTTTACTTTGTGTCTTATGTTTGTTGTTTTCCCCTACCCACCTAAACACTAGTTATGTAGTTAAGTTGGACTTTTATATGTACTCGTTTTATCTTTATGAAATCTGATATTTATATAAAAAATTAATCTCACTTAATTTTTTAAAAATAATAAAGTAGTTCCATGTGTCTTGTTTTGTAATGGAAATACGTATCTGTCCCCAACAAGGGAATTTTAAAAAGTCAAAGTAGGAGTTCTACGCACCTGAGGAAGCAACCTTCGTAGATGATACGAGCACCGGTAACGCCGACAGAGCAGTTGCGTATGTGAACGGCGGCGAAATCGAAGCACTTGAGACAGTCGGAGATGGAGAGGTAGTTTCTGCACTGAAAAAGGCCGTACGCTGGATTGTTACCCTTCAACCGCCTGCGCCGTCGCGAAGTGTTTACTTTGGTTGCTGATCTGCGCTCTCAGGTCTCGCAGTGTTAAGTTTAAGTTATCACTGAAGATGGACAAGTCTGTCACGTTGTATTGGCTGCACCCTAGTTTCACAAAGTTGGTCTGTGGGTCCGAAACGACGCCGTCCAGTGTCCCCCATGACCAGATTATGAAACTTAAGAGAAAGAAGATGAAGCAGGGCTTTTGCTGCAGGTATAGCAACATGGTGTTCTTGCAGAAGAGAGAGAAAGAGTGATAGAGAAGGTGAAGAATGAATGATGAAGGGAGACGCTACTTATAAGAGTAGAAAAGCAGGCGGTTTGAAAATGACAGCAAACTATATAACCTGTCTGTGTGGTGTTTCTGTGCGTGTGTATGAAGATATAGGGTTTCATTCTTCATGAATGAAGACGATTAAGATGGACGTTGACTTTTATACCGTTAAAGCCATTATATGCTTTGTATGAAGATGTAGGGTTTCACTTCTAATTGAATTACAGAATAGCCCCATTTCTTTATATTATAATTCATTTCCATCTGTTACGAAAATGTTTAATCAATATATATATATATAATAAGATTCATAACAAAACATATTATTTTCAAGTTACAAATAGTATAGTTTATTCTTCAGAATTCATCTAAGAATAATAGAACAGGTCTAGGTGGCATTTCAAATTAAGATTTCATTTTGATTGATTATAGTTAGATGACTTTAAAACACAAATTTTCATTATAACTAGATATTTTCCCCCATGTATTATATAAAATATAAGGAGTAAGCCATACTATTTATAACATGTTATAATGATATATTAAGTCGATAGGCCATGTTAAACTGAGTTTACTTAGTAGAGATTTTTAACTACGACCAAATTTTGAAAATTAAAATTTTTAATAATAATGAGCTGTAAACCACGTTCTTGTTTTATAATATAGCAGTCTTATAAAATCAGGCACCTAATTAAATTAGATCAAATAATGATTTATTATTAAAATGGACAATTATGATTATGTATGACGTCTTGAGAAGACATTGCCCGTAGAACCGATTCAGACACATGAACTTTTAAAATTCCAGATCTTATCTGTAATCGGAATCTTGGCCAAGAAATATAATTTAGGGGCTGCTATTCCCTTAAAAAATTGTTACACACAAAACACACGTATGTGCATGTGTGTGTCTATATATTTTGTTAAAAAGATAAATTGAAGACATTGTATTTGGATTTTACTATGACCAAGTCTTCTCAAACTTGTAATTAAAAAAACACTCAAAATTATTTTTGGCTCAAAAACCGAATGGATAAAAGGGCACTCTTGTTTATTCATTCAAAATTAGCTGCTATTACATTGAAACTGTGCCCTATTTATGCTGTCATGGCCAAACGAAAATAGAAGGATTAAAACGGAGGTTACACAAGTTACAAACAGGTTTTGAATGCTATTAAACGTGGGATGTTTCTAAGAAGTGAATGCAGCATTTATGCTTCCATTTCTGCAGCTCTTGTTTCTGTTTCATTGTTGAAAAAAATTAATTCTATTGGTTGCAAAAGAAAAAGAGGTTTAACTATATTTTATATTCTTTATAAAACACTATTAAAATCTATAGAATAGAAAGCTTTTTTATTTTTGCTCACAAGTATCTTTATGTTGAAGGCGATCCTATTCGAGATACGATTGGACACTAAATGGGTATCTTTTTTAGTGAAAATTTGAATTTTAGTTTATCACATTATGAAAAACTAACCCCTCTCGCTAGACCCAATCCCGCTAATAAATCTATAGAAAGCTCTACTATAGATAAATACCAATGGGAGTTAGGCATAATGGAAGGAGCAAATACCTTATAACATGATGAATCGGTATTTGAATCCTCGCTGGAAAGGGTATCCACGTACAGGTAGTGCCTGATCGTGCATTTGGTGTGATCGATTTGTATTTTATATATATATATATATATATATATATATGTTCCAGATAATTATTCTGTGGAAAGTTATATGATTTATAAGTTATAAATAATATCACTCTTCTTAGACTCTACGCAAAATATCGGAATCACTGGTTCCCTCTTATTTTGTCATTCTTCTCAACCATACTATTCATCACTTAATAAATAGAATATTATTTTTTATGCCAACTAGACAACAAAATGCTTATTAGTTACCTTTTCTTTTTGTTCTTTTCAATTTGGAAGAATTTTTAATAAAATAAATAAATGTTTTCTATGCAAGGAATCACATTATTCATAACTTAATAATATCTCTTTCCCCTTCCAACGCACAAAAATTATCTATTTTCCATGTCATAAACACAAAAAAAACTTATAAAAAGTCCAACTTGCTTGTTTTTGTTTTTATTTTATAGCCTCCGTCTACACAGCGAGGGATTCACAATGATAAAATATTTGAATACCCCAACACTATCTATTTGGCAAATACATATGTTACGTCCCCAGTTGTTGAATTAAAAAAAAAGAAAAACAAGTCATTCGTAGGGAGAAGATTCAACACTCGTAACCAACCTCATATACTAGCAGCCATCTTGGAAGGAAATTAACAACAATGAAAGCTTTGTTTATCGGATTTGGAATAGTAAATAGCCTAAATATAAATAATACTTGATTTAATTGAATAACTGTTAAAGATTTTGCTATATTTTTGGCAAAAAAAAAAGATTTTTCTATATAAATAATACTCGGAAAGTTTTAAATTTCAATTTTTTTTAAGTGACTGCATGCATAAGAGTTAAAAGATTTTTTGAATTTTTATAGAAAAATATATCTTGACAATGTTTCACTGTTGATGAAATCTAATAGCTGCAATTAAAACATTTATTAAATAAGTGAAATTAGGATACTCACCGAACCCAACTCCTTGTTTTTCTTTCCGTTTACTTTGAAGTCAGTCGCTTCTACGCAATATATATACGGCACCATTATATAGTTATATATATTGCTTTCATAACGCCTGAACTAGAAATTATTGTCTATCTTCTTCCAAAAAGTCTCTCAAGTCCACCCTCTCCAAAAACTGTTATTCTAAGTCAACCCTCTACGAAAAATACAAACCTGTAGAATATTGAACAGCGTGTTTTGAATGTAGATTACCTGTCGTAGTGCCTCAAAACATAATGTACTTAAAAAATAATGCATTTGAGAAGAATAAAATTTGTTATAAATAGAATACAAATGAAAAGGATACTTAAATTCCCGGGTTCATGTCATGGTAAAACTTTCTTCAAGTGCAAAGTCATGCTATTCATAAACTGCTATTGCGTCCTAGAGGAATTCGAAAATATTTTCAAAATTGTGTGTCGGTCATTGAATTGGTAAAGACAATTAACGATTCAAAGTTGATTGATTTGGCAATAATAAAAATAAATTGTAATTAATTAAACTAACATGTTTTTAAATTTTATAGGAAAATTTAGATTTCTTTTTTAATGATAGTAAATCAATTTTTTGACTGTTTGATTTTTACAAAGTCGTCTTGGAAATGTTCTGAACTAAGTTTCAATCTGTTGTTTATTAAGTGAACCAATGATCGATATAGTCCAATTTGTTTGTCAACCAAATATATGAATACCATGGAGTAGTAGTCCTTTTTAGCATATTTATAAGCTCCCTTAACTGCCTGCCAATGGAGATCGGTAAGAGCATGCGTGAATTGACTTAATTTATTGACAATAAAAACTCAAATAGGCTTTGTAATTAAGGCATTGGAGCTCTACAACTACTTTAGTATTGCAATTATATAACCATTTTAGTTTTATTTGTAAGTCACTTTTAATATATTTCATAAAAATCAAGAAAAAATTTAAACTTGATTAATTTTATCTAAAAATTCAATAAGTTCCTAACTTTACTACTATATTAAATATATGTACTTTAAAAATAAAATATTCTAATATTTAATAACTTTTATGATACTCCCTCCGTTAAAAAATATAAAGCATTTTTTGAGAAGTTGGATGATAAAAAATGTAAGGCATTTAATAACATATTTTATTGTCTTTTTTTAAAAATGCCCCTATTGATAATGACTTTATATTTATTATAAGGTGTTTAATAGGGGTAAATATGAAAAGATAGGATTAGTTGAAAAGTAAGTAATTACTTTATTAGAGGGTGAGATTCGATTAAAAATGCCTTATATTTTTAAACGAAAAAAGTATTTAATAGGAGTAAAAGAGTAAAAATAGACACAATAATCAAAGTTCTCAATAAATAAGATAAAAAAAATTCTCATTATTCTATAAAAAAGACTAAAGAAGGAACCAATCTAACATTTGAGCTAGCTTTGACCCGAAAACTAGAGTAGGTCAACCTGGTTTAAAGAAAAAAAAGGAAATTTAGATTAAGTCTTTCAGATGCATGATTTCTCTTCTCTAGTCTCTAATTCTCTTCTGTCTTCTCTTCTCTAATCTCTAATCTCTCCTTCATAGCCTAAGCTCAATTTCTAACTTCTCCTTCAACCTCTGCCTCCAACTTTAGCGATCTAACCTTTGACATTGAGATCAAAAGCTCATGAGTCATGACATAACAGCATGCCTCTGGCTCTAACATTTTCCTTTAAGATCACGAGCTTGTGCTGACATGCCTTTATCTCCAGCTCTAGCGGTCCAAGCATCTAGCCTTTGATGCCGAGATTCCAAGCACTATAGACAAATTAATGCTTTATTTATATATTTGTATATATAAATATTATTTTTATTTAATTTTTATGTCATCATTTCAATCTCATGTCTAATCGGTTAAACCATAAAAACTGTGACCTGTTATTTTTTTTCAGTTGAAGTCCGATCTTGAGTTTCAAAACACAACTTCCACAAAGTGATATAAAATGTCTTATATGACCGCCGTAGGATAGCAAGTTGAAGAGTGCACAAGTGCTGCAGAAAAGTCAAAAGCCTAAACTCAAAGAAACACACTTTGGACGTGTCCATGCATGGTATTAACTTTGGCAAGCACTGGATCTAAGCTAAAGCCCACAACAAGAAAATAAGGATTTCAGACCCACTTGGGACTGAAAAAAGCTTAAGTTTTCTGATCACTAATACAAAAATAAGCAGCAGCAGTCTAAGAGTAAGAAAATTAAAGCTTCTAGTATCCGTTTAAGAAGGCATTGTTCGTATTGAGCTGCCTAACTTCCAATTCCAAGTCAAGCGAACAGAACAATAGAATTCTTATTATTGAGACCTTAATTCATACAGTTATGGATGCAGTCCTAAAAATTGTGTGGTTGAAAAAGTCTGGAATTAATGGTATGTTTGGGTTAATGAGCATTTAAATTTGGATTTGGATTTGGATTTAAACCAAATCCCTCATTGGGATATACAAGAATTTATGAATTTAAATTTGATTCAAATCCAAATCCATTTTAAATTATAATTTCTTGGTAATTTTAAATTATCTCTATACCCTTGTCATTTAAAATTTTAATAACTTGCAAACATCTTGACTTTTTCTTGTTTCTACTATTAATACCTTTATGATATTCATATATTTTCTCATCCCTTGTTGATTCAAAAATAGAAATATATAAACTTGTCATTATTTTTAAATTTTTATTTTTATTTTGAATCTCAGTTCATCTCTATTCTTCATTTAAATTTTTTTAGATTATCCAAATAAAAGGTTTTAAATACATAGATTTCATATGTGAGATTTAAAATGCAAGATTTAAAATCTAAAATTCATCAATCCAAACACTACCCAAAGAAATAAATTAAAGCATGTTAGTGCTAATCATAGATGTGAATTCCTCCTCCATCAACAAGTAGAAGTTCCAAAACAATTTCCTCTAACTGAAATTAAGATACAAATAAATCTTGGAAGTTTTAATCACTCAACACTAATTTATGAACTCTTACAAAAAATATTTAAAAAAAATGTTTAGTTTTATTTTGCCTCTTCTATAACCACCCTTATCTTTTTTATTCTATTTTACTTTGATCCCTCTTCATATGCTTGGAAAACATTTGAGCGAGGCATGATGAAAACACTGTATGAGCACGGAAGCACGTAACTCTGATAATGAGCTAGCCGAAATCCAATTCATCTATTTTTTAAAAAAATGCATGTACTAGTAGTATTATTAAACTCTTCATATTAAGCATGCTTGAGGATAGTTTACTTCACCAAAATGATTTAAGCTATATTTGATTAGATACATCATAGACTTTATCTCTTTTTAATCTATCTTCTGTCTTCTAAACATAGGACTTCTTTCTTTATCTCTAACCAAAACTGAAATTTGCAACAGAAAAAATCCATTATTGTCGCTAGTTCAGGATGAATCTAGTATACATTTACCATTCTCCACTTATACTTATTTTAGGTAGAATTAATATTAAGAACTTTAACTTTTTAAATCTGATATCTGTCAACATATAGATATATAATACTCCCTCTGTCCCAAATTATAGGATACTTTTGAAAGAGTTTTTTTGTTCTAAAATATAAGATATTTTGAGTAGATTAAGGTTTTATTAAATGCATCAATTTTAATATTATCCTTTCTCTTTCTATAATTAATTTCTATCATTCACTTTTATTTTCAATATATTAAATTATAGGTATTTTGAGAAGTTTATATTTTTATTTTGGAAAGATAAGGTTATTAAGTATATTTAATGAGGCTTATTAGTATATAAAATTTTTTCTAAAAATATCTTATAATTTAAGATAAAGAAAATATAAAATTTATAAAATGTTGTACTATTCATAAATCATGGCAACTCGTTCATTTAATCAGGTCTATGAACATTTAGTTATTCTTATTTTGTAAGCACCCTACGCAGCAATACATTCAAATTGTTGACATTTTATTGTTAGAATATTTTGAGATAAAAATGAATTTCAATTGAGTAGCTTTAACTACAACCCATTTAGCAGTGACATGACATGGCTTTCAAATATCAGCCAATGACTTGATTTCCCAGCTCCACGTCTCGAATATGTGGATCTCAACATTATCTCCCATCTTTCTGGTCAACAATGGAGGGAGACAATAATGATGGATTGATGGTGGTTTTGGTTTATTGCGTTTACTGTCATAAATAAATGCTTGCGTGCAATATACGGCACCATTAAATATATAATCTTTTCCTTATATTAATATCTAATATTACAAACTAGATAATTTTTTTTTTTGGCCAGACATACTAGTTAAATTTATGCATTACAACAACAAAAATGTAGATGTCATAATATGGTTTTTTTCATCAACAAAATTAAAATCACCATCGAACATGTAAAAGAGTATCAAGTTCGTTTTCACTCTAATATAATTATTGCTGGCATTGAATAGTCTTATCTATGATAATTTTTTCATTGTTCACACGTTTGGGAAGGAAATTTTATTCAAGCGACCGTCAAACATTAAATATAAATATTTTTTTTAACAGGTGAGATTTAAACTTTAATTTATTATGTTTTGAATGTTAAGATTTGACCTCTCAAATATGAGTCACTTTAAAAATATTAAAATTTAATTAAATAAAATTATTTTAATATTATCTTTTTTTTTCTATTTAATTCTCCATCCCTCTCTCTTTTCAATTTATTAAATAAAGGATACATATTTTTAAAATTTTATATTTTTATTTTAAAAAATAATATTGTTAAATATATTTAATAAAATTTATTGATATGTAAAATTTTATTTAAAAATATTTTATGATTTAGGAAGCAAAAAGGGGAGAGAGATTTAGAATTCATATCTTCTCCCTCCAAGTAGAATTCCAAGTTCACACTATACATGCAACAACTAGTTTTCAAATTAAAGTGATGATGGATCCTAAGACTTTCCCAAACTTCCTTTTCATATATTTTTCATAATTTGCGGCTGCATTCTTTAGAATTTTGAAAATCACAAAAGATAGAGAAACACATGCATTACCCCCACTGCCTTATCATCTATATATTAAGCAGTGATTTAATTTTAAAATTGGACCAATCATTAAATCAATAAACATTAATTTAAAAATAATTTTTTAATTTTTATTACATCAATCATAATTGAATTAGTATGTTTTAAAATATTCAAAAAATATTATAATAGAAGGAAACAAAACTATTAATATCTCATGTTTTAAAAGTATATTTCAAAATTAATCCGTATAATCTTCCGCGCACAGTTGGAGCTATCTGTATAAGAATGAGAATAGGAAAAAAAAAATATTAACACGTTAATTGATACAATATATTATCCTCCCAAAATCAGTAACGGTCTCCCCTACATTATTATAAGTCTTGGTCACACCTGCCACTTGTGATAGTTGTTAGTACTAATAAAAGCATCTGAATTTCACTTAGGATGATATTCTTAAGAGGAAAACGATTAACAACAAATCTTGATATTGTCAAACAGAAGGGACACCTTTTATTTTCTTTCTTTTTTATTGTTTATATATATAATAAAAAATATAACAAGTTGCACAAATAAATTATCCATTATGTAGCCAATTATCTTAAACTTTTTTTGGTTAGTCATAGGTATCCTCTAATAGGAGGCAATCATATTTGAGATACAATTGAACACTGAATATAAGCACATCTTCTAATATTATCTTAAACTTTATATAAAGTATAAGTCTACTGTCTAATTAATTTATATTGAGAAAGCTGCATAATGGGTCGCCCACATGATTTATTCCAAATCTTAAGCGAATCACAATGTTCATAAATTATTAATAATGTAAATTTTTATAAATTGTATGTTATATATTTATTAATTAACATTGATTACAATGACATTTTATCGTGACATGATGATTATTTATACATGGAATTCATGATGACAACATTTCATGAAAGGTATAGATTATATGTGAACTATCGGGTATACAGAAAAAATAAAATATCAACATTTTATTATATGGGCCACTTAATTAATAAAACGTATCAGTTCGAATATTTAATTCCTTGCCACCTCCTTTTTTTGGCAAAGATTCCTTACCATCTCTCTTTCTCTCTCTAAAAATTATCACGCAATTAATATTCTATCGTTTAATTAGTTTCTTTACTTTAATTTAATATCAATGCAAATTATATATGATTTATAGTTGTCAAATTCTCAAGTTAACTCTACAAGTTTAATATTTTTATATTTTTAGCTTATAAAATTATGTCAATTTAATCATAAACTCAAACTAAATATAAAATCGATTAAACTCGTTAGTTTATCTTTAAATTTATCGTTTTTATATTTCTAACTTACAAAATCATGTCAATTAATTCATAAACTCAAGTTAGATGCAAGCTTGATTAAATTTCTTAAGCTCGTTAATTATTTTGTTTAGTTGAGCGAGTTAAGTATATATTATGAAGAATTCAGTTCATAAAAGTTATAAGACTTGGTTCAAAGAAAAAAAAAACTTGAAATACAAAAAGCAATATTAATAAAAAAAAAAAAAATACCAAAAATAAGTTCCTCTATTTTAAAATTTTTATGTCTTGTATATTAAAATTTATCTTTGTAGATGAGTTTAATTTCAAAAATTTATATTTTTAATATATTTAAATTAAATTACAATCATATTTTAATGACTATTTATTAACAGAAGTAAATTCTTATGGGTTTATGATCCGAGTTTGTGATATGAATTTACATTTCTGTCACGAGTTTACTTAAACTTATAAGTTTAATAACCTTGATTTGATCATTGTGGTTAGTGGTCTCATTCCCCTTGAAATTTTACATAATTTCAAAAGGAGAAATTTTTAAATGAATTGGATGCACCAAGTTATCCATGGTGTCTCCAAAAAAATATTATAGATGATTGTAAGTATAAATTGATTAAATTATTGATAATAGCAGAGAAAGAAAAGCCAATAAGCTAAAGAGGCATTCTATTCAAAAACTAAAATCATTAAAAATAAATGATACACAAAATTTTAACATCTCTATTAAAAAATGTAAAACATTTTTAATCGAATTACACTTTCAATAATGTAATTACTTATTTTTAAACTAACCCAATCTTTTTATATTTACTCCTATTTAATAGATGTTTCACCTTAAAATAAATATAAAATAATATATTTAATAGGATACTTTTAAAAAAGGATAATGATTATACATCAAAATATTAAAAATGTCTTATATTTTTTAATATCTAATTTTTTTAAAAAATATTTTATATTTTTAAATAAATTGAGTATTTGATTGAATTAGTGTAATGTGACATTTTTTTATTGGAAAGGTCATAGACAACGTGCTACCATCATCCAATAATTTTTTAATACAGAAGACTCGCTTGTAAATAAAGGGGTGTAAATTAATAATAGTAACGAATTATATTTAAACAGATCATGGATGTATGTACTCATCTTTGGACACGTGTCTATTTTTTTACTAATATTTTATTTTATCCAAGACGATTGTCAAACGCATAATATCACTCATTTTCGTTGCCGTCAACTTCAAAAACGATTACTGACAAGGAATCCATAGCCAGAGAAGCCATTTGATCTCTCTCTCTCTCTCCCCTCCTCCTCCTCCTCCTCCTCCTCTTCTCTAACAAAGCATGCTCCAATCTACTAATCTCCTTCCCTTATTCTTCTTCTTCGTGTGCTGGTCATGCGGGACTCTAAACGTCGTGGTTTCGGAGCCACAGACCAATCTTCTGTACACTGCGTGCAGCCCATACTACGAATTCGTGATCTCCAACTTCAGCATCTTCAGTGAGAACCTAAACGCAACGTTTCGAGACCTGAGAGAGCAGGTGAAGGACCAAAACAAGCACTTCGCTACGTCGCAGGTAGGAGACCAGAACAACCCAGCTTCCTCTCTTTTCCAATGCAGAGACTACCTCTCCATCGCCGACTGCGTCGCCTGCTTCGACGTTGCTGCCGTTCAGATCCGCAACTGCTCCGCTGGGACTCATGGTGCTCGCGTCGTCTACGACGGCTGCTTTCTCAGGTACCGACCCCACAAGTTCAAGTTTGACTTCTTAATTGAATAATATCCCACGGTCCTAGATTACAATACACTTTTGAACAAAATCTCATATACTAATTAAATTTATTAGATATATTTTATAATTTATTTTTTTCAAGATAAAAATATAAATATTTAAAAATACTCTTCATTTAATACTTCATTAATAAAAAAAAATATTGAAGAGAAAGAATATATTGAAAAGGTAATTTTAGAAAAGTATTATTAATGAAAATTTATTTTTATCAAAGTGTCTTATATTTTAGGACGCTAAATCATTTTTAAAAATATTTTATAATTTGAGACGAAGGGAGTAACATTTACGAGCCACTTAGTAACACATGTACTGCAGATTAGGAACCGATTTTGGAATGAACACTACCACCAAGGTGAAAAGATCTGGATGGTTTAGATTTTAATCTAACTGTCTAGACTTAAAGAATTATTTTTTTAGAATAAAAAATATGAAAATTTTAATAAATACTCAAAATTTTAATTTCATTGCCAGCCACATTATTGTATTTGCTTGTGTATCGCATTGACTAGTGATTAACTAATTATTATTGATTTTTAAGTAATAAAAATAGAGACCTGAGCAAAATATAATATCTAAGAACTCAGATTTTTTAATTATTTTCAAAATAAAAACTAAATTTACTTATTAAGTTTTATAGGATTTGCTGTGATGAGTAGTGAAGAATGTTACAATTTGAAGTAACTTTTTCACGGTCATTAATAGTAATTTTAATTGCAAATAGACCAACGTTCAAAATTGATTATCCCAACCATACTAGCTAGCTTTCCATATCCAGAAATTCTCTGAAGCATTTTTGACATAAGAAACAGATAGAATTAAAAAAAAAAAAAACAAAGAGGGATATATTATAAGTCTCGTCTCTAGACTATACAAGTATTAAAGACAACGTTTACGATACTTCTCTATTTCACCCTCTAAAGTACTTGAAACTTGAAAGAACCTAAATTACTGTTTTAATTAGTTATAATTTATAGTATTGGAAAGTCCTTTATTTGTGCCTTTCCATATATACAAAATTGCTAGATTATTCACCTTCATCATTCTCCCGATTCGGTGTACCTTCATGCGCACTAGACCATCAATAAAATTGGAAAAATGATGTGTGATACGTTTTCTGGTTTGTTAAGGTACGAGGTCAGCACTTTCTTCAGTGAGACAACCTCATTCAATGCTGTATCGTGCGGGAATCGTAGTGCAGGAGATCAAGCCACAGAATTCACGTCAGCTACCCAAAAATTGCTAACGAATCTGCAAGCGACAACGCCCACAATCACTGGCTTTTATGCAGCTAGCAAGACCCAAGTGCCTAATAATGGTGGAACTATATATGCCTTCGCTCAATGTATTGAAACTATCACACAAAGTGCTTGCCTGGATTGCCTCAACTCTGGATATAGCAATATGCAGACTTGTCTTCCCAATTCAGATGGCAGGGCTTATGCTGCTGGCTGCTTCATGAGATACTCCACCACTTCCTTCTTTCCTGATAACCAAACCATTGATACTATTCCCTTGGTCAAACAAGGTACAATTCATTCCAGGATTTAAGTATATATAAGGAAAAATACAATTGCTGATCCCTATACTTTTATCTTTTTTGGTTTTAGTCCTTATATTTTCTTTTCATTACTCTAAGTCCCTTAAGTTTTATTTGTCTGCAACTCTAATCCTTATCATCATTGACAAAGTTAAATCTATCGTGATATATAATTATGTCAATCCAATAGCTGAATTGGAAAAATTTACAATGAGTTGTCCATTATAAGAGCAAAATGGCTACTAACCTTTTTATTGGAATGTCCTAGTTGTCATGTCTACTTCCCTTTAAAGCTGCATCCATTGCTTGTTTAAAGATTTTGATTTCATATCTTGCTTTTTTTTTGCCTTCTACTCATTTTTTATACAATTCATCATAATTTTAATAAGCCAACACAGGAAGTAATGGAGTTTATGTACATGTTAGCTACTGTTAAGCCCTTATGATCATATTTATAAATAGGGACTAAGATTGCATACAGATAAAATTTAAATGACTTGAAGGAACAAAAAAAGAATACAAGGTCTAATATCAAAACATACTAAAAGTATAGGGACTAACAAGTATATTTTTCCTAGATATAATTATAGATATTTCAGAAGTGATATATATATATATATGTATGTATGTATGTATGTATGTATGTATGTATGTATGTATGTATGTATAGTGTTTATAGTGAGTGGCTTAATCACTTGGAAATGAGGTACCTGTCTTGGTTGCAGGTCGTAGTAGCAATAATAAGGGGGCTATTATTGGTGGTGTGCTTGGAGCTGTGGTTGTTGTTTTGGTGGTCCTTGCATTACTTGTTTGGATCAAACGACCAAAAAAGCCAAAAAGTGTTCCTAGAGGTAAATAATTTGAAAAGTCATTAACTACCGTCTATTGAGTTGTGATATTAAAATGTGATCCTTTGCTTTTCACAGAAAGAGGACGTTATGGAGTTTAGAGTTTATTATATATGAAGTGACGAATCCTTGACTGGTTTTACCAATTTGTGAAGAGATCACTTTGGCTGATATTTTCCTTAACAGATGACATACCTGGAGCAAGCAAGTTGAAACCACCAGTAACTTACAATTATAGGGACTTGAAGCTTGCAACAAAAAATTTTAGTGTAGAAAATAAACTAGGAGCGGGAGGGTTTGGTACTGTATACAAGGTAAGTTTGATTTGACTTTCAATATTTTGATATGGATCATGACATAAAGCAAAAATGTTTCAAATTGAGTTTTACAGTGCTGTAAAACGTTTAAGTTTTGCAAAGGACAAAGACAGAATTAATAATACTTTCATGATTAGAAATTTTTAATAATCATGGACAGGGTAACTTGAAGAACGGGAAAGTAGTGGCGATCAAAAAATTAACTTTACGAAACTCCCAAAAAATGGAGGAAGAGTTTGAGAGCGAAGTGAAGCTGATAAGTAATGTTCATCATCGAAATCTTATTCGACTTCTGGGATGCTCTAGTAAAGGAGATCAAAGAATCCTTGTTTATGAATACATGAAAAACACCAGCCTTGATCGATTCTTATTTGGTAAGTTATATCAACCTAAAAAACTTTTATACCGTTCTTAAAAAAAAATAAGCTACTATACTTCTTAATAACATCATAACAGATGGACATATTTCCAACATAACATGTCATTGACTCCAGTAATTAACAATAACTTATATTTCATAATTTGTTGACTAGTTTGATAAACAAATAGATCAGTTACGTACCTATACTTCAACATTCTGAGATATATCTTTCTCGTTTTACCCTTATCTTTTTCCCACCCTCAATATGTGTAAACTTGGGAAACAGGTAAAAGGAGAGGTTTTCTCGATTGGAAGCAGAGATTTGATATTATTTTAGGAACAGCAAGGGGATTAGCCTACTTACATGAAGAATTTCATGTTCGTATAATACATAGAGATATAAAGACCAACAACATCCTTTTAGATGATGATCTTCAGCCCAAAATTGCTGATTTTGGATTGGCAAGACTCATACCTGAAGACAAATCTCATCTTAATACAAAATTTGTTGGAACATTGTAAGTTGAAACAATTGCATTTTTATCAAGTTTTGTTATATTACTAAATCAGACATGCATGATACTATGTGTTCGTGTCAATGGAAGCTCTTAGAACCTGTACATAGTTTTAATGATACCTTTTCCCTTTGTCCTGTTTTCTATAGAGCATGAATTCTTCAAATCAATTAGCATGATGTAGTAAGTTACTTGTCAAACGTCTATATTCCTATTCCATGCATGGAAAATGTCTATATTACAGATTTTGTTGGATCCCAATATTTACTTATTCATGTTAGAGACAATATCATAATCAATTACATATCATTCATGTTAGGGGGTACACAGCACCTGAATATGCAATTCATGGCCAATTATCGCAGAAAGCTGATGTTTTCAGCTATGGCGTTGTAGTCTTGGAAATCATCAGTGGTCAAAGAAGTGAAGAATTGAAGGTCCATGGTGAAGTTGAAGGCGAATTCCTCCTTCAAAAAGTAAGAAAATTTTCATAACTATTTTAAATAAGCATTTTAAATTTCTAAAAAAAAATGGAGGACTTATTTAACAACTCAATATTTTACAACACGCCTAACTCTTTTATAAAAGCACTTATCTAATAAAAATTAATAAAAATGTTAACCTATGTTTTTGCCTTGTTTACCACTCTTATTCCATTTCATCTTAAACCCACTTGACAGGCTTGGAAATTATATGAGAGAGGAATCCACTTAGAGTTGGTGGACAATACCTTAGACCTTAATGAGGATGATGCAGAAGAAGTGAAGAAAGTCATGGAGATTGGTTTGCTTTGCACTCAAGCATTTGCTGACATAAGGCCAACAATGTCAGAAGTAGTTGTTTTTCTCCAAAACAAGGCCTTATCAGAGAACTTAAAACCCACCATGCCTCTCTTGATTCAAACTAATTAATTAGAGCTCCAACGGAGGCTCCTTAATTATCCTCTCTGCTGCATCCTCTACTACATGCATCTAATATACTGTCAATATTGCGTTCTACAGAAACGTGTGGTTTTAGTGTGACTTGGAGTTCCTAATCATAGAAGAAAGAGAAAATGGAAAGTAATGATCCTTCATTCCATATACCACTTTGTATAAATTAAAGTCTTCTCACTTGAACTTCGATTAAATTATATTTTGTTTGGCTTTCATTGTGAAGATGTTTATGAGATGTATAGCTTTTCAGAAAATGGATCCACGCAATGATTATAGTTGTTGCTCGGTGGAAAAATTGAAAACATGACAAGTCTCCCATGTCATTTTTGGTAACCTTTTAAAATTCACTTTACTTTAACATGAATCAATACTAATGTACTAATATATATGATCATCAATACATCCATCAATACGTAAGAAGTCAAAAATAATTATCACATTATGTTTGATAATTTAATTTCTTTCTGTTGTAACTATTAAATGTACACATCAAGTAATTATAATAATTAATCACAGCTATATAAATGTGTAAGTGACAAGCCTTAATTTTTTATTAATATGAAATTTTAATAGTGACTAGACATGAAAAAGCTGGGTGCAATGTGGGATCCTAATGTTTTGCCACTTTTGGGCAAACACTTAGTGTGTTTAGATTAAGGAGGATTTAGATTTGAATCAAATCTCTCATTTGAATATATAAAAATTTATGAATTTAGATTTGGTTCAAATCCAAATCCATTTGAAATTATAATTTCTTTATAATTTTAATTTTTCTTTGTATCCTAGTTTTTTAAAATTCTAATCACTTTAAACATTTTGTTCTCTTCGTATTTTTAATATTAATTAAAAAACTAAATTTGTCACTTTTAATTTGTTATTTTTATTTTGAATCTCAATTCATCTCTCATATTCATTTAAAATTTTTTAATTAAACTATTTAAACAAATGATTTTAAATACATGAATTTCAAATGTGATATTTAAAATACAAGATTTCAAAATCTAAAATATAAGTCCATCAATAAGATTATTCAAATTTGGTCATCAGAAATATATTATAGATGGTCATTCTCATTGAGAACATGTGTGTCTATGATCTATAATAAAAATGGAGAGAGTTGCACTGTTTCCAAATCCTGAATAGTACTCCTTCCGTTCAAAAATATAAGATATATTTAACTAAATCTCACCCTCAATAAAATAATTACCTACTTTTCAACTAACCTTATCTTTTTATATTTACCCCTATTAAATACCTTATAATAAATATAAAGTCATTATCAATAGGAGCACTTTTGAAAAAAAAAAGGCAATGATTACACCTCGAAAGACTAAAAATACCTTACATTTTTTAACATTCAACTCATTAAAAAATGTCTTATATTTTTTAACAGAAGAAGTACACATCTCACTCTTTAGGATTATTCATGCATATTGGTAGTATTTTATTCTTTTTTTTTTTTCATTCTTTCCGTGATTATATTTTCCATGAAAGGGATGGATTGGAAAAGAGAAAGAGAATGAAATTGACTATTTTCTGGATAGTTTCAGAAAAGAAAAAAACATTAATTTAATTAATCTAGTCACTAGTCCTCTGAGGGTAAGTAGTTTTTGGTTTTGAAAATGAAAAGTTGACTTCCAACCCAATGCTCATCTTCATGCGCGGACCATTTAAAAGTTGTTCTTTCCTTTTCCAATGTTAAAAGTAAACTTTATTCCCATGAAGAGGGCCCAGATGTAAAGGCTCAATGGCGGCTTTGGTACATAGAAATTACAGTTTTTTTTTTTCAGAATAAAATGAAAGCGAGAAAAATATCTTCACTTTTATTATGTTTGGTATATGGCAAAAGGAATTTATTAAGGAGAAATAAAAAATCCCAAGTTTATGGGAGAGATGAAAAGTATATTTTAAAAAAATGTTAATAATATAAAGACGAATTTTAAAAAAATCGGAGAAAAAGTAAAAATAATCTGGCAGCTCTTGTAAATTGTGAATAACATGATTTTGGATCATATTTAGACTTTGTTTGGATGCTAAATAAGCTGACATGCATTTTTGGGCAATGGAATGCAAACAAAGCCGTATAATATAACATATTGATCAAGATTTTTGGGTTTACATTGGGTATAATGACTCCTATTAAAAAAAGAATCAAAATTAAAAAGATCTAGTTAAATGATTGATGATGTTTGAAGAAAAATATTTTAAATTTGCAAATAAGATGTGTTTTTGTACCAATAAGGTTAGGTCTATGTGTTTAATTGAAAAGGCTGGTCCCCATTATTGCAAGCCCGGACTAATTGGCCAGGTTTACCAGTGAACAAGTCACCTAGCTAGTCCAATTAATTTAACAAATTGGTTTCAACCTTGTGCGTTCAATGGGCTGAGTCAGGTTATATTTTATTATTTTTTATTCTTTTCTCTGCCCTTTTGAAAATATTGAACCCTAAATTTCTTAATTAACATATTTAATGTTGTTGTATTTTATTATTATTAGAAACTTATATTTAATATTTGTATAAGAATTTATGAATGAGTTTTTTATTTACTTGAGAATTACTAATTTTTTTTATTGAAATATCACTATTTTCATTGTCAAATATAAATATTTTTGTATATTTCAATTAAATTATACTAATTCCATCCCAAATTATAAGATATTTTAAAAAAAAATTTATTGTTTTAGATAAGACACATGATAAAAATAAGATTTTCTTAATGATACTTTTTCAGTATTATCCTTTCTATATATTTTCTCTCTTTAATTTTTTAATATTAGTAGAGTATTTAGTGAACAGAATTTTAAACTATCACGCCCCAAAAATTGGAGAGCGACCGGCACGGAATATGAACCGTTTCACACATCCTTGTAAGCCTTAAATCATAAATTCACTCTATTTCTAAAATTAAATTAGATTTATATTGAAACTATAACACTTTTGATACTAATAATTATAACAAAATTTTAACATGTTCATAAAAATTTTGATAAAACCCCTTCTGTAAATAAAATCTCTCAAAATTTCTACAATACATTGATGCACTCAATATATCAAATAAATCAGGAGGTTAGCTCCTTCCAGCCGTTAGACAGCATATATATCAAAATAAAAGTCCTAGTTATAGCTTATGTGGAGCACCTAATCATACTTTCCAAAAATAAAATAAAATAAAATAAGATATATAAATATTTATAATTACATCAAAAGAAAAATTTCAATTAACCCTCCACCTGTCTATAAGTGCTCAAGGATCAACAGGAAGATCAATTTCAACTAAAGAATCTGAGATTAAAATAATTTTTTAGTGAATAACGTCCCAACAATAAACAATAGAACATAAATAAAATAAAAAGTTTGAAATAGTTATATAAGTTAAATAGATAAAATTTTCATAAAAATTTACTTTAAAATAAAATGGCTCTATAAATTTCAAATAAAATCTCAAATCATTGAACTATCTTAGCAAATGATAATATCACTTAATTCAAGAAAGCATATAAATGAAATAAATATTTATAAATAAATTTCTAAATAAAACCAATAGTATATGAAATCATTAAATGATTGGATTCATAATTATCGAAACTTATCAGAACAATTAACAAACATGGACACACAGTCCGCGAAAGTAAATAACCAAACGTAGCTTATGTTATGAAAACAAATATGAATACACAGTCCACGAGGATAAGTAATCAAACATAACTGAAGCCACAAAACAAATGTAGACGCACAGTCCATGAGGGTATGTAATCAAACGTAGTTGAAGTTACGAAACAAACGTGAGTACGATGGTAAGTAACCAAACGCGGCTTATACTACGAAAACAAATGTGAACACACAGTCCACGAAGGTAAGTAACCAAACGTAGCTAAAGCCATAAAACAAATATGGACACACAGTCCACGATGGTATATAACTAAATGCAGCCGAAGTTACGAAACAAACATGAGTACGATGCTCATGAATAACCATCCTTCCGTTCCACGTGCATTGGCCATCGCACGGGGCTAGCACCTCCTACAAACACCCTACTAGCTAAGTATACTATAGCACGCCAAGGGCTAACGGAACTGCCGTTAGCAATCAGTGTTCTGTATAAAGTTTCTTTTTAAAACCATTTTCAAACATGTAAGAAAATCATCACTTTCAAAATACAATTCTCATTCTCAAAATCAAACTCGCATGAATACTTTTAAGTATTAAAACTTTCCAAAATCAAATTTTATATCCAATGCTCATGCTTGTATTTATTGAATAATCAAAAATTTTTAATGCTAATGAAAAGAAATTTTATTAATCCTGAAAGAATATCTCATAAGGATAAAACATTCATATGCTATGATGAATCGTTTTTCACCACTAATCAACATAATTATTATTAAAATAATCAATGTAAAAAATAAATTTGAATAAGAAAAATTTATTAATAAATTAGTTGGGACACTATCCACTTACCTGTAGAATCTTCAAAACTCAAATTCATTTCTTACAACTCTAATCGAGCTACCTTCCTTATAATTACCCTATAAAGTATAATAAGATTTTAATGAACTTTACTTTTGAATCAACAAATCTCTTTAAAGGAAATCCATTCAACAAAATAAAAAAAAAACTTTGAAATTTTAGCAACAACATTTATACATAAAAGGTTTTTCTTTAGGCTTTTTACCAAGCATCTAATGTACGACATTCCAAACCATTGAATAAATATATAATCTTTAATTCTCTTGACCAATCATTTTCAAATATTCAAGTATGACTTCTAAATTGATAATATACCTTGTACACTCTTTAGCCTTATAACTCTCAATAATTCTAAGGCCTTCGATAAGATCTCAATAATTCCTTTAATGAACTCCTTTTCAAAAGTTCAATTTAGATTTATAGCTAATAATGTTTAAGCACTATCATTTATGTCACTAATTTCCTCCATAATGCTTTAGCCATATCAACCAATTTACTTGAGATAACATTTTCTCTTCAGTACATTGTTTCCAACCATACAATTAGAATTTTCCAACCTATCATATTATATCCAACATTTTATTAATAACCATTCTATCCCTAAGAATTTAAAGTCACATATAAATTCATAACGATTAAATTTCTTTAATTTGTAACTTACAAGCTAAATTCATGGATCAATAACACTCAAACTAAATGTTTTCTATCACAATAACGAATCACATTTCATAAATCTAAGATATTCAAGCAAAACTATCCTAGAGGCATTTTATCGAATACTTATCATCCATTAATTCTCAGATTAACACCAAACCTCTTCCCCTTAAATCTCATCTCCTACAAATCCCAAAATTGATATTAAACTCAATCAGCCAATCCTAATTTCAATTCTTCAATAGAAAAAAATTCAATTGGACCTTAAAAAAAATTAAATCTAATTCCTCTTCTTCAACATAAACATAAGTGCATTTATCTACCAAAAATCACACTCTTAGAACTAAATTTTTAGCTTGTTTAAATCCGATTACTCCTCCTGTTTATACATAGCAACAATAAAAAAATAAGTCACAACTCAGCCATATAACACACTCACATTTTCAGTGAGAAAAATAAGACCCCAAACACCCATCTCAATCAGCGAAGTTAGCAGTAAGATGAGGAAGTTAACTAAGCAAAATAGGGGATGAAACTGACGCACCATGGCTACCCACCCTTGAACACAGTGACAACGTTGAACTAAGAAGAAACAAGGGAAGCCATCGCACGGTCAAGGAAGAGCAAAGGAGGAAGAAGATCGCAAACCCACAACAGTACTTGTAACAGCAGCGAACCAATACCTGTAACAGCAGTGGACCAATGGAGGGGAAGAAGGACGAGCTCCACACATTATCACCTAGACGACACCGAAGGAGGGAGAAGAAGGAATCACGATGAAGCCTGAGCAAGGAGCGAGTAGATCGACTTGCAACAACAAATTCCGGTGATCTGAAGATAGTAGCTAAGGAGGAAGAAGAGGCAAAGACCAAGCACACTTCATCAATAATGAGCAGAAATCGGCAGTAACTAGAGACAGGGGAAATGAGAAGCAGTGTCATTTCACGGCAGATCCTCAACAGAGAAGAAACAAGCAAGCTCAGCTACAATGAGGGAAGAAATGAAGAACAACAGCGAGGAGGAGATGAGCAGAGAATGAACGAAAGATTTCTCTAACTCTCGGTGATTCTAGATTTGTCAAAAATGCCGAAGGAGAAGGGAAAAAATGAGGTGGCGCGTGCATATTGATCGAGAGAGAGAGAGAATATAAACAGGTCTTTATGAAATTGTAAAAATTACAAAAAGAGGGCCCAAAATTTTTTCTAATAACATAAAAGACACAAGTACTTTGGTAATTTTCTTAAAATTTTAAACTAAATAAAATTAATTTATTACTAACAAAAATTAAAACTTTAGACCTTCAAGTAAGCTATTAGCATAAGTTCCAGTAACTCACCCTTCCATTTTTCATAAAAACTAATTTAAAGAAAATATAAATTAGGAGAATTCTTCTTTTTTTCTTTTTTCTTTTTTTTGTCATTACATAAAAGTTTATATTTTTATCTTAAAAAAATAATAGTGTAAAGTATATTTAATGAGCTTTGTTGATATGTACAAAGGGAGTATTATTTTAATGGCTAAAATGCATAAAACCCTCGTAAATTTTGATATAGTTGCATATAACTCCTCTTACCTTTAAAACTTTAAAGTTAACCCTTAACCTTTAATTTTGTTTCTTAAGACCTCTTATTGTTAATTATGTTATTTTTTTATAAAATTAATTTTATTATTTTTTCATGAGGGTTAAAATATCATTCAACTAAAAAATATTACTCCCTCCGTTAAAAAATATAAGATATTTTTAATCGAATCACACCCCCTAATAAAGTAGTTACCTACTTTTTAACTAACCCTATCTTTCATATTTATCCACATTAAATACCATATAATAAATATAAAGTTATTATCAATAGGGGTACTTTTTAAAAAAAGGCAATAATTACACCTCAAAAGATTAAAAATGTCTTACATTTTTTAATATCTAACTCTTCAAAAAATGCCTTATATTTTTTAACGGAGGGAGTATTAAACAAAAATATTATATTGTATAACTATTTATAATAAATTTTTTATATTTTTTTAGATAGTTGAGGCATTGATAATAGCAAAAAATATGCTATTATCACTGTACAAAATTTTAAATATTTACATTTATATTAATTTTATTCATGTTTTTTTGTTACCAATGGTATATAATTTTATTGTTTCAAAAGATAAATGTTTACTTATATTTTTCTGTTAGATTAATGTAATACACATGGCTAAAATATTTAAAATTTTAAATATTACTAAGTTAGATTAATTTATCTTTCAATCCAAGAAAACTATGCTCCATTGATAATAAAAAAAATAGATGAAACTAATACAAAAGTAAATATTTAAAATTTTATATGGTGATAATAACATTTATTTTGGCTATTATCAATGCCTCAACTATCCAAAAAATATAAAAAAAAAAAACTAATTGACCAGAGTTCTACAATATAATATCTTATTTAATAACATTTTTTAGTTAAATGATATTTAAACCTTTATGAAAAAATAATATAATAAAAAGCATGGGGTTTAAAGGTTAGGAGTTTAATTTTAAAATTTTAAAAATAAGGATAGCTATATGTAACTACTTTAAAATTTAGAGAAATTTTATATATTTTAATTTATTTTAATTGTTATTGATTTGATTCTAGGAAAACCCTTAGTTAGACTAATATAATTTTTAATACCTTACTAATCTCTCATAATGTGGCTATCTAATGTTTAAATTATGATTTCGATATTTATATTTAATATTCAAACTGTTTCAAACAATATTACCTGAAATAAAGAGAATATGTGAGTAATAAAAAAATAAAAGCGCTTTTGTATAATTTGTTTTAGTCTTTTCCAAACGCCTGCCAAGCCTTTTCTTATCCTCCATCATTAAAGGCGACTACTTTTCTTGATCTTCCTTCTCTCCATCATGACACGTTGACCCCACTTGCCAGTCATCAATCATTCACTACTCCGTTAATCTACAGCTACTTGATTTGACCTTCCTCATTTCTCTCTTCATCTTCTTTCTCTTAACAGTTCACACAGACCTAAACCAACACGTTAACGTATATCTCATATCTCCATTGACCAAAATCCCACAAAACCATGCTTCACCCTGTTGCGCTCCTTCTTCCCTCATTCGCTAACTTCATATTCTGGTCATGCTGGTCCCTTCACGGCGTCGTTTCTGAGCCCCAGAGCAATCTTCTTAGCCGTGCCTGCCTCCAATATAACAGAGATGAGTATGATACCAAGTCCTTCAATGACAGCGTAAACGCAGCGTTTCGAGACCTCCCAGATCAGGTCGTGAACCAGAGCAAGTTCTTTACCACGACGCAGCAAACTGACGGAGCCCTCCCCGTTTACGGTATTTCTCAGTGCAGAAACTACCTCTCCGTCGTCGACTGTGTCGCCTGTTTCACCGATGCCGTCGGGTAAATCCGAAACTGCTCCGCCGGGACTAACTTTGCCAGTGTCATCTACGACGGCTGCTTCGTCAGGTACGGCCACTTCCCTTCTAAGTTGTTTTAATAAATATTATTATGTTATTTTTATTTCTTAAATTACCTTGTTATTTGTGTAAATATTTTCTTAAATTGAAGGATAAACCTAGGAGATTATTTCATCTTTTTATCCGATTCCTTATAATTAGAATCAGAGTAATGCTTTTGATACAATATAATGCGTGCGTTGCTCCATTAGGAATGGCAGTTTTGTAAAATGAAAAAGAAATGGCACCCTCAATATTTTGTATTATTCCTTAATCAAGGCTATTAGTTGTTACAATACGCCATGTATTTTTTTTTTTTTTGGGCCAACGTTGCAATACGACATCTAGCTGGGTAGGATCCACAAGAGATGTTATGAATAAACATTTTTTAAATGCTCCAAAATTAAGGAGTAGGAAGGAAGAATATAATTAAGATACATACATACAATTTCTTAATGATTTAAGATGCCTTTACGAACTTCAAATATCTCAAAAAAGATTCTTATATAATATTTGATGCATATAAAATATTTTTTAGAAAATAAATTTTGAAAATATATCTAGAAAAGAAATGTAATAAGTGTATTCTTAATTCCCTTTTAATAAACACTTTTATGTATATCAAACCTTGCCTTAAGTTGCTCAGGCTCAGATAATTAGTAATGGCGTGCTTTTAAAATGCCTTTATTTGTCTCTAATTTATAATCTTCATAATTTAGCATTTATATTATTTTTCTACATATTTTATTTCTAATTCAATCAATAATTTTTAGTGGATTTGATAAAATATATTATCTCCTCTCTACTGATTTCCCTTCCTTTTCCTCAGTCAAAACCTCGTCACATGGACCTCTTCCATTAATTTTTTTTTTCTTCCTTTTTATTTTATTCTTTCTCCTTTACTTGCGAAAATCAAATCTTATCCTCCACTTCGCTTTCTCTTTCGTTCACGTCTCCCCCCCCCCCCTTTTTTTTCTCTAGTTCAATCAGTGTCTCGTTCATTAATTTTAAATCTTTACACACTAAAACAACCACCAAAACGTAGGATTTGAATTCGGTGAATGTACTTAACACAAGCATTGAGTGCCTATACCATCTGAGTCGTTAAAATTTAAATTAACAATTCAGATAAACTCACTCATTTATTAATCTTTAATAAAGTATGAATTTATAATTATTTATTTGAATTTTAACTATTTAAATAGTATAGATACTCAATGCCTGTATTAAATACAGTCACCAAATCTAAATCTTTAAAATGTATCCCTTCATATACTGAACATTTTTTTTTAAACTATGAGCCTCTAATGTGCACTAGTACAAAATTTGGCTTTTACAGGGGACTTTTTACATCAGTTGGAAGGCAAACGATGTAAAAAGTTCAGGCGGTGGCAATTTTGTAATATTAGCCATGATTATTAGACTTTTTACATTGGGTGCTTTTTCACCCGATGTAAAAAGTACTTTCTACATCGGGTAGAAAAGCACCCGATGTAGAAAGTATACTTTTTACATCGGGTGATAGAGCACCTGATATAAAAAGGACTTTAAATTTTTTAAAAAATTAAAAAAATACACACTTTTTACATTAGGTGCTTTTCTACCCGATGTAGAAAGTACTTTCTACATCAGGTGGAAACACTCGATGTAAAAAGTATACTTTTTACATCGGGTGATAGAGCACCCAATATAAAAAGTACTTTGAATTTTTTAAAAAATTAAAAAAATACACACTTTTTACATCGAGTGCTTTTCTACCCGATGTAGAAAGTAAACTTTTACATCGGGCACTCTATCACCTGATGTAAAAAGTATTTTGAATTTTAAAAAATATTAAAAAAATAAATACTTTTTACATCGGTTTTAGTGGTAACCGATGTAAAAAGTATTATCTACATTAGTTACCCTAGCAACCGATATAAAAAGTCATTTAAAGTTTTAGTTCTCATCATTGTCCCCGCACAGAACATGTTTTGCATCATTTTCCTCCTTGTCTTCTTCTCTCCTCGCCTCCATATTGTGTTGCCGTCCTCTCCTCCTCCTCCTCCTCATCCCTTTTCCCTAAACAAGATACCTAAAATTCAAGATCCATTTTGTCCAAATCCTTCTCCTCCTTCCTCCAAAGTTATTTTCGCATATTCACAGGACAGTTTTAGTAAATCTACTCTTACAGGTTTGTTAACCATTGGATCAAGTTAAAATTTTGTCAGATAGTTTGGAACATCTAATGCGTCATTTTCAACGGTTGGATGGTCAATTAGTTTCCAGATGTGAGATTTATTTTGTCCGCATTACAGCCTCTGTTTTGGGTGCTTCCACCATTCTTCTCCTTCTCTCACCTTCTCTCTTGTGTAGCATCTCATTGGTGTCATTCTTGTCAAATTTGGGTTCCCTTAGCTTGAATATTACCCATTCTCAGTTATTTATATGTTGCCATTGAATATGAATTTAATCCTGTTTGATATTACTTATTTGCTTTTGGTTGGATTTGCTAATTAAAGGATACGCAAAAGTTAATACCTTGTTCGATCTGTGCATCCAAGTTCATGATTGAATTATTTTTATTTATATTTTATATATGTTTGCAGTAGCCTCAGCAAAATAAAATGAGAATAAAAATATAATCAAACAACTATATAGACAATGCTAAGGTCTTAATTCTTTCTCTTACCCTGTTTTTGGTTATTCAATATGTCATGATAGATTTGCATACTGACTTGTGCAATTTGTAGGTTGCTTGTGGTGGAAATGGTGATAGTATTGTTTCTACAACCATGTTTTGGCTTCTATAGTGATTTTCTTATTAATGATTTTCATACTTTCTTTTGTTGTTGTTTAATACCCCTTCTATATATGATGTTATTTTGATTTCATGGCATAAATACTACATGTTTAAGAAATCTTCTTTTCCTTGTTTTTTTAATTAAATGATTTCATGTCTTAATGAGGTGAGCAAAAGGATTCATGCTCTGCACCTTAAGTTGGCTTTACATATATTTTTCTGCTCATAAAATGTTAAGTTAACTTCAACAAAGTGCTACTTACTTGGTTCATTTTTATTTATCTATCTATCTATTAATATTAATTATTTTTCTTCTTCTTCATGTTCAAGGTATCCACTATAGGAGGAAGTGGTTGCAAATGCAAGAAAACCAATACTTTTGAGCTAGTCTTGCTCTGTCTGAAAGGTATCGTATGGTTGGAATATTAGAAATAGTCAAATGTTCAATACTTATAAATATAAGCTTTTATGTTTGCATATTCAAATTACTTAATGGCTATTCTTGGTTGTTCTTGGTAGTTTGCTTCAAATTTTCTATTTATAGTTAACCACTTTTTTCTTTCCAATGTCTCTTTAGTTGTGTTAAGCACCTTTTGTATATGATTTTGGCCTTCTATTCTAAGATAACTGTTCAATGTAAGCTAAAATTAAATCTATAATATGATTTTTTTATAGTATATATGTACCTATAATGTTTTCAATAGTTAATAGTAGTTTCATTTTCTTCTACAAGGGTATGAAACCCATAGGACAAAAAAGTTGAGGCCTTACCAGATTTTGGGAATGAAGACTATCAACACTTGGTGTGTGTATGTGTGTTCAACTTGCTCATACAGGCAAAGAAGGAGTTTCTATCAAGAGCTTGTTCCCCTTGCTTTTGTGCACTTGTATTTTCTAAGGAATTTTAGGTTCTTTTAATTTAGCATACAAAAATTTTGTTTATATTGTTTAATTATAATTCCAATTCTTTTGTTATGATTTAAATAAATAAAAGTTGAATATAAATTGTTATATATTTGAATAAATTAAATAACTCTTTCTTAGTTTATGGCTATTGAATTTTATTTCTATTTATTTTAGAGGTGTTTTTTTAAATTATAGGGTTTACAACCTAGAAAAACAACCCTATTTTTTTCAAAATAATATTGCTATCTACAGTGGTTGTAGATAAAATCGATGTAGAAGGTGAACTTTCTACATCAGTTGTGGCCAGAACCAATGTAGAAAGTCCACCTTCTACAACGGTTCTGGCGAGAATTAATATAGAAAGCGGACTTTCTACATCAGTTAGCCCCAGAACCGCTGTAGAAGGTGGACTTTCTACATTGGTTCTAGCTATAACCGATGTAGAAAGTCCACCTTTTACATCGGTTGTACAACCGATGTAAAAAGTCTCGTATTTTCTACATCCCCTGAAACAACAATGCTACGTGAACCGATGTAAAAAGTATTTTTTAACCGTTGTAAAAAGTTTTTTTTTGTAGTAGTGGTGCCTTTCTCATTGGTAAAAAAAATATGCCTTTCTCTAATGTCTTTTTGAAAGTCCTACCTTCTTAAGGTTTTTTTTCCTTTGGAAAATTATAAAAAATATAAAACTCTATCGTTTTGGAGTTTTAAATTATTAAAATATTTCTCATTTTATGTTAAAGCAAATGATCCAAAAAAAAATTAGAAAAGTGAGGAATTACAAAGGGCATTAGAGAAATGTATATAAGAAGCCTCTAGCGCCAATTTTTTGCCACTAACTTTGAAAAGGCATTGAATAGACTTAGTGGAGATCTGAGTAGGATAGTTCATCCTCTGAGAAAGTCAAATGTAGATAGAGCTATAAAAAATTGATATATTTGGGATATTTTGTGACATGTTGAGGTATGAGAGCACCAATATCTTGGAGCAGACAACGGGAATTTTCAATACACAGCATCGTGTGGAAACCAGAGTAGTACTTTAGAAGCAGCCACTGAATTTGCTTCAGCTTCACAACAAGTGCTAATGAATCTCCAAAAAACAACACCCAAAATCACTGGTTTGTCTGCAGCCACAAAGATTCAAGTTCCTAATAATAATGGTACAGTGACCATCTATGCATATGCTTAGTATACTGAAACTATCTCACAAAGTGGGTGTGAGAATTGCTTGAAGGAAGGGATCAACACTGTGCAGACATGCCTTCCCAATTCAGATGGTAGGGCTTTTGATGCTGGCTGTTTTATCAGATTCTCCACCACTTCCTTCTTTCCTGCTAACCACACCATTAATATCACTAATAATCCCATAGTCAAGCAAGGTACGTACGATTCATTCAAAAAATTCATGGTGACAATTTGGTTTGTGTGTGTGTTAATTATTCTGAATTACCCAGGTAAGTTTAAATGCGATAGGGAACTTTGGTGCTTTCTCTTTTTTTTTTTTTTTTTTTTTTTTTTTGAAGTATGTGTGTTATTACACTTTTACCATTGAACTTTGGATGAAACCCCATATGATCATAATCTAATCAAAGGATTTGATAGGAAAATATATAAGAAATTTTATCTAAACATAACATGTCAATATGCATCTGTTTCATAGAAAGTGACACAAGTTTTGCAATGTATGAGCATTAATTGTCACATTATTATATACTTGATAAAGACGTGCATGCACTACAAAAAATAAACTTTTGGTGGCAACTTTCAAAAGTCACTGCTAAAAGTTTTAGCGGCAATTTTTCACTGCTAAAAAGTCATCACTAATAGTTTTTGGCGGCGATAAATATTGTCACCACCAAAAATAGACTTTTAACGATAAAAATGTCACTGCCAAAGGGTTTTCGCCACTAAAACTATTTTTAGTGGCAACAAGCCAAAACTTTTTTTTAAGAAAAAATAATTTATTTTATGCCACATCAGATGCGACGTCACCTACCATATATGTGACAAATGATGCCATGTCACTTGTCATCTTGTGCCATATCACAGGTCACGTGTTCGACAAATGATACCACATCACCTAGACATCTTATATCATGTCACATGACACGTGTGTACTTTCTCAAGCCACCTCATGTGCCACGCCACTATCTCATGCCACGCCACCTACCATGTATGTGTTGTGCCCCCTTAAGCCACCTCATGCGTTACGTCACCATTTTGTGCCACATCACTTGCCATGTGTGTGCCTTATCAAGCCGCCTCATGCGCCACGTCACCACTATTGATCATGTCACATATTTGTTGTGAAATATGACAAAGCTAAGGTTTGAACCCTTAACCTCCCACCTCCAAGCCTTAAGCCTCTATTCTTTGCCAGTTAAACTGAAATGCACCTATAGTTGTTATATGTGAAATTAAATATATGTTATGTAACTGCAAACACATATATTAAATAATATATTATTAAAAATATATACATATAATTTATTTTATTTTCAATTATTAATATAACAAAATGATTTATATGAATATTTAAATTATCATTTTAATAAAATATTATTTTTCACTAGTAAATGTTATTTTTGTTGGGAAAATGAACTTGAAATAAACAGCTTTTAAATGTTAAATAATATTCTTATGTACATTGTAATCAATTTTAAATTATATTTTTATTTTTTAAATGGAAATTATTAAGTATATAATTTATTTATAAATATGTATTATATTATTTTATGTTAAATATCTTTTACTTTTTTCTTCTCCATATTTTTCTCAAAAATTGATATACTAAATAATTAAATTTTATCTTCTCTGAAAATACTTAATGTTTCCCCCTCTTTTATTAAAAATCTATTTTATCAATAATTTTTCAATATCTTAAAAAATTATTTTAATACAAAATTAATTTTAACTACATAAATTTGTTAATAGTCATTTTGAATAATTTTAAAAATGAATACTAATAAATTTATACTATATAATAATTATAAGAATCTCACATGTGATCAATTTAGTTAACATCTAATCATTTTCAACTTCATTGTAAGGTGGATTTGAGTAGTTATTTATATAAATTATTTTATTTTTGATTTATTTTTAAGTTATTTTTTATAAAAATATTTTTGATGACGACAAATGTTACATATTTTTTTCAAATTTTGTTGCATTTCAAAAATTATGTGTTTGTGTCTTTTTCACAGTAAGTATAAATGACATATCCATTTGTCAAGGGATCGACAGCACTTGATTATGTAATTCATGGTCAATTATCTGAAAAGGTTGATACATACAACTATGGTGTAGTAGTCCTAGAAATTATCAGCGACAGAGGAAGTACTATTAAGTTAAACGTTAATGTTGATGTGGAAGGTAAATTCCTCCTTCAACAGGTAAGAAATTCCTATATTTAAAGATATTTTTAACAGCTCATGACTTCATGATTAAATCTTTCTTAAAGGTTACTCTTTTTGCCGTTTGGAGAATCTAAATAGAAAGAAACTACCCTAAATTTTGTTTTGTCTTCCTCCTTATATTACTTTGATCTCACTTGTCAGGCATGGAAACCATATGAGAAAGGCATGCAATTAATGTTGGTGGACAATAACTTCGACCCTAATGAGTATGATGCAGAAGAAGTAAAAAAAATCATAAAAATTGGTTTGCTTTGCACTGAAGCATCTCCAGCAATAAGACCAACAATGTCTGAAGTTGTTGTTTTGCTCAGAAGCAAAGGCTTATCATTGGAGCACATGAGACCCACCATGCCTGCCTTTGTTGAAACAAGTTTCCTTAAGCTGTTGTCTAATTCCAATGCTACGGCCTCCACTAAGATACCGTCGCCAAGATGATTGAACGATAGAAGAATTTGCAGTTAGGAGTGACACATGATATAATTTTAATTTTTAAATATTTATTGTCAATAATTTTTTTCCAGTTAGTTTTATAACATAATAAGAATATTATTGAATAATAAACAATATATGGTAATGTGAAAATAAAAAATTGAAAAATAAAAATTTATGTAGTTAAAAGTAAATGGAGTGGCCATGATTTCATTTGTTTAAATGGTAAATGATGGCCACTGATAAAAAAATGGGAAAATTTTTCTATTGTACGTGCGTTAAGATTTGGACATAAGCATTACAGCATAAAAAATGTAATAACCTTAAAGAAAAAATAAATAAAATAAAATAAAAATTAATTAAAATAAAATAAAATAAATAATGATATAGACATGTGTGTGTGGATGTAAATAAACAGATAAATAAATATATATACACAGTAATTTGTTTAAAATATATGTCATGTATATTTGGAGTAATTATGCCAGTATGAAGTATGAGTAGAGTGAAAGTGTGCATATTAATAATTCTTAAGGTCCCAAGTTCGAATCATTGATGTAAGAAAATGGGATTTTCATTTTGTTTAGCTCCTCTGAAATTACCAAAATGCCCCTCCTCCGTCATATAATTTTTTTTTTTTTCCCTTTCTCCTCTCTCTTATTTGAGTCGGTTACAGAGTGCACGAGAGAGCTAGAGAGATTTGGAATCCGAATGCAACTCGTCTCCTCGTCCCTCTATATCTCCGTTCCTTTCCTCGGTCTCAAGGGCCACCGGTAAGAGGTTCATTTTCATATCCCACCTCTGTTTTTCTTTCTCCGTCTACTGCTCCATTGGTATGGTTCACGTTCGGTCTGCTGCTGGAGTGAGAAGCTAAGTCACTGGAGACGTTGATGGTGCTGTCAAGGGCTTGGTTATTTCAACTGATTCAGTCCTTTTCTTTTTGGTGAGTGGTGTTCGGCGTATATCCCCTATTTAGTTGTAGGCTTCGTTTTCTTCTTCTGTACATGCATTGCTGGCTACCCGAGGAGTGAGAGAAAACTGTGGAAAAGCATCCTTCTCCTCCCTGTAACGTGTGGTATCAGCAGCTTTCTTCCTTTCTCTACTGTAGCTTCTTCTCGTTGGGGTGTTGTGGCTACCAAGGTGAGAAGTCTTGATTCTTTCCATTGTTAGCCTGTTGTGCGTGTGAGAGTAAGGAATAACAATGCTGGTGTTGCTATTTTTCTCTTTTCTTGATGCTCTGCTTCTGCCCATGCGTTGAAGGAAGAAGAAGGTTCAAATTTGAGCTGAAAAGAAAAATTGACTTAAAGCCTGGTAATGATATACATATAGGTCATGAAAGTGGAGTTAATCTTGGATTGGTTGATGTTAAGGAATTTATTAGAGGAGATTAAAAGAAAATAGTTTTAATATATTACTTGAATATTGGCATCAATGAGATGCTATTTGAAATGTTTGAAATAATCTTAAAACATAAAATTTAGTTTCAAATTTTACATGATAATGGTTGATTGAAATTATATTAGGAGTAGAAGGAAGTCTTTGTAAATTAAAAATGATTTATTAAATTTTTATTTACTAATATCTTTATAGGACGTGTGGAAGAAGAAAATTTTCATAGAAATTGAAGAAAAAATATTTTAAAAATTTAAAACTTCAACAAGTAAGTGAATAGCATCCCCTTTAATTTATTTTTATTTTTTGAGATATTTTATTGAAATATTTTACTATTATGAATCACATTAGTTTTGTAAATTATGAAATATTGATGATGGATAATTAGATGATGATAAATGCAATGATTTCCTCAAGAAATATATTTCAAAAATTTATGAAATATTATTTTTGACAAGTACTAAATTGAAATTTGAAATGATTCATGTGAGTTTGGTATTGAAAATATAAATTATATTTCAAAAGTGATTATTTTTCCTGCATGTTTGAAACATGATTTTTAAGAGAATTCTAAACAGAATACTACTGCTAACGGCAGTTTTGTTAGCTCATAGCATGCTGTGGTTAATAACTAACTAGTTGCCTCATGAGCTTATTTTCATGTTTGTTATTTATGGGATTTGTACCCGCGTTTGATTTCGTGGCATTGAGCCACGTTTGATTAGTATTATCCTTGTGGACTAGGTGTTCACGTTTGTTTTCGTAACTTTAGCTGCATTTGGTTACTTATCCTCATAGACTGTATGTCCATATTTGTCTTCATGACATAAGCCGCATTTGATTATTTACCCTCGTGGACTGTGTATCTACATTTGTTACCTGTTCTGTTGAGTTCTCATAAATTCTAATTTTGATTAATTGTTTTCAAAATTTCAATAGTTTTGGTTAGCAAGTATATCACTTTGGTTTATGTGTGAATAAATTATTTTCTTTAAGCACGATAAAATAAATTATTTCTAATTTACTCTCATTTTACATTTATGATTACGATTCACAAACTTAATAAGTTTATTATGATGGATTATCATCTTTTCAATTAGTTGACATTATTATTTGAGCTTATTATCTTAATTCTTTCAAATTCTGCTTTGGAAATGCTATTCACTAGAAAAAATTTATTTTGGTCTCAAATTTATTAGCTGATGATGATCCCACCACCGACCTCTAAAGTAAACTACAGTTGTATTGGGTAAAAATTTTGTTTGGTATTGTTACTTTTTGATGTAAATATTTAAGTCTTATGTATTTTGATTTAGAAAAAAATTAATTGCTCCACATAGATTGTTGTTAGGGGTTTATTTTGACTTATATATTGTCCACTAGCTGAAAGGAGCTAAGCTCCTAGTTGATACTATATTCTATGAAATTTTTGTGTTGTAAAATTTTTGGGAGATCCTATTTATAGGGAAGGTTCTGTCAAAATTTTTACAAAAATGTTAAAATTTTGTTATGACAATTAGTATCAAAATTATTGAAATTTTATATAATCTGATTAATTCTTTTTTTCAAAAATAGAATGAATTTTTATTTTGAGGCTTACGAGAATGTGTGAAGTGATTCGTACCTGTGCTGGTCTCCCTCTACTTTTAAGGCATGACAGTTTTGGTATTAAAGCAGAGCCATGGTTTTTATATATAGCTGTGTAGAGCAAGAACTTTTCAGTGAGGTCTTAATTATCATTATGAACTCAAGCATAGTTATAATTGAGGCATCAATGAAGGTTATATAAGAAGTCTTTGAACGTCGTTTGTTTCTTGTTATCGATTTCTTTTGCTATATAAAGTTGTATTTTGAAACCAAATATTTCTTTTATTTTCTTCTATAATTAAACATGCCACCCAGACGTCGAGTATCTACCAGGAGCTCTACTGTTAGTAAGGCCTCTAGTAGAATTTCTTTGACAGATGAATACCCTTAAGAGATAGAGGACGACATCAAACTAGGATCAGGATTAAGGGTGGCCGAACCCTTAGGCCCCTTCAAGATATCCCTTCTAAAGATCAAGGAATAAGTTCTCAGTCTGAGGAACAGACTGTCCCTTTGACACATGATATGCAAGAGGAAAATCTTGTAACTAAGCTGTCAAAATTTATGAAACTAAAACCACCATCCTTTTTAGGAACCAATACACTGGAGGACCTAGTTGAATTCCTCGAAGCAATTGAGAAGAGATGCAGGGCCTTGAGATACCCTGATGTCCAGTATGTCAAATTTACAGTGTTTCAACTTTAAGGAGTAGCAAGTACTTAGGCAAAAATAGTCCCAGGCCTACATGCAACTAAAGTACCTTCTTTGACTTAGGGAGAATTTAAGACTATATTCTTGAATCGATATTTGCCTCAAAGTACTAGAGACGTAAAAGTTGAAGAGTTTCTTACTTTAAAGTGCAGTAAAGGAATGTCAATAGCAGAATATGATAAGAAGTTTACAGTATTATCTTCTTTTTCCTCTCATATTATATCGATTGAAAGGGAACAGATTAGTAGGTTTGTGCATGGATTGCCAATAGACATACATGAAAATATAACACCTATTTTGGGTTATGATATTACCTATGCCGAGATTGTAGATAGCGCATTGAGAATTGAGAATCAACATAAGATAGAGGAAGCAATTTCTAAGAAATGCAAGAAGGAGCATGATGAGAAATTTCCTAGTTCTTCTTCCAAGAGTCATTAATTTTTAGGTCAATCTCACTTTCGTGCATGCAATTTAGACCTAGATCATATGGTTCACCATCAACAAGCACTACTATCGTGAGATCTAATCCTAGCAATATTAGACCTAAAGCCTAGCCAATTCCAAATTAATCGGGTTACATTAGAATCCCTTGTGCTAGTTATGGGAAATACCATTTGGGGCCATGTCATAGAGTGTATAGTGCATGTTTTGAGTGCGAGCAGATAGGCCATTTGAGAAGAAATTATTCATATCTCTAGCCTATGTCAAGCCATGGATCAATTCAACCTTCTCCCTACCCTACTTCATCTTCTATCCCACCTGCTAGGGCCACTTCAAAGTCACTTGATAAGGGTATGTTTGGAAAGGGAAATGGTAAGAGAGGACAATTTTCTTCAGGGCAGAGATAAGCAAGAGTTTATGCTATGATGAGGCAGGATGCTAAAGCTTCAAATGCTATTGTTACAGGTGTTATAACTATATGTTCTAATCAAGCTTATGCATTATTTGACACATATCAACTCATTGATATGTGTCTGCTTATTTTTCTAAGAGGTATTATAACTGTTTGGTACTGTTACTTTTTGATGTAAATATTTAAGTCTTATGTATTTTGATTTAGAAGAAAGATTAGTTGCTCCACATAGATTGTTGTTAGGGCTTTATTTTGACTTATATACTGTTTACTGGTTGGAAGGAGCTAAGCTCTTAGTTGATACTATATTTTGTGAAATTTTTGTATTGTAGAATTTTTGAGAAATCCTATTTATAAGTGAGGTTCTACTGAAATTTTTACAAAAATGTTGAAATTCTTTTATGACAATTAGTATCAAAATTATTAGATTTTTCATATAATATGGTTAATTCCTTTTCCAAAAATGGAATGAATTTTTATTTTAAGACTTATGAGAATATATGAAGTGGTTCTTACCCATGTTGGTCACTCTCTGCTTTCGGGGCATGACAAAAAATATATAATGATTTCTATGTTATATCATTTTTCTAAAATTATACTTCAATATGGTTATTTAATGGCGATTGTCCTTTCCAATTTTACCAAATGCCTCGAAGGTACAATATTGATTGTTCTTTAATTAGTTATTAGTCAATGACCCAAAAGATATTTGACATCTTCAAATGAATTAATTAGAGAGTTAAAGCGCAAGTCCACTCCTAAACTTTTTCACTAGGCACAATTAGTATCATGAAGTTTTAAAAGGTGCAATGTCCCTCGTGTACTTTTAAAAGAAGAGCAGTGCCATCCAATTTTAACAGATTCAATCTTTTGACCTTTGGTTGACTTTATTATGATTACATGGCATGCCATGTGGCATCCACCTCACTCAAACAACATCCACATTTGCTTTCTTTCCCATGATGCACTGACATTTCTTCTTCTAATGTGCATTGTCGATAGTGGACTTGCGTGGAAGATTGAACAGAGTAGAGCAGCTTAATAGTGAATGGTGAACAGAATAGAGGGATGAAGGCAATGAGTTGGGTGTGTGTGGAGAGATGTAAACAGTGAGTGAGTTGAGATGGAGAGATGCATGGTTGATGGTGAAGGAGGATGAGTGTGGCTGACAGTAAAGGAGGGTGCAAGTTTGAGAAGCTGAGAGGGATGAGCTTTTCAATCATAGTAGACCACGCCCTTCAATCAGCTTTCTACTTTTCATCTTCTTTTTCAATCTGTCAATGAGAATCACATTTAAAAGCTCCATAAATTCAAACCCTATCTATCGTCACCACTCACAACGTTACTTCCCCTGCCCCTCACTTGTTCTCTGCCTTACCCACAAGCTCCATCCATCTCTCTTGTCTCTCACTCTCCAATCTCTAGCACTATCCCTTTCTTTGCTCTTATTCCCAAGTTCTAGCTTCGCCTTTCGATCCTTCAGTCTTTGACACTCACAGTTTAATCTTGCTTTCCACTTAAGTCCATGTTCTCTGATGATCCACCTCTGCCGCCATCATCCTCCTTCAGCATAACCCTGATGAATTCAATCCAAGTCCCTTTTTTATTAGAGTTCCAATTCTAATGGTGCTTGGAACTTCAGATGTCTCTTCAATACCCTTGTTTTCAAATGCCATAATCCTAAAGAATTC
Source organism: Prosopis cineraria (assembly GCF_029017545.1). NCBI lineage: Eukaryota > Viridiplantae > Streptophyta > Magnoliopsida > Fabales > Fabaceae > Prosopis > Prosopis cineraria. Next base: position 16,694,501 of record NW_026555333.1, read on the forward strand.
AATTCTTGGTTGAAGAAAGAAGATGATTATGATGATGACAACAATAGTAGTGGTGGGCATGAGCCAAAAGTGACTTTGGTGGGGTGACATTAGCAAAGGGGGATCCTTGAATGGTGCAAAAAAATGCCAACAAAGCGCAGGACAGTTCCACAAGGCATGCCGGCAAAGCACATGATAGTAAAAAAATGGGCATTAATGATCCACGCCAGGGAACCGTTTGTTTCAAGTGACAGTGCACTGCTTTTGAGAGTACAAGGAGGTATTGTACTTTTTAAAACTTCATAATATCAATTGTGCTTCATGAAAAAGATCAGGGGTGGATTTGCCCTTAATTAGATGTGATGGCCCGAAAAATGAATTAATTAGGTGTAAAATATTTCATGGATGGACAATTTCAGCTCACTTTTTACATGATAACAAATATATCATCCACATAAATAAGGAACTATCCTCCTTTAATTATAAGTTCCCCATTCAAATACGATATTTCTTTACTAGCTTTTCAAATCAAACTCTTCAATCTTGTTTAAGATCATCTCGAGTGCCTTAGGCAGGCAATCGCACACCTGTTGTTTTATGAAAAAAATATACTCCTTCTGTTTTAAATTATAAGATACTTTTAGATAAAATCTCACATACCAATAAAGCTTATTAAATATACTTTATAACCTTACATTTTCAAAAAAAAAAATATAAATTTTCAAAAACACCCTTCATTTAATACTCCATTAATAAAAAAAATATTAAAGAAAGAGAATATATGGGAAGGTTAATATTAAAAAAGTATTATTAATAAAATCTTATTTTAATCAAAGTGTCTTATAATTTGGGATGCCAAATCTTCCCTAAAAATATTTTATAATTTAAAATAAAAAGAGTATATAAAATCTATGAATGAATTAGAACTGATAATTTAAACATGCAGAATTCAATTCAAAGCAATTCAATTAAGCATGAATATTAGAAAAAACATATATGTCCAAGTTTGGTCCCTCCAATTCAATCTTTTGGGTTTATTCAATCCAGCCCAACAGCTTGAATTACCTTCATTTTTTAAGCCAACTTTCAATTTCAATCTCTGTTATCAAAGGCGGACCGGACTGACACTGGTAACCAAGAACATGTCCAGTTCAGAATATTACCTGAATTGGTCAAAAAGTGGACCAAGAGAAAACTACCAAAACTAGAAAAACCAGTAAGTTAACCACTTCTGCTGAGCCCAAAAAATGACCAAAAAGATGGACAACCCATGCCAAAAAACACTGGGAGCTCGAGAAGAAAAGGGGAAGAAGTTGTAGAAAAAGAATAATAGAGAATGTTGAAGAGGAAAGAACAACGGAAAATTAAAAAAGGGAGACAAAGAGCCAGTTTGTTTTCTGTGTTTAAAAAATTATTTTTTTTAAACTAAAAAATTTAAAAAATTGTTTGGATAAGTATTTTTCATTTAATTATTTTCAAAACTATTTTCAGTTTTTATTTTTTAAAATAAAAAAATAGAATTAAATTCAAGTTGTTTTGGTTTTATTTTTATTTCAAAATACATTAAATTTGATTATTTAAAATTATTTATCTTGATTAATTTCTATTATTAATCACTATTATTAATTATCTATAACCATCATTAATAGTCTATTTTTTAATTATAAAATTATTTTTTAATTAGCATAATAAAATAAATTTTTAATTTTATTTCATTTTTAAAAATAATTTTAAAAATTATATTATAAAATAATTTTTAAAAATAATAAATGAGAATAGAAATTGAAGTGTAAATACACATGTTTTTCAGTTTGAAACTCCCTGATCGCCGGTGTCGAGCTATACACCCTTCTTTTGTCAGATGACGATGTCTCACAACATTTTACCATATTCTCCTCGCCCCTGTGACTCTCTAAAATGTGGTCTGCTGTGAAATATATCTGGCAGAAGAGAGAAGAGAAAAGAAGTATTAAGTCAACGGCCAAGATTGTTTTTAAAAGATAAACGGTAATGATTGTTTTGTCTTTCATTGACAAGCAAATACGCTTGCAGCCCATCACTTCCCAACGCGCACCCTTCCCAACAACACTACATCACATGTGATGTGGCCTTTTGAAGTCCCAACACCTGCAACATTAAAAAATGGCGCCAGATTTACATGTAATTGAAATTAAAATCGCATTTTTATGTTTAATACTAATATAAGTTGTCATATTTTAAATCATAAATTTTTATTCATGTTTGTATTTCTAAAATTTATTTTTATTATTTATCTTTTGACTATTTAAATTGTGCTTGAATTAAATCATGTTAATTTGGTATATGTGCGACTGATATAAACAAATATTGCAAGATAAATTTGAGCATGCATAACATATATGAACAAATATTGATTAAATCATTTTGTATTTTTATGTATTATTTAAAAAAATATTATTTCAATTTAAAAAGGTCACAATCTAATTACAGTTAGACTATGATTCAGTGAACTAGTACTATGACCAGTTTAATGTCCGTTCAGTTCTAATAACATTGATTTCAATGCCTTTAAAGATTAAGATTTTTTCTTAGCCAACACAACACTGCAACATATCGTAAAATGAACAATACAAATCATGAAAATAACATCAGCATAAACACTAAAATTTGGGAGTTGGTTCAATAACAAATTATATATAAATAATAAAATAATATCATGAACAACCAAGTCACAATCAAATAAAATTGGCATGTTAGGCTAAGCTTGAAATACCAACTTTTGGATGACAATTTACTAATTAACATCTCCCACCAGACTTTTAGAAGTATAAATATATATATATATATATATATATATATTCATTATGGAGCTTCGGCAGTCATTTGGCCTCTATCATCAGTCCGTCATCATTCGGTCAAAAATGGCGCCTCCATGAAAGGGATGAATAATGCTTGCCCAGAGGAAATCAAGGGAATAAAAAGTTGACTTCTGACATGTGTCGATTCTCAGTTTCACCAATAAAAAAAATAAAAAAAAAACTTCAAAATTCAAGCTAGGCCCTACTAGCTAAGTCAGTACTCAGTGGTTTAATACTTCAATTATCAGAAAAGACGACCAAATTTCGACGAATTGCAGAGCATCACCCGCGTGGAACATTCAACCCCCTTATGAGTGATCGATCATATCGAAATAGAACAGAACCCTTCATTTGTTTATTATTGGCCACTTCACTTGACATCCTCTCTTTCTTCATCTTCTTCACATATCTCACAACCAAACTTTACAGAACTATGCGTCAACCTATTACTCTCCTTCTTCCCTTATTTATTACCTTCTTCATATTCTGCTCCCTCCGCGGCGTCGTTTCGGACCCCCAGACCTATCTTCTCAGACGTGACTGCTACCAATATGACAGATATGAATATGATGCTAATAAATCCTTCAATAACAGCGTAAGCGCAGCTCTTCGTGACCTCAGAAATCAGGTGGCGAACCTGGGAATGTCCTTGGCCACCTCAGAGCAGTGGGAGCCTTCCGACACAAGCCTCCCCTTTTATGCTCTCTTTTTATGCAGAAACTACCTCTCCGTCGCCGACTGCGTCGCCTGCTTCACCGATGCTGCCGCTGAAATCCTCAACTGCTCCGCCGGGACTAGCTTTGCCCGTATCATCTACGACGGCTGCTTCCTCAGGTACGGCTACTTTCTTATTACTTCGTTTGAAATGTTTTTTCCCCCTTAACCATGTTGTTAAGAAAATTAGTAATATGACCGGAATAATATTCTTATATAAAATGTTATGTGGTACTGTATTTATTATGATTTTCTAATTATTCAAATTAAGATATGAATAGGGGTGTTATGGTAAAGAAAAGTTTAATATATATATATATATATAGAAGATAAGAGAAAAAGCGACCTCATGTTGAGGACTAAATCAAAACTTACAAATCGATCTTATATTCAGGCCAAAGGAAGTATTTTGGATACAAATTAAAGACTCCTATGACTAATATGACTTATAATGAAGAATAATGGAGATAGCAATACATGTAGCGTTGGGCTTTTGATTTTCAAGCCATCGATGTATGAAAGTGCCTTCGTTTGTTTTTAGTTCGGCTATTTAATATATTTTGCTGTGGACCAGATGGTCGATCCAACAGAGGATTGGGAGAGCAGAGACCTGCTGGAGACGATCCGGTCTCATATCTTGCCAAAGGTATCATATACTTTCTCTATTTTTAATGTAAAACATTTGTTAAGAAGATATATGTTAAAAAATATAAAACATTTATAATTTTTTTGAGATATAATTATTATCTTTTTTTTCAAAGTGCCCTTATTAATAATGACTTTATATTTATTATAAGATATTTAATAGAGGTAAATATGAAAAAATATAATTAGTTTAAAAATAGGTAACTACTTTATTGGAGAGTGAGATTCAGTTAAAAATATTTTACATTTTTTAACGAAGAGAGTACTTGTTAGTACTATTATATAATTCTAAAAGTTTCAAATGACCTTGAAATAAAAAATACACGTGGATAACATTTTTTTTAAAAAAAATATTAAAGGTAGCCTTCTAAAATTACTCTATGAATCTATCTTCGTAACTTAAATTGTAGTGTCATAGTAATGTAATAATCATAAATAGTTAGAACTAATATTATAGTCAATTTACCTACTTAACAATTTTCTCTTGTGCAATCTCATAACTCATCAACAAAGATTTCCAAGCAACACAAAGGTAAAAATTCATCCTCTGAGAAAAACAAGAGCTGCTAATTCAAGGCTAAACCCAAGATCTAATAACCAGACTTGATTATGTAGGCTTTTTATATGTTGAACTATTTTTAAACCCGATCAAAATAAGTTCGGTCTAAATAAACTACTAGTTCTGAGAAAAAGCACATACATGTACTATTAGCTATATGTAATCCATATTGAGCTAAAAATTGATATGGGGGAATACTTTGCCACGTGTTGAGGTATGAGGATACCGATTTTAGGGACGAGCCAAAGGGTATTGGAAATCCTGCATTGTGTGGGGAACAGACTCTAGAAGAAGCCACAGGATTTACTTCAGCTGCTCAACAACTCTTAATGAATGTTCAAACAACAACACCCAACGGCACTGGTTTCCAGGCAGCTGCAAAGACTCAAGTGCCTAATAATGGACCAACCATCTATGCCTATGCTCAATGTATACAAAGTCTCTCACAGAGTGAGTGCGAGATTTGCTTGATGCAAGGTTACAACACTATGCAGACTTGTCTTCCCGGTTCAAATGGTAGGGCTTATGTAGATGGCTGTTTCATGAGATACTCCACCACTCGCTTCTTTCCTGATGACCAGCCTATTATTATCACTCCTTTAGCCATACGAGGTATGGTAACATTTTTCATTCAAAGATCAAATACAACACAACAATTTGCTTTATTTTTGTCTAATTGTGAATCACATGCTAGACATTGTTATATATTACGTGCATGATAAATTTTAACATGATTATTTATTATTTTAACTTTTAAATAAGTGTTGTGCGTGTGTGATATTATATATATATATATATATATATATTCCTTCTCTGTTTTCCTCTGTTGCAGGTTCAAGCAAGAAGGGGACAATTATTGGTGCCATTGTTGGAGGGGCAGCTTTTGTGCTTATCCTCCTTGCACTATTGGCTTATATTAGACGATCAAAAAGGCGTGAGAGAGTTTCTAACGGTAAATTAAATCAACTAAAAAAGTATTCATCTAATATATATATCAGTTTGTAAATATTTAATGGGATGTCTTGATTTTTCACTTTTTTCCCTCCAAGTAAAAACTAAAAAGTAACGGACTTTTTCTTTGAAGGAATCCTGACTGGATTTTATAATTTATGATAAGACTGATTAATATATCTTTTTCTTAGCTAATGGAGATATCATTGGAGAGAGCAGCTATTTGATAGGCCGCCCAGTTAATTACAGCTATGGGGATTTGAGGTTTGCAACAAAAAACTTCAGTGTAGAAAATAAACTTGGAGAAGGAGGATTTGGTGTTGTATATAAGGTAACTATATATATTTTGATCTCCAATATTTTGCTGGATCATGTTCCAAAGCAAGGATGTTTCTATATTAAAAGTTCAGATTTCCAACTTCTAATAACATTTTGTGGTTGAAATTCTTAATCATCATGACCAGGGCACTTTAAAAAATGGAAAAGTTGTTGCTGTCAAGAAATTAACTTTATGCTACTCCAAGAGAGTGGAGGAAGAATTTGAGAGTGAAGTGAAGCTTATAAGTAATGTTCATCATCGTAATCTTGTTCAACTTCTTGGATGTTGCAGTAAAGGCAGTGAGAGAATACTTGTCTATGAATACATGAAAAACACCAGTTTGGATAGATTCTTATTTGGTATGTATATCTTCACTTTTATCAACCTACAAAGCTTTTACCTATAGTTCTTTAAGCATTAGCTGTTGTACATCTTAATAATATTATGGCATGAGGACATATTTTATTGAAGATCTTTTTTATGTTTCATCTCTATTTTTTCCTCTAACCTTCATAATGCATTAACTTGAGAAATAGGCCAAATGAAAGGTTCTCTTGACTGGAAGCAGCGGTATAATATAATTTTAGGAACAGCAAGAGGTTTGTCATATCTCCATGAAGAATTTCATGTTCGTATTATACACAGAGATATAAAGACTAACAACATCCTCTTAGATGAAGATCTACAACCTAAGGTTTCTGATTTTGGCTTGGCAAGACTTTTACCCAACGAAAAATCTCATCTCAGCACAAAAGTTGTAGGAACATTGTGAGTCATAATAATTGATTTTGCATTTATGCAGCTAATATGAGCTATTACTCTGATGAACTACGTTATAATTATTATGTGTTTTTGTTAGTGGATATGCAGCCCCAGAATATGTGATTCATGGTCAATTATCAGAGAAAGCTGATATCTATAGCTTTGGTGTTGTAGTTTTAGAAATCATAAGTGGTAAAAGAAATAATGAACTAAAGATTGACAGTGATGCTGAAGGTGAATTCCTCCTACTGAAGGTGAGAAAAATTGCCATGGCCACGTAAAAGGCAGTTTTTTTCTTTATTTATATTAGATAACTTTCTTAGATAATTTAAATGTATGATTTTTTTTTATTTTAACTTACTTAGCTTAACTTACTCCTTTTCCATAGCTATTTCTCGTACTCCATTTAATTTGGCTTTAATCTCAAACTTGGCAGGCTTGGAGACTATATGAAAGAGGCACACACTTAGAGTTGATCGATGAGACCTTGGACCCAAATGATTTTGATGCAGAGAAGTGAAAAAAGTTATAGAAATCGGTTTGTCTTGTACACAAGCATCTGCTGAATTAAGGCCAACAATGTCTGAGGTAGTTCTTTTGCTCCGCAACAAGGGATCATCAGACAACATAAAACCCACAATGCCTATCTTTATTGAAGCTAATTAGGTAAGACTAAGTACAGTAGAAGGAGAAAAAAGGAAAATGAATTGGGTGGTGGTGATTATTGTGGGTGTACCATTTTGAATATACTTTATTCAACGCCCTTGAACTTTGGTTAGATTATAAATATCCTATTTGCCTTTCGTTAAAACTAACTAAAATAATCTGGCAGTCAATTATATTTTTAATTTCTTAAATAATGAATATAGATTTGTGGGAAAACTTGTTTTCTAACTCACTCACACACTCTATGATATATATATATATATATATACAGGGGCAGACCTATGCTGGTCCTGTGAAACACTATATGGTAGCGTCTGATGCAACCCCCCTCCCATTAAAAAGGTCATTATGAATCCTAATTTTTTTTTTTAATTAAAACGAAGCCACTGCATCCTAGTTATTTATATAAATATACTTATAGGCATTATGTGTATATAATACAATATGTATATATTTCTTTTATTTGTACTTCTTTGATCCTATCTATAGAGTAAAAGGAGAATACTTGTTTGATCCTATTTATATAGAATTAATAAAATTTAAAGTTTTTTTTTCACTCCAGTGAAAATGTTGAGAGTGACTAATAAATTGGATTAGAGGGAATATACTTTAATAAAAACAATATATTTATATTTAGTTATTTTGATATATGGTATCTTGTATTTTTTTTCAAATTTCTTGAAATACTTATGTAATTATACTTCTAATAATTATCATATAATAACATATTTTAACTAATAAAATTATATTTTTAAAAATTAAATATACATATAGTTCCGCCTTGTACATATACGAAGCCTGTGTCTGTAGCTGTAGAAGTTGGTGGTGGCCGCGCGAGCTCAGTCCTTTCTGGTGTTTGAGGGGTTGGATTGGGAAAGCAAGTTCCGTTACTTCACAATGAATGAAAGTTTGGCAATTAAGAGTGTAAAAATTGCTTCCGAGGTAAATAATGATAAATAGTTGGACTTTATATTAAATTATATTATTAAATAAACCATAAATGGTGATAGGTTATAATAATTTATATATTACAATTTTTTGGTCGAAAATTTACATATTATATGGATTGATGCATAAAATTTGTCACCCCCTCTGCTCCAAATTCTCGCGCATGCATTTTTTCAGCCAAGCTTGTCCAAAAATATGACATTATTTTTTGCAATTATTTTTAAAATTTACACTTGTATTAGTTGAAATGGATGAGCACAAGGATGGAGAGAGGGGGGATCAGTAAGGGACACAACCCTCCTAACATAAGGGTTTATATATTTTTACTTTTATAAGTTAGCACATTATAAAAGTTATAGAACGCTAGATGAAATTTTCATTCAAATTTTATATGTAATTTTTTATTTCAGTAATTTGAAGATATAGTTGTTATATCATTTACTTATTTTTAACAAAATAATGCTACACATGCTCTTAAAATATTGATATCATTTTATTTTTCTTTCATTTTATATTTAATGAAAGAAATTATGAGAATTATTATTAACAGATTTTGTTAAGCATTGTAACAAAAAATTCTAACATATATTAAATGTTATATTCCTGATATCTAAAATTACTTGTCCAAAAGTTAAGAGGTTTGAAGATGTTCTAGATTTTTTTAATAATCAAGCTATTGAAATTTATGATATGAATAATTTTTGCTCTAATATAATTCTATCTCATTGACATAAAGATTTATAATAATTAAGCATTATTAATGTACTGATATATTTATTTACTATGATTATCAATTGAAAGAATTAAATAATAAATTCAATAAGTAAGTAATAAAGTTTATTACATTAAATAGAACTTCAATGATATATTTAAGTTATTTAATTCTCATAGGGATGATAAAATTTTTACCAATTTACTGATAATTTATATTGAGAAGAAATTGTTAAATATTTATCATAGACATAATAACTAATAATTTTATATCATAAAAAATTGGTGAACAAAACTTAAATATATATATATTGTTATATATGTGTAATTGAATATAACTATTGACTTCCTATCTTTCAAATCTTATACTTTCCTTCTTTGTCAATTAAATTAAAAAGCACATGTAGTCATTATATGAAAAATTAAACATATATTATTTAACTACACAAATATATCAAATAATATATTATAAAAATACACGTACATATTAAATTTTATTTTCAATTATTAATATGTTAAAAATATTTAAATTTTATTTAAATTATTATTTATATTATATTTTTAATAAAATATTATTTTATTAATAAAAATGAACTTAAAATAAACAAATATTAAATATCAATAATTTTATTATAAATATTTTAGTTAATTTTTAAATTTAATTTTTATTTTTAAATTAAAATAATTAAATATATAATTAAAGGTCATTACCAAAAGTTAATTTTTTTTTTAGTAATTAGCTAGGGATAGAATCCCTCACTAATTATCTTATTTTAAAGAGGAATTGACAATCTCTCACTATTTTTCTCACTAGTTATCTTATTTTAGAAAAGGATTGATAGTTTTTCACTATTTTTCTAGCTAATTATCTTATTTTAGAGAGGGATTGACAATCCTTCACTATTTTCTTTGCTAATTATCTTATTTTAAAGAGTGATTGACAGTTACTCACTATTTTTCTCTTTAATTCTAAGTCAAGCTATGAAATAATATCTCTCGCTAATGTCTTCATTAATTTAGTATTTTAGAGAGGAGTAGATAATCTCTCACTAAATTCTTTCACTAATTTTTATTTTTCTAGTAGTGGATCTCTTTCCTTTACAATTATACTTCCTTTGTCCCTAATATAGGTCTAAATTATTTGGGGAAAAAAAAATATGAATGAAGGGAACACTAAAACTTAAGTGATGTGCAAGAATTAGCTTTTTTTTTTTTCCTAATCATTAGTACAATAATCACACTCAATTGCTCAATCCAATATATCATTCCTTCCTTACAATAATCAAAGTCTAGTGTGAATTCAAAACCAAACCATATTACAACATCTTACTCTTTAAACCTCTTTCCCAACAATTTTCATTATAGAAAATAATTAATGATGTGTTTATCACATTCATTTGACATTATGATATAGGACAACTGAATAATAGCTCACAATAATTCAAAATTCATGATATGTTATCTCACGAAAAAAAATACTAATTAGAATAATCTCATAATTGAAAGAATCAAAATACTAAATATTGAATCTTGACTTGTCCTTTAATTTCCATCACTCTATAAATTAAAATTTGTTCTATTACACATTTTATCAAACGCATTGCATGCATCACTATTCAAACTATTGTACCAAGCTTCCCAATTTCATTCCTTATCAAAACTCAATTTAAATCTTAAAAAGAACCACAACTAAATCAATTTCCTTCCTACAAAAACCAAAGTACTTGAGGCATCATTACTTAACTAGAGTGAGCTTCCAAGTTTCCAATTGAAGTTTGTTTGAACAATAATCGCTCCTTTGCACGCACATTAAATGATTCAAAAGGGAAGAAATAGAAATTCCAGTAATTACCCAAATCACAAAATTCACACAAAATTGAGGCAAGTTAGAGAGAATGAGGCTTGAACTCCCCAAGAAGCAATGAAGGAAATGGATTGAAGGATTCGAACTTTCCCTGTCACATGCAAAAAACACCGACACAAAATACAAGGGAAGAAGATGTCGGCTATGGTAGACAGCGTGAGGTAGGGGAAGAGAAGGAAGAATCATGAGCTTGGCCACTAGCATCAACAACGAACACATCACAATCACCAGTGGTGATTGTAAACACGACGATGAAGAAAGGAATAAAGGAAGGGGGAAAAAAGTCGAGCTCTCTCCCTCTCTCCTTCTTGCTACAGCACGAAACAAGGAAAAAGCTAGGGGAAGACTTCGATGTACCCACGCTAGCCGACGACAAACTCGACCATAGAGGTAGACTGGAGAGCGATGGAAGAAGATGAAGGGTTTTGGGCTCTCTCTCTCTCTCTCTCTCTCTCTCTCTCTCTCTCTCCTCTCTTCTCTCTCTCGCTCTCATTTCTGATCGCACCAAAAGAATGAAGACGGGAGGGGAAATTTTCAAATATGTTGTTTTACACTACTCGACCATAGGTTTTATATATATATATATATATATTCTCCATCCAATATTTATATATAATGTTTTTTATTGAAATATTTAAATAAAAATAGAATATATGATTTATTAACTTATTACTATTTTTTTGTTATTTATTAAATCTTCAACTCTAAAAACAATAGTGATACTTAATATTTACATTATAAATTTTTTTCTAATTAAATTTTTTGTGAAATCATATATTGATAATTGTGAGAGTTGAGCGTTTGTATAAATACATTTTTTTATATATATACAATGCAAGTTGAGATTAGTTTGGGTATATGTAAAACAAGTAATTTTTAAAGTATTTTATATAATTTTTTTCTTAAAATAAATATTTAGATTTGTGTCACTTTATATTTTGTTTGACTTTTTAGAATATCACATTATTACTGTAGCAAATAAAATTACATTGGCAAAAATATAGCAATAAAAATTATTTAATATATATATTAATTTTAAAAATTTCCCTCCCCAAAAGCTATAGTGCTTGCAACACGTTTATCCTTTGAAGAAGTAATGATGTGTTTGGGTAATGTGCTTGTAACTTTTGAGAAGTACTTTCTCATTTTTAAAATAGGGGATATTGTTTGAAAAAAAATAAGAAAATAAAAAGACATCTTAAAAGTATTTATGATACATTATTAAAACTTAATTAGATGGATGTAGAAGGATTAGCTTTTAAAAGTGATTTCAAAGGTAAAATGTTTCTCAATCATATGATCCTAAGTTTAATCTATTATCATTTTATTTAAAATATATTTGTAATTCATTAAAAATATAATTATTATTTAAAATAATAATAATAATTAGAAATTAATTTTTTAATATTAGATTGAATAAGTAATCATGTTAATTTTTAGCATTGATATATATTCAACTATTTATAAAATTTTATCCAATATATCAAATTTTATATTTTATACTTTTATTATCTAATATATCATAGTTTTTGTTATTTAAATTTTTTATTATCAACAAAATTTTTCCCAATTGCTTAAATTTTTTTGAATAAAAAAATTATCATCTATATTTTTTAAATCATGTTAATTTTCAATATTAATGTATTTTAAACTATTTATTATATAATTTTTTCAATATATCAAAATTTTATGTTTTTTATTTTTATTATTTAACATACCAAATTTTATATTATTTTACAATATATTACATTTATATAATAAAATTTACAAATCATCATAAATTAATGTTATTTATGGTAATTGTACATTTAAAAGCATGTTTCAGTATCATAATTCAAAATAACTTTTTATTTACTAAATTGATTTTGATTTTTAAAAAATATATTAAAACACAAATTTTGTTATAATAATTAATTTTTATTAAATTAATTTTTGTTAAATGAATTTTTAACGAAAGAATATTTTACTAAGAAAACCAAACATGCACTAATATGTATTAAAAAAAAAAGCGACGACGACGAAGAAGGTGCGGGAGGCAGGCGGCTGCTCCTAAATCCACGTGAGTCCGTCCATATGCATATACAGCTTCTAATGCTCAGCCGCTTTATCCAACCCAAACGTAACTGACTTTGTTACTGTATAATTATGGTCCTTCTTCTCACCATTAAACATAAAGATGTAAATAAGTACATATATTTTTGTGCTAGTTTGAATTTCAATTGAATAAATAAATTATAAAAATAATTAATTAAATAATAAATTTTAATTATAATTAATTATGTTATAACATAATTTGTTGGATATCATTTTTTTAAAATTAATTTTAATAAAATTAAATATATTTGAATAATTTATTTAGAATCAATTTTAATTGTATAATTATCATAAAAAATATTATATTTTAAAATTAAATTATTGATAAATTTATATCTAATATTATTAAAGTTGTTACACTGTTATTTAAGAAGTAAAATATTATTGGTTTTTTTTTGTTTTATTAAATTTTGGGCTTTTTTTATAATTTTTTTTTTGGGTTTTTCTTTGTAATTTTTCCAACGCTTTTTGATGGGCTATCCTCAGGCGCTCCAATTGCCAGCTTTCAAGAAAAATTAATTTTAACCAACAAAATCAATTACATGATTTTTATGCGTTTGGATCTGTTTTTGGTTAATCGATTTTTTACAGTAAAATAATCGATTATTTTGCCTAACCAAACAGGCACTTTCTCTGTTATCAAAAATGAGTAATACATATAGCTATGTTATCCTAACTATAGGATAATTTTAAAGTTTTATCGATATGCATGGCAAATGTTAAAGTTTTTTTTTTTTTAAAATGTTTACTCCTCTTGATCATATTTATAAATTATTTTTAACATGTTTTACTAAAATTAAAAAAATTTTAAATCCATTCACTCTATTTAAAAATTAAATGTAATAGGTTCTCAACTTTATTCCTATTAAATATGTGTATTTTAATAATATATTTTTTATCTAATATTCATAAAAGAAATTCATGATAAAAATTTAATAATATGATTTATAAGTAAAATCCAGAAAAATATTTTCCTTTATTCTATAAATAGGACTAGAGGATAGTACTTCTCTTTAATTGCAACAAGTTATTAAACTGCTTCTAATTTCTATACAACATTCTAATATAGTAATTAATTTTTTGTGAAGAGTAAAATTGAAAAGACACATTTTTACAACTATATTACAAATTTAAGATTAAGATACTACCGATTAATACTCTTTAAGAACTACGAAATTACTTAACTTTTTTTTGTTTTATAACTAATATGTGGCCTATGCCATGCATGGGTGTCAAATGAATCAACAAATATATGGAAATAAGTGATGTAACATTTTTCACAACTTATGAAAAGTTTGGTTTATTAAAAAATATGAATAAAAAACCATGTAAATATTGGCTTTAGTGTGAATAAGAAATTAAAAATTTACCATGTGTGAACTAGGGCTGCACAAAGGATTAACCCGACAGGACTTTAATCTAACCCAAAGTCTAATCCTTTTCATGAAAAGGATTGAGTAAGCAACTTGTGATTTTGTTTGGTCCTAGTATACCTGAAGTCAAATGGGACTAGACTAGTCTTGTAGGACTATGATTGGTCCCGATCTTATATAGTATCTCACTTTATTTTTTTTCTTTTTTTTATCTATGTGAGGTAGCAATTTATTTTAATATAATAAAACTCAATTAATATAATAAAATTACTTATAGTCAAATAAAATTTATCACAATAACAATTATAAATCCACAAGAATCTCCAACAATAATAAAAAGTATTTCAATTATAATACAAATAATTCAAATTAAACAACCTTCAATATGTCTAAAGTATATTTCACCAAGTTAAAAATAAATTTCTCTAATAAAAGGAGAAGACTGAGGTTAGTTAATACTAAAATTTTGCTCAATATTCATGACTTTACAAATATAAAATACAAAAAAAACTAATTATTATTATAAATTAACTTATTGTAATAATAATTAATAAATTAATTATTATTATATTAAATAAATTTATAGACTTGACTAGATCAAGTAGTTCAAATGTTCAGTCTCTTATCCAGTCCAACTTGAAGAAAGAGTCTAGTCTTATTGATCTTGAAAGACCAATTTTTATTCAAACTGAACATAATTGAGTTTATCTCGAGTTGGACCGGATTAGATTGGATTAGAGGACTTTCACATAGCCCTAGTGTGAACAGGATGGTATGATAAATGATGAAAATTGTAGCAATATGGGAGAGGGAAATTCAGAAGCTATGTCTGCAAGAAGAAGCATGAGCCATGCTTTGTATCTGTATATCATTATATATATAATTTTTTCATAAAGTTAGAGCTCTGAGGATATATAGTAAATTAAACATACAATTTACAATATAACTTAATTTATTATTTAGTGATTCATATTATTTGAATTAACTATAAAAATCAGTAATTTGATTTCACACTTTAATTCTATTTAACTATATAATTATTAAAGGGTTTACTTGTTTTGTCAAAAAAATAATAATAAAATTATTGGAATTTTATCCATTATAGTTAAGCATAAGTTAAAATTTTAAAATTGATAACAATTTGTATCAAAATTTGATATCAATTTATCATATTTAAGTTTTATTTTTGATTTGTAGTATTAAGATGTTATTTTAGAGACAACAACTTTATTTCCAACTTCTCCCTTTCTCATTTTTAAATTTAAGCTTTTAATTCTTAATAAAAGAGAGACTGAAGTGATACTAAGCTTTTAAAGAAATATGGAAGAACATACAAAAAAATCCAATAGAGTATGTGATAGGCACATGAACTTTGACAAATATACCTACTTGAATTGAAATTCTTATACATTTGAGCAATTCTATTACTCATCTTTAATCTGATTAAAAGATCATTAACATAATTGTCTTTTAAAATGTTCTTGTAAGGTTGCACACATAACAAAGAAGGATTTAGCTAGCTTAGACCTAGTACTAAGAGGAGGAAAAATTTAAGCTATATAATTAACTCCTTAACCACCGAAATAGATAATAAAAAATAATAAAAATGATATAGAATATGGGTAGATTTTGTCATGGCCCAAAAAATTAAATTAAATTAAATTAATTTTTTATTAATTTTATGACAAATGAAGAGTAAGGTCCAGTAGAAACTCATATTAGGAGCTTATCTAAAGATCCAAAATTCAAATTCTCTTGAACAATAGGTTTATTTTATTTTATTTTATTTTTTGAAAAATTACCAAAAACCCTTATCTTTTGTCAAAAGAAAAAAACTTTGGGCCCATTTTTTAGTTTTTTCCGATTACTCTTATTCTAGATTTGTATTCCCCTTCTTGTGCCAAGAAACAGAGCTTTGGAGTTCACTTCTTTCTGGGTTTCTCCTCTTCACCGACTTCGCGCCTTCTCATTCTTCAGTGTCTAGCCATCTCTCTCTAGTCCCCATTGTTACTTCCTCCGTTGCAGTCGACATGTGCTGTCCTCGCCGTCGTGATGGCTGTTGGAAGTGAAGACGTTGGAGTTCTGTTGTTATTTTCTGCTCTTTCTCCTCTGTTCTTTTCCTGATTTGCGTTGGCATGTGATGTGTGTCATCTTCAACTTCTCTTCCTCCTCAGTTATGGCCATTGTGCGCGCGTGTGGTAAGCTTCTTGTTTTCTTTCTCTTTAATTGAAGATTTTGCCTCTCCTTTTTAGGGCTGCCGTGAATTCTTCAAAATTGAGGAGCTGAATTGATTTGGCTGCTGCTTTATATAATTTATTGGGATGTTTAATTGAATATGGATGATAAAGTTAATATGAAAAATTGATTAATTGTTGCAGGCTTATTCAGGACTGAAGTTTGGTTAATGCTCATGAAGTGTTAGTCAAAATGTTTAAAAGAAAAAATTTATAGAAATAATATTACTAATTGATATAATTTTAACTTGGAGAAATATATATGTAAAAAGTGGCTTGAGCTATGATTAAAATTTAAAAATACCAAAATAGTAGAGATGATTATATAGGACCTAGTACAGCATTTTATTAAGTTTAAAGAAAATATAAGAATAGTTATATGATTTATAATTAAGTATGGGTTATAAGGAGGTATAAAATGAATTAAGATTTGTCAAATAGTTTAATTTACGCAAGTATAATTAAAATTTAAATGAAGACAGTGCTATTTAAATATTGCTTGCAAAGTATGAAGTTGCTTATGATTTGGTTTATATTATGTTTTAAGGTATTTGAACATGAAATTTAAAGGAGATATGACTATTTAATTTTTATATTAGAGCCTAGAAGAATTATAAATGTAACTTGAGAAATTATATATCTTTACATATATAAGTTTTAAGATTGAGAATAACTTATTGAAATCATGTATCATTTAAAGGAAATTATTAAACTATTTAGTAATTATGATTTTACTAAGTTGGCATAAGGGTTGTGATTGCGATTGAAGCTGAATACTATCAAGTATTGTTAAACTACTTATTAAAAGTTATTGGGGTTCAATAAGAGTTTAAAAGATTAATAAAAAATTGAAGGTTATTCGAGAGCTTGAATGTTAATATTGTTTGCTCATTGTAAGAAGGGAAGTCATAATAATTGAAGGATTTTTGGATTATATGCTTGATTATTTAAGGTATCATTGAAGTGAGTGAGATTTGAGGGGATCAACTCTTAAGCCATGCTCCCACTAAACCACCAAGAGCAACAGCAGAGTAAGCTCCCTTCTCCTATCACGAAGTTTTAAAATCTTCATTCGTCTTGACGTGACAAATCATGGATTTTCCATTGCTCCATGAGTGGATAGGATTTTGAATAAGTTTTTTAGAAAAATATTTAAGAATTTTTATTTAAATTTTAATATTGTTCTTCTATAGGTTATAAACATTCTTACAAATTCTATTTTAAAACATGGTTTTTAAATGATGATTTTTAATTTCACTTGTGATTTATTGTTATTGTTAAATAATGATTGAAGTTAATATATGACAAATAATATTACGTCTCAAAAGTAACTTATTTATTAAATTATACTCTTTTCATTTAAAAATATAAGGTATTTTTTGAGGAGTTAAATATTAAAAAATGTAAGATATTTTTAATTTTTTGAGATGTAATCATTACCTTTTTTTCAAAAATGTCCCTATGACTTCATATTTATTGTAACATATTTAATAGAAATAAATATAAAAAGATAAGATTAATTAAAAAGTAAGTAATTATTTTATTAAAAGGTGAGATTCAATTAAAAATATTTTATATTTTTTAATGAAGGGAGTATGTTTGATGTGAAATTTTTTTTAAACTAACAATTTATATATGAAAGACAAAAAAATATATAAGAATGAAAATTGGCAGTTGAACCGTATAATGAAAGAGAATTTTTTTCCCCCAATCCTGTTGAACTGCGGATTGTTTTTTAGTACAGTTAGTAATTAAGTTGAATCCATGTTCCTTAATTAAAATTCTCCCATTAAATTACACCTTAGTGATTTTATTATTAATTAGTCGTTTTCAAACACCTTCCCCTGCATTAATTAACTAATTAATTTCTTATACGCTTCCTCGTTATTGACCTCTGTAAGTGTAAGGTCGTCTTGTTCGTTCCTCTCCACACGCACAGAGACACGCACAGGCGCACACAGTGACACCCACACGCACGTCTCTCCAATAAAACTCCACAAAACCATGATTCAACGTCCTGTTACTCTCCTTCTTCCCTTAGTTACTACTTTCGTATTCCGTTACGGCGTCGTTTCCGACCCTCAGACCAATCTCCTCAACACTGGCTGCTTTCCGTACATAAAATTGGATCCAGTAGCTGCTAATTCGTTCAATCAAAGCCTAAACGCAGCGTTGGAGATCTCAGGGATCAGGTCTTCAACCAGAGCAAGCACTTCGCCACGGCGCAGCGAGCCAACGGAGCCACCCCTCTTTTCGCTCTTTATCAGTGCAGGAGTTACCTCTCCGTCGCCGACTGTGTCGCCTGCTTCACCGTCGCTTCCGCTCATATCAGAAACTGCTCTGCCGGGACCACCGCTGCTCGTGTCATCTATGACGGCTGCTCCTCAGGTACGGCTCCGCAGCCTTGCTTCTTTTTAAGTTGTCGAGTACGTACAGATATTTTTCTTTCTTTCTTTGCCCCCCCCCCTTTTTTTGAGGGCGTGAAATATATTTTTCGAGGATGAAAAATAAAAAATCTATTTGAATTAAAAATAGTAATCTTTAGGAAAAAAGAAAATTGGGATATACACAGAGCACCGGCTCGGCGTGGTTTGTAGTGTGTTGTCTGTGTATTGTTTTTATTTATGACGGCGACATGAGCAGGAGGGTCTAGTTTCTATGTTCATTCCAAGCTCATCCTTGAAATAAGATGTAAATTATTTAGATTAAAAATTTTGGATGGTTGGAATTTAATATATTATTATATATTATATTTATTAAAATAAAATTTATAAAAATTATAAAATAATTTTAATAATTTTTTTATTTTTTAATTTGGTTTAGATTTAATTTAAAGGGTCTAATTTAATATTAAAATTTGTATCATTAATATCTATTGATTATTTATATGTACCCTGCATACTCCTTGCAAAGTACATCTATATAATTAATATATATTAATTATAAAAATTTTATATTAAATTGAACATGCTAACTTAAATATAGATCAGATTAAAAATAAAAAAAATATTAAAATATTTTATAATTTTTATAAATTTTTATTTAATAAATATAATATATAATATATAAATAATACTTTAAATTTGGGCCATTCAGACTAATGGTCAGATTAAAATCTAAATGATTTAAATCTCATTTTAATAATGATCATGTGGTACTCATGGATGTGTAGGAAACAATTCCCATGAATAGCCGTAAGGGGTTGGACCTTGGAATACGATCGGTGCTCATCATTTATAATTGCACTATTTTGAATAATTCAGATTTAGTTTTCATTTTTAAATTTGAATTTTTTTTAATAAATATTTTTTTAAATTAACATCAAAAGAGATCGTGTTTTATTTTAAATTTTATATCTTTTAAAATATTTTTAAAAAAATAAAAATAAACTATAAATATAATTATGTAAATTAGATCTGAACAGTTAATAGATAATAAATTTACAATGTTCATATATATGATAAGTATTGAAGTTGATTTCAACATCCAATACACTAACTTATCTTAGATCTCCAAATCTAATTTGGCCAATTTTAATTCATAATTTTTTAAATAAAAATTGTTTTTAACAATACAATAATAATAATCTCTCCATCTCAATTTATAAAATTTTAGACAAAATTACATATACTAATAAATTTAAAAATATATTTTGTAGTTTTATTTTTTTAAAATAAAATGTACAAATTTTAAAATATATTTTATTTAATACTCTATTTACAAAAGAATATTAAAAAGAAAAAATATAAATAATAACATTGAAAAAGTATATTAAAACTTTATTTTTTTAAAGTGTCTTTATTTTGAGATGTTGAATTTTTTTAAAGTTATTTTATTATTGGGATGGAGGACAATATTAAAGATGGAATTAATGATAATTAAATTACTGATGAAATTTTTTGAAAAAAAATAATTGTAGATATTGATTTAAAGAATATTAATTAGAAATTAAGAATAGTAAATGTTTTATTTATAATTAAAACTATTGAATTTGTAATTATTTAATTAATATTTATAATTTATTTTTTAAATTTTTTTGCCAAAAATATAAATATTAGTAATTTTCTCTTTGAAAACTTAACTGTTAAAAAAATCAACTGTTATTTTTCCAAAAAAAATGACAGTAAATCTGAATCCTTGAGTTTTATTTTAACCTATCCTTATTTTTGGTGATGAGAGCGAAACTTGTATCATCACAACGGTTTTGATCCATCGGGTTTCGGTGCAAACCAGATAATTACACAACACGTCATCTTGATGAACTGGATAGACCACAGCTTTTGAATCCTAACTACTAGTTGTAGAAGAGGAGAGGTCATTTAAATGAAAAATTTACATCCGAAGACCATAAGTTTGTAGAAATTATAAAAAAGCACATTAAAACATAAATTATTTAAAAAGTAGTTCTGTTGCCACACATGCCATTGCCATCACATGCACACCATCACTAGAGCCTGCCAGCAGGAGGGGAAGAACCTTTCTTGTAATTTTTTTTTCCTTATTTTTTTTATTTGACTTCATTCAAATCTTTATCAGTAATCAAATAGGCCCTTATCCTATATTTATATAGATTGATCATGGTTCTATTCACCTCCACTTTTGCATCCCAAGATCAAGATTTCAGATGTCAGGTCAAATCCTAATCCAAGCAATCCTTTTCTCTCCTGATCAAAGACGAAAATCTGTGTGATCTGGATAAATATATATGCCTCGTCACCTTTTACACAATGCTTTATCAAGCCTAATTTAATTGAGACTTTTCACATTTTATTCACACATGGATTTTCTTATAGATTATTTGAAGATAATCATGCAATTCATATAGAGATTTCCAAGCTTTCATGAAAATGGTTGGCCTAGCTAGCCTGGCACTGGTAGCAAGCCACTGTAATAAGAGGTTTCTAAGCTACACCAACTAAAATAATAAAGAGGACATCACACAATTCATATAGCAGCCCAACTTACCGTAG
The DNA here is from genome assembly GCF_029017545.1 of Prosopis cineraria. Classification (NCBI taxonomy): domain Eukaryota; kingdom Viridiplantae; phylum Streptophyta; class Magnoliopsida; order Fabales; family Fabaceae; genus Prosopis; species Prosopis cineraria. The sequence goes on from NW_026555333.1 coordinate 16,716,127, forward strand.
CCATAACAAATTCCAACTAGACATTCTTAAAGCTTAAGACTGTCTTTAACACGATTTCACCATGAGAGAGATATTTGTCTAAACGCCTTCCAACAAGTTTAAAAGCACAATTTATGCCCACAAAATTAAGGGTAAACAAATAGATTGGCTTCTAAACTATAGGTTCAGAAGTGTCTAGAACTATAAATTCACTTTTAGTATCATGTTCTTTGTCAACTTTTAAAAATGTTGCAAATTTAGTTCCTATCATTGTCATTGACAAAAGTTAAGTATGATCATTAGTTGACTAAAAAATAAAAAAAAAATGAAATCAAAAAGTACAATAAATGACCAAAAAAGTATGGTGAAGGACTTAAATTACAACAAAGGACCAAGAAAATTTTATTGGTTTTTTTTTTGTATTTTTTGAATTCCTTTTCTATTGTTTTCGGGTCAAATAGTGGTCAAAATTAACTTTGCTAATGGCAAGATTAAATTGCACTATTTTTAAAAGTTGAAAGGAAATATTGTATCAAAAATGAATTTAGAGTTTTAGACATTCCGGGACCTATAATTTAAGGGTAAATTTGCTCTTCTACCCAAAAATTAAATATACTATTTCAACCATTTTAAATTAACCAATTACAGAATTCAAGCCATCAATTCCCAGCTCCTTTACATCATACGCGTGTAGAAAATTGCAAGTAAAAAATGATATCCAATCCATACCAGATTTTGAAAGGCAAACTCTTTAGTCATCTAGAGAAACCTAAACCCCCGAATTTCAAGGGCTAACTCTGCCCCTAACCAAAAACTCATCTTGCACACCTAGTTTTCTTGAAAACTAAAGAAATCCACAAAGCACATCAAACAGCAACTTAGCAAGTACCCATAGTCAAAGAACATTTTTAAAGCTTAGGGAAGTCATTTACATGTAGAAGATTCATTCAAAACCTTAGTACACCAAAATCGACTTTGTACATACACTTGATCAATCATGGAGAAATCAAGTGAAATGGAGGAGAAGGGTAGTAAATCACTAACCACACAAAAATCTCAAGCTTCTTGGTTGATGCCATGCTCCTCTAACATTCCAAGTCTTGTCCTAGTAGAGCTCCACACATCTCCCCAGTTTTCCTTCTAATATGTTTTGTTCTAATGCGTTCTTTATGATGCCTGCTTACAACATTCTTCCATGGCCAACTTAGGCTTCAAACTAGGCTTCACCATGGTGAAACCTTATTATTTTTTTGGCAAAATACCGTTCTACCCATGTTGTGTCCAAAAATCCAAGATACCCCATGGTTAAGGAATTAAATGATTGTTAAGAGTCAAATTATTTGTTAATAATATTGGATATGTTACATGTTTCAAGTACCAACGTTACTTTTATTGATAGGTATTTAAACTAACCTTTACATGAAGAGCAGCATCCTTCTAAGCATACAAGGTTCCATGAATTAACGCCTTTTTTTTTTCTCACACCACTAACTAGTTAATTATCACACCTTTTGATTTCATTTTCTTTCAAATGCGTCTTTAGGCATTACAAAGACATAACCTTGTGACTTTTGATATTGTAACTCTTACATGACTTTCCTAGAAGTACCTTAATTCACAGCGGCATGACCATGTATATAGCAAAATCCATACCTCTCTAAGGTTCATCAGTAGATAGCAAAATCCATACCGATCAAGCTTGAAAACTGATATGGAATAACCCTTGGTGGTGTGTTGAGGTATGAGAGCAGCAGTTTCTTTGACCAAGCAACAGGATCTTTCGATTCTGCATCATGTGGAAATCAGAATGCAGAAGCAGCCACAACATTTAACTCAACTATTCAACAAGTGCTAATGAGTCTCCAAACAGAAACACCCAGAATCACTGGTTTCTCTGCAGCTACAAAGATTCTAGTGCCCAATAACAGCACAACCATTTATGCCTATGCTCAATGTATTGGAACTATCTCTCAGAGTGGGTGCGAGGATTGCCTGAAGCAGAGTACAACACTGTGCAGACTTGCCTACCCAGTTCAGATGGTAGGGCTTTTGATGCTGGGTGTTTCATGAGATACTCCACAACTTCCTTCTTCTCCTGATAACCAGACGATTAATATCACACCCTCCAAACAAGGTACAGTTAATTGAAAGGTTTGAAGTTCAGATGGACAAAAATTCTAGCTAGGGCATGACAGTTTCAAATGACTATATATATATATATATTCTTAGGGTGATTCTTGTTTAGATGCAGTAATGGTTCATTTTGAGTGATCATTTCAAAATGAGGTCACTATTTTCTTGTAGGTTCAAGTAAAAATGATAAGGGAGCCATTATTGGTGGAGTTGTTGGGAGGTGTAGCTCTTGCTTTGGTTCTTATTGCATCATTAGCCTGGATGCAGATTAGACGGTCAAAAAGGTCTGAAAGAGCTCCCTAGAGGTAAATAATTTGAAATTAAAGTCTTCAACCATTATATATTTGCTAGGTGATTATTGATCCTTCCATCTTCTCTTTCCCCTCAAAAAAAGATCGTGTCTAAAATAACTTTCATGTATATTACTGAATGCATATCCCAGACTAGTTTAGCAACTTATGAAGAGACTTTAAATGTGTTTTCCTTAATAGGTGAGATAATGGGAGAATCCAAGTTGAAGGGCCCTATTAATTACAATTATAATGATTTGAAGTCTGCAACCAAGAATTTCAGTGAAAAGAATAAATTAGGAGAAGGAGGATTTGGTACCGTATACAAGGTAACTTTATTTATTGAGTTTTATTTCGTGTTGCAGAAGGTTAGATATTTTCAAAAGACACTGTATAACTTCAATAACACATTCATTACTAAAATTTTTAATCATTATGAACAGGGCACTTTGAAAAATGAAAAAATAGTTGCAGTGAAGAAATTACTTATGCGCCAATCCAATAGGATGGATGAAGAATTTGAGAGTGAAGTAAGGCTGATAAGTAATGTCCATCATCGAAATCTTGTTCGACTTCTAGGATGTTGCGTAAAGGCAATAAGAGAATTCTGTTTACGAGTACATGAGAAACAACAGTCTCGACAGATTCATATTTGGTATCTTATATCAACCAATAAAATTTTTATTTAGTTCTTTAACGGTTAGCTCATGCTTCTTAATGATATGTGACAGTTTCAACTTTGAAGCATACCATAGATTCCTCTTAAGTACTTATTAAGGGGTCATGATTTCATTTAACAACTTAATAAACATCTACATCACTTCTTATTTAGACATTTATAGAATTACTTTAATATGTTTCTGTCTTCTTTTACTTACCATTCAAAGTGTGTAATCTTGGGGAACAGGTAACAGAAAAGGTTCTCTCAACTGGAAGCAACGATATGATATAATCTTAGGCATAGCAAGGGGATTGACCTATCTACATGAGGAATTTCACATTTGTATTATACATAGAGATATAAAGACTAGCAACATTCTCCTCGATGATGATTTTCAACCTAAAATTGCTGATTTTGGGTTGGCAAGACTTTTACCTGGGGATCAAACTCATCTTAGCACTAGATTTGCAGGAACATTGTAAGTAAAACCTATTGTTCTTATGAATTTTTTTAACTATTATGAGAGAGTAGATTATTATCCAAGACATCAAATAATATATATAGGTTAGTTGAAAGTTTTGACCTTTTCTTACATCTTTCCCTCTTTCTTCGAAGCGTGAATACTTCAAGAAAAAGTTCTTATATATAAATATATATGTTGGACATGATATGGTATTTTATGTTGCACATAGCTATTTTAGGTATCTGCCACATCATAATATTCATGTTTGTTCATGTTTGTATCATTACTCTAATCAAACATGTCATAAATATTATATATTTGTTAGGGGATATACGGCACCTGAATATGCACTTCATGGGCAGTTATCAGAAAAAGCTGATACTTACAGCTATGGTGTGATAGTCTTAGAAATCATCAGTGGTCAGAGAAACAGTGAACTAAAGATTGATGCTCATGTTGAAGGCGAATTCCTCCTTCAACAAGTAAGAAAATTGACATACCCATATGAAAAGTTTATTTTCTTTCCAGAAATAAAAACATGGTTGAAGTCTTGGAACAATATTATCTAACTCAACAATATCGATTTGATTGATTCACCAGTAAAAGTTTTGTAACAAACACTAGCCTAAGTTTTTATATATCTTTTCTATCCCTCTCAT